>NC_136769.1:21310640-21762616 GCF_947034865.1 Barbatula barbatula | reverse complement strand
CTCAGCTGACCGGAGGCTGGTGCGATGCTCACGTGGTACATCCGATAACCAGGGGGCAGACAGGGATGCACGGGCTGGTCCAGATGTAAGAGGGCATATGTTGTCCAAGCAGGATGTAAGCGTGGAACACAGAGTGTCTGTGGCACTGTTGGTATTCAAAAGAGAGAGCTCCTCAGAGGGGGGGAGTGCAGACAAGACAGCAGAGGAAAAGCAGGAGGGAGGGACCGTAGGTAGTGCCGGAAAGTGACCAGCGGTAAGACATCTGCGTTGTCTGGAACGGTGAGGTCGGGGGTGACAAAGAAGTGATCAGACGTGTGCAGCGGAGTGACCTGAGAGTGATGAGTGGAGCATTTCTCGAATCATCCTTGTCATTTGCAAAACAGTAAGTGCATTTCTGGTTTTGATTGTTTGATTGCAAGAGACGGCACATGATTCCCGTTAACGCTTTTACTGTTTGTACAATAATTTATTGACAGACAGTGTCATTGTGATGCAGACAGGAAAAGACAGCACTGCATAGCACAAACAAATGTAGAAATCTGAACATAAGACAATCTCCTTAGGGAAAACTGTACATGCAGTGCAGTAGAATTACAGTGCAGTCTTCCTACACCTCCTGACGTTCCTGTCTTTTGGGCAACAGATTCTCATCCACATCACAACAAATATCTTCTCTTGCGATACAGCGTGAAAATCATCTTTCAGAGTGTCTAATCCAGCCTCTGCAGGCATCAGCTGTGATGTCATCACACGTTACATCCATGGCAGCCAGAAGGGTCATCTGTGTATGCGGCTGGCGATCATATACTTTTAATCTTCATGCTGAGAAAAATTCCTCAACGTGGTTGAGTAGGGTGAGAGGAACTCCACCAGCATCCTGTTGTGGGCCGCAAACCATTGCCTGATGATGTTGGAGCGATGGAAACTGACATTGTCCCAAACTAACACGTACTTTGGCAGGTCATCTCCAATCTGCCCCCTCTCTTGTTCAGGGATGAGATCCCTGTAGAGAGTGTCAAAAGACTGTTTAGGTGTGAAAAGGGGCCGTCTGCAACACAGTGAAGTTGTCTTGCAGTCCTATGTGGAAAGAATATAGCAATGCAAAACACTAAATTGAGTAAAATAAAATGCCACTGTTTACTTAAAGTATACTTACTGTATATTGTAAAACTAGTGCTTAAATGTCGTGGGGATTATACTATTCTACAGAGACCCATTATAATGCATTTTGATCAACATGACATAAGCAATTGATAATGTAGGAATCTGCACAGAATTTTGTCATAATCATTTGCATGGATGTACCAAAGCATTTGCAACTTGTTCAAAGAAATGAGAAAATGCTTGTTTGATGTGCACACGTGACACAAGGATGTAAGGATTGAACAAGAAGTTTTGAGAATTTCAAATCGGATCAGAGAAATGTACCAAATTGACTTAGAAAAAACTGTATTTAAAGTGGGGGGGGGGTACTAAAGTGTCCCATTTCCACCCCTCTCAAACTAATGCATGGATGCATATAGCCAGAAACAATTCATTTGATGCATGCAAAGAAGCAACACTGTGTGTCTCAAGAAGCATTTATTCATGATTACGTAGACATGCTAAAATTTCAAGGCCACACACTACACATTACACATAACATTACACATTTCATAAAATTTACATTTAGTCATTTAGCAGACGTTTTTATCCAAAGCGACTTACAGACGAGGAAACATTGGAAGCAATTATAACAATATAGGCAACAAAATGCATAAGTTAATTAAATCCAGTCCATTAAAGCCTAGCACAGTATACAAAGCTAAAGCACAGTATACAAAGCTAAGAATAGTGAGGTAAGTAAAAAAATACTTTTTTAAGAAGACAGAAAATAATAAGAGGTTAAAATCAGTCATCTACATTTTGACGGAAGATATGCATTTTCACACACTACACCGGCCTGTAGTGTTCTAGCAGTGTAAGGTTGAGGGTGAGTTTATTCACTAGCGGTGTGATGCAGGCCTCTTTAAAAGCAGTGGGAAATGTCCCAGTGGTGAGCAAAGAGTTGATGATGCGGGTCAGACCAGGCACAACTGCTGGAGAGATGGCATGGAGGAGATGGGTGGGGATGGGATCCAGTGGGCAGGTGGTAGGGTGGTTGGAACCAATGACCTTTGAAACATCATCTTCAGACATAGGAGAAAAGGCGGGTGATGGTGGCGTAGAAAATTGGCTGTTGATGGCGGTAGTTTTCTTTACGAAGAACGATGCAAAATCATCAGCCGTTAACTCCGATGAAGGTGTGGGAGCAGGCGGACAGAGGATAGCAGAGAAGGTTTTTAAGAGTGTGCGAGAGTCAGGAGAGTTGCTGATCTTCGAGTGGTTATAATCAGTTTTTGCAGAGGTGACGTCAACGGAGAAAGTAGAGAGAGAGAGGTCAGTATGGTCTTTTGACTTGTGCCATTTTCTCTCAGCTGACCGGAGGCTGGTGCGATGCTCACGTGGTACATCCGATAACCAGGGGGCAGACAGGGATGCACGGGCTGGTCCAGATGTAAGAGGGCATATGTTGTCCAAGCAGGATGTAAGCGTGGAACACAGAGTGTCTGTGGCACTGTTGGTATTCAAAAGAGAGAGCTCCTCAGAGGGGGGGAGTGCAGACAAGACAGCAGAGGAAAAGCAGGAGGGAGGGACCGTAGGTAGTGCCGGAAAGTGACCAGCGGTAAGACATCTGCGTTGTCTGGAGCGGTGAGGTCGGGGGTGACAAAGAAGTGATCAGACGTGTGCAGCGGAGTGACCTGAGAGTGATGAGTGGAGCATTTCTCGAATCATCCTTGTCATTTGCAAAACAGTAAGTGCATTTCTGGTTTTGATTGTTTGATTGCAAGAGACGACACATGATTCCCGTTAACGCTTTTACTGTTTGTACAATAATTTATTGACAGACAGTGTCATTGTGATGCAGACAGGAAAAGACAGCACTGCATAGCACAAACAAATGTAGAAATCTGAACATAAGACAATCTCCTTAGGGAAAACTGCACATGCAGTGCAGTGGAATTACAGTGCAGTCTTCCTACACCTCCTGACGTTCCTGTCTTTTGGGCAACGGATTCTCATCCACATCACAACAAATATCTTCTCTTGCGATACAGCGTGAAAATCATCTTTCAGAGTGTCTAATCCAGCCTCTGCAGGCATCAGCTGTGATGTCATCACACGTTACATCCATGGCAGCCAGAAGGGTCATCTGTGTATGCGGCTGGTGATCATATACTTTTAATCTTCATGCTGAGAAAAATTCCTCAACGTGGTTGAGTAGGGTGAGAGGAACTCCACCAGCATCCTGTTGTGGGCCGCAAACCATTGCCTGATGATGTTGGAGCGATGGAAACTGACATTGTCCCAAACTAACATGTACTTTGGCAGGTCATCTCCAATCTGCCCCCTCTCTTGTTCAGGGATGAGATCCCTGTAGAGAGTGTCAAAAGACTGTTTAGGTGTGAAAAGGGGCCGTCTGCAACACAGTGAAGTTGTCTTGCAGTCCTATGTGGAAAGAATATAGCAATGCAAAACACTAAATTGAGTAAAATAAAATGCCACTGTTTACTTAAAGTATACTTACTGTATATTGTAAAACTAGTGCTTAAATGTCGTGGGGATTATACTATTCTACAGAGACCCATTATAATGCATTTTGATCAACATGACATAAGCAATTGATAATGTAGGAATCTGCACAGAATTTTGTCATAATCATTTGCATGGATGTACCAAAGCATTTGCAACTTGTTCAAAGAAATGAGAAAATGCTTGTTTGATGTGCACACGTGACACAAGGATGTAAGGATTGAACAAGAAGTTTTGAGAATTTCAAATCGGATCAGAGAAATGTACCAAATTGACTTAGAAAAAACTGTATTTAAAGTGGGGGGGTACTTTTGGGGCAGTTTTGTTTCACCCAAGTGTCCCATTTCCACCCCTCTCAAACTAATGCATGGATGCATATAGCCAGAAACAATTCATTTGATGCATGCAAAGAAGCAACACTGTGTGTCTCAAGAAGCATTTATTCATGATTACGTAGACATGCTAAAATTTCAAGGCCACACACTACACATTACACATTACACATGACATTACACATTTCATAAAATTTACATTTAGTCATTTAGCAGACGTTTTTATCCAAAGCGACTTACAGACGAGGAAACATTGGAAGCAATTATAACAATATAGGCAACAAAATGCATAAGTTAATTAAATCCAGTCCATTAAAGCCTAGCACAGTATACAAAGCTAAGAATAGTGAGGTAAGTAAAAAAATTATTTTTTAAGAAGACAGAAAATAATAAGAGGTTAAAATCAGTCATCTACATTTTGACGGAAGATATGCATTTTCACACACTACACCGGCCTGTAGTGTTCTAGCAGTGTAAGGTTGAGAGTGAGTTTCTTCAGTAGCGGTGTGATGCATGCCTCTTTGAAAGCAGTGGGAAATGTCCCAGTGGTGAGCAAAGAGTTGATGATGCGGGTCAGACCATGCACAACTGCTGGAGAGATGGCATGGAGGAGATGGGTGGGGATGGGATCCAGTGGGCAGGTGGTAGGGTGGTTGTAACCAATGACCTTGGAAACATCATCTTCAGACATAGGAGAAAAGGCGGGTGATGGTGGCGTAGAAAATTGGCTGTTGATGGCGGTAGTTTTCTTTACGAAGAACGATGCAAAATCATCAGCCGTTAACTCCGATGAAGGTGTGGGAGCAGGCGGACAGAGGAGAGCAGAGAAGGTTTTTAAGAGTGTGCGAGAGTCAGGAGAGTTGCTGATCTTCGAGTGGTTATAATCAGTTTTTGCAGAGGTGACGTCAACGGAGAAAGTAGAGAGAGAGAGGTCAGTATGGTCTTTTGACTTGTGCCATTTTCTCTCAGCTGACCGGAGGCTGGTGCGATGCTCACGTGGTACATCCGATAACCAGGAGGCAGACAGGGATACACGGGCTGGTCCAGATGTAAGAGGGCATATGTTGTCCAAGCAGGATGTAAGCGTGGAACACAGAGTGTCTGTGGCACTGTTGGTATTAAAAAGAGAGAGCTCCTCAGAGGGGGGGAGTGCAGACAAGACAGCAGAGGAAAAGCAGGAGGGAGGGACCGTAGGTAGCGCCGGAAAGTGACCAGCGGTAAGACATCTGCGTTGTCTGGAGCGGTGAGGTCGGGGGTGACAAAGAAGTGATCAGACGTGTGCAGCGGAGTGACCTGAGAGTGATGAGTGGAGCATTTCTCGAATCATCCATGTCATTTGCAAAACAGTAAGCGCATTTCTGGTTTTGATTGTTTAATTGCAAGAGACGGCACATGATTCACGTTAACGCTTTTACTGTTTGTACAATAATTTATTGACAGACAGTGTCATTGTGATGCAGACAGGAAAAGACAGCACTGCATAGCACAAACAAATGTAGAAATCTGAACATAAGACAATCTCCTTAGGGAAAACTGTACATGCAGTGCAGTGGAATTACAGTGCAGTCTTCCTACACCTCCTGACGTTCCTGTCTTTTGGGCAACGGATTCTCATCCACATCACAACAAATATCTTCTCTTGCGATACAGCGTGAAAATCATCTTTCAGAGTGTCTAATCCAGCCTCTGCAGGCATCAGCTGTGATGTCATCACACGTTACATCCATGGCAGCCAGAAGGGTCATCTCTGTATGCGGCTGGCGATCATATACTTTTAATCTTAATGCTGAGAAAAATTCCTCAACGTGGTTGAGTAGGGTGAGAGGAACTCCACCAGCATCCTGTTGTGGGCCGCAAACTATTGCCTGATGATGTTGGAGCGATGGAAACTGACATTGTCCCAAACTAACACGTACTTTGGCAGGTCATCTCCAATCTGCCCCCTCTCTTGTTCAGGGATGAGATCCCTGTAGAGAGTGTTAAAATACTGTTTAGGTGTGAAAAGGGGCCGTCTGCAACACAGTGAAGTTGTCTTGCAGTCCTATGTGGAAAGAATATAGCAATGCAAAACACTAAATTGAGTAAATGAAATGCCACTGTTTACTTAAAGTATACTTACTGTATATTGTAAAACTAGTGCTTAAATGTCGTGGGGATTATACTATTCTACAGAGACCCATTATAATGCATTTTGATCAACATTACATAAGCAATTGATAATGTAGGAATCTGCACAGAATTTTGTCATAATCATTTGCATGGATGTACCAAAGCATTTGCAACTTGTTCAAAGAAATGAGAAAATGCTTGTTTGATGTGCACACGTGACACAAGGATGTAAGGATTGAACAAGAAGTTTTGAGAATTTCAAATCGGATCAGAGAAATGTACCAAATTGACTTAGAAAAATCTGTATTTAAAGTGGGGGGGGGTACTTTTGGGGCAGTTTTGTTTCACCCAAGTGTCCCATTTCCACCCCTCTCAAACTAATGCAAGGATGCATATAGCCAGAAACAATTCATTTGATGCATGAAAAAGAAGCAACACTGTGTGTCTCAAGAAGCATTTATTCATGATTACGTAGACATGCTAAAATTTCAAGGCCACACACTACACATTACACATTACACATGACATTACACATTTCATAAAATTTACATTTAGTCATTTAGCAGACGTTTTTATCCAAAGCGACTTACATACGAGGAAACATTGGAAGCAATTATAACAATATAGGCAACAAAATGCATAAGTTAATTAAATTTAGTCCATTAAAGCCTAGCACAGTATACAAAGCTAAGAATAGTGAGGTAAGTAAAAAAATAATTATTTAAGAAGACAGAAAATAATAAGAGGTTAAAATCAGTCATCTACATTTTGACGGAAGATATGCATTTTCACACACTACACCGGCCTGTAGTGTTCTAGCAGTGTAAGGTTGAGAGTGAGTGTCTTCAGTAGCGGTGTGATGCAGGCCTCTTTGAAAGCAGTGGGAAATGTCCCAGTGGTGAGCAAAGAGTTGATGATGCGGGTCAGACCAGGCACAACTGCTGGAGAGATGGCATGGAGGAGATGGGTGGGGATGGGATCCAGTGGGCAGGTGGTAGGGTGGTTGGAACCAATGACCTTGGATACATCATCTTCAGACATAGGAGAAAAGGCGGGTGATGGTGGCGTAGAAAATTGGCTGTTGATGGCGGTAGTTTTCTTTACGAAGAACGATGCAAAATCATCAGCCGTTAACTCCGATGAAGGTGTGGGAGCAGGCGGACAGAGGAGAGCAGAGAAGGTTTTTAAGAGTGTGCGAGAGTCAGGAGAGTTGCTGATCTTCGAGTGGTTATAATCAGTTTTTGCAGAGGTGACGTCAACGGAGAAAGTAGAGAGAGAGAGGTCAGTATGGTCTTTTGACTTGTGCCATTTTCTCTCAGCTGACCGGAGGCTGGTGCGATGCTCACGTGGTACATCCGATAACCAGGGGGCAGACAGGGATGCACGGGCTGGTCCAGATGTAAGAGGGCATATGTTGTCCAAGCAGGATGTAAGCGTGGAACACAGAGTGTCTGTGGCACTGTTGGTATTCAAAAGAGAGAGCTCCTCAGAGGGGGGGAGTGCAGACAAGACAGCAGAGGAAAAGCAGGAGGGAGGGACCGTAGGTAGCACCGGAAAGTGACCAGCGGTAAGACATCTGCGTTGTCTGGAGCGGTGAGGTCGGGGGTGACAAAGAAGTGATCAGACGTGTGCAGCCGAGTGACCTGAGAGTGATGAGTGGAGCATTTCTCGAATCATCCTTGTCATTTGCAAAACAGTAAGTGCATTTCTGGTTTTGATTGTTTGATTGCAAGAGACGGCACATGATTCACGTTAACGCTTTTACTGTTTGTACAATAATTTATTGACAGACAGTGTCATTGTGATGCAGACAGGAAAAGACAGCACTGCATAGCACAAACAAATGTAGAAATCTGAACATAAGACAATCTCCTTAGGGAAAACTGTACATGCAGTGCAGTGGAATTACAGTGCAGTCTTCCTACACCTCCTGACGTTCCTGTCTTTTGGGCAACGGATTCTCATCCACATCACAACAAATATCTTCTCTTGCGATACAGCGTGAAAATCATCTTTCAGAGTGTCTAATCCAGCCTCTGCAGGCATCAGCTGTGATGTCATCACACGTTACATCCATGGCAGCCAGAACGGTCATCTGTGTATGCGGCTGGCCATCATATACTTTTAATCTTCATGCTGAGAAAAATTCCTCAACGGGGTTGAGTAGGGTGAGAGGAACTCCACCAGCATCCTGTTTGTGGGCCGCAAACCATTGCCTGATGATGTTGGAGCGATGGAAACTGACATTGTCCCAAACTAACACGTACTTTGGCAGGTCATCTCCAATCTGCCCCCTCTCTTGTTCAGGGATGAGATCCCTGTAGAGAGTGTCAAAAGACTGTTTAGGTGTGAAAAGGGGCCGTCTGCAACACAGTGAAGTTGTCTTGCAGTCCTATGTGGAAAGAATATAGCAATGCAAAACACTAAATTGAGTAAATTAAAATGCCACTGTTTACTTAAAGTATACTTACTGTATATTGTAAAACTAGTGCTTAAATGTCGTGGGGATTATACTATTCTACAGAGACCCATTATAATGCATTTTGATCAACATGACATAAGCAATTGATAATGTAGGAATCTGCACAGAATTTTGTCATAATCATTTGCATGGATGTACCAAAGCATTTGCAACTTGTTCAAAGAAATGAGAAAATGCTTGCTTGATGTGCACACGTGACACAAGGATGTAAGGATTGAACAAGAAGTTTTGAGAATTTCAAATCGGATCAGAGAAATGTACCAAATTGACATAGAAAAAACTGTATTTAAAGTGGGGGGGGGTACTTTTGGGGCAGTTTTGTTTCACCCAAGTGTCCCATTTCCACCCCTCTCAAACTAATGCATGGATGCATATAGCCAGAAACAATTCATTTGATGCATGCAAAGAAGCAACACTGTGTGTCTCAAGAAGCATTAATTCACGATTAAGTAGACATGCTAAAATTTCAAGGCCACACACTACACATTACACATGACATTACACATTTCATAAAATTTACATTTAGTCATTTAGCAGACGTTTTTATCCAAAGCGACTTACAGACGAGGAAACAGTGGAAGCAATTATAACAATATAGGCAACAAAATGCATAAGTTAATTAAATCCAGTCCATTAAAGCCTAGCACAGTATACAAAGCTAAGAATAGTGAGGTAAGTAAAAAAATATTTTTTTAAGAAGACAGAAAATAATAAGAGGTTAAAATCAATCATCTACATTTTGACGGAAGATATGCATTTTCACACACTACACCGGCCTGTAGTGTTCTAGCAGTGTAAGGTTGAGAGTGAGTTTCTTCAGTAGCGGTGTGATGCAGGCCTCTTTGAAAGCAGTGGGAAATGTCCCAGTGGTGAGCAAAGAGTTGATGATGCGGGTCAACCATGCACAACAGCTGGAGAGATGGCATGGAGGAGATGGGTGGGGATGGGATCCAGTGGGCAGGTGGTAGGGTGGTTGGAACCAATGACCTTGGAAACATCATCTTCAGACATAGGAGAAAAGGCGGGTGATGGTGGCGTAGAAAATTGGCTGTTGATGGCGGTAGTTTTCTTTACGAAGAACGATGCAAAATCATCAGCCGTTAACTCCGATGAAGGTGTGGGAGCAGGCGGACAGAGGAGAGCAGAGAAGGTTTTTAAGAGTGTGCGAGAGTCAGGAGAGTTGCTGATCTTCGAGTGGTTATAATCAGTTTTTGCAGAGGTGACGTCAACGGAGAAAGTCGAGAGAGAGAGGTCAGTATGGTCTTTTGACTTGTGCCATTTTCTCTCAGCTGACCGGAGGCTGGTGCGATGCTCACGTGGTACATCCGATAACCAGGGGGCAGACAGGGATGCACGGGCTGGTCCAGATGTAAGAGGGCATATGTTGTCCAAGCAGGATGTAAGCGTGGAACACAGAGTGTCTGTGGCACTGTTGGTATTCAAAAGAGAGAGCTCCTCAGAGGGGGGGAGTGTAGACAAGACAGCAGAGGAAAAGCAGGAGGGAGGGACCGTAGGTAGCGCCGGAAAGTAACCAGCGGTAAGACATCTGCGTTGTCTGGAGCGGTGAGGTCGGGGGTGACAAAGAAGTGATCAGACGTGTGCAGCGGAGTGACCTGAGAGTGATGAGTGGAGCATTTCTCGAATCATCCTTGTCATTTGCAAAACAGTAAGTGCATTTCTGGTTTTGATTGTTTGATTGCAAGAGACGGCACATGATTCAAGTTAACGCTTTGACTGTTTGTACAATAATTTATTGACAGACAGTGTCATTGTGATGCAGACAGGAAAAGACAGCACTGCATAGCACAAACAAATGTAGAAATCTGAACATAAGACAATCTCCTTAGGGAAAACTGTACATGCAGTGCAGTGGAATTACAGTGCAGTCTTCCTACACCTCCTGACGTTCCTGTCTTTTGGGCAACGGATTCTCATCCACATCACAACAAATATCTTCTCTTGCGATACAGCGTGAAAATCATCTTTCAGAGTGTCTAATCCAGCCGCTGCAGGCATCAGCTGTGATGTCATCACACGTTACATCCATGGCAGCCAGAAGGGTCATCTGTGTATGCGGCTGGCGATCATATACTTTTAATCTTAATGCTGAGAAAAATTCCTCAACGTGGTTGAGTAGGGTGAGAGGAACTCCACCAGCATCCTGTTGTGGGCCGCAAACTATTGCCTGATGATGTTGGAGCGATGGAAACTGACATTGTCCCAAACTAACACATACTTTGGCAGGTCATCTCCAATCTGCCCCCTCTCTTGTTCAGGGATGAGATCCCTGTAGAGAGTGTTAAAAGACTGTTTAGGTGTGAAAAGGGGCCGTCTGCAAAACAGTGAAGTTGTCTTGCAGTCCTATGTGGAAAGAATATAGCAATGCAAAACACTAAATTGAGTAAATGAAATGCCACTGTTTACTTAAAGTATACTTACTGTATATTGTAAAACTAGTGCTTAAATGTCGTGGGGATTATACTATTCTACAGAGACCCATTATAATGCATTTTGATCAACATGACATAAGCAATTGATAATGTAGGAATCTGCACAGAATTTTGTCATAATCATTTGCATGGATGTACCAAAGCATTTGCAACTTGTTCAAAGAAATGAGAAAATGCTTGTTTGATGTGCACACGTGACACAAGGATGTAAGGATTGAACAAGAAGTTTTGAGAATTTCAAATCGGATCTGAGAAATGTACCAAATTGACTTAGAAAAAACTGTATTTAAAGTGGGGGGGGGGTACTTTTGGGGCAGTTTTGTTTCACCCAAGTGTCCCATTTCCACCCCTCTCAAACTAATGCATGGATGCATATAGCCAGAAACAATTCATTTGATGCATGCAAAGAAGCAACACTGTGTGTCTCAAGAAGCATTTATTCATGATTACGTAGACATGCTAAAATTTCAAGGCCACACACTACACATTACACATTACACATGACATTACACATTTCATAAAATTTACATTTAGTCATTTAGCAGACGTTTTTATCCAAAGCGACTTACAGACGAGGAAACATTGGAAGCAATTATGACAATATAGGCAACAAAATGCATAAGTTAATTAAATCCAGTCCATTAAAGCCTAGCACAGTATACAAAGCTAAGAATAGTGAGGTAAGTAAAAAAATATTTTTTTAAGAAGACAGAAAATAATAAGAGGTTAAAATCAGTCATCTACATTTTGACGGAAGATATGCATTTTCACACACTACACCGGCCTGTAGTGTTCTAGCAGTGTAAGGTTGAGAGTGAGTTTCTTCACTAGCGGTGTGATGCAGGCCTCTTTGAAAGCAGTGGGAAATGTCCCAGTGGTGAGCAAAGAGTTGATGATGCGGGTCAACCATGCACAACTGCTGGAGAGATGGCATGGAGGAGATGGGTGGGGATGGGATCCAGTGGGCAGGTGGTAGGGTGGTTGGAACCAATGACCTTGGAAACATCATCTTCAGACATAGGAGAAAAGGCGGGTGATGGTGGCGTAGAAAATTGGCTGTTGATGGCGGTAGTTTTCTTTACGAAGAACGATGCAAAATCATCAGCCGTTAACTCCGATGAAGGTGTGGGAGCAGGCGGACAGAGGAGAGCAGAGAAGGTTTTTAAGAGTGTGCGAGAGTCAGGAGAGTTGCTGATCTTCGAGTGGTTATAATCAGTTTTTGCAGAGGTGACGTCAACGGAGAAAGTAGAGAGAGAGAGGTCAGTATGGTCTTTTGACTTGTGCCATTTTCTCTCAGCTGACCGGAGGCTGGTGCGATGCTCACGTGGTACATCCGATAACCAGGGGGCAGACAGGGATGCACGGGCTGGTCCAGATGTAAGAGGGCATATGTTGTCCAAGCAGGATGTAAGCGTGGAACACAGAGTGTCTGTGGCACTGTTGGTATTCAAAAGAGAGAGCTCCTCAGAGGGGGGGAGTGTAGACAAGACAGCAGAGGAAAAGCAGGAGGGAGGGACCGTAGGTAGCGCCGGAAAGTAACCAGCGGTAAGACATCTGCGTTGTCTGGAGCGGTGAGGTCGGGGGTGACAAAGAAGTGATCAGACGTGTGCAGCGGAGTGACCTGAGAGTGATGAGTGGAGCATTTCTCGAATCATCCTTGTCATTTGCAAAACAGTAAGTGCATTTCTGGTTTTGATTGTTTGATTGCAAGAGACGGCACATGATTCAAGTTAACGCTTTGACTGTTTGTACAATAATTTATTGACAGACAGTGTCATTGTGATGCAGACAGGAAAAGACAGCACTGCATAGCACAAACAAATGTAGAAATCTGAACATAAGACAATCTCCTTAGGGAAAACTGTACATGCAGTGCAGTGGAATTACAGTGCAGTCTTCCTACACCTCCTGACGTTCCTGTCTTTTGGGCAACGGATTCTCATCCACATCACAACAAATATCTTCTCTTGCGATACAGCGTGAAAATCATCTTTCAGAGTGTCTAATCCAGCCGCTGCAGGCATCAGCTGTGATGTCATCACACGTTACATCCATGGCAGCCAGAAGGGTCATCTGTGTATGCGGCTGGCGATCATATACTTTTAATCTTAATGCTGAGAAAAATTCCTCAACGTGGTTGAGTAGGGTGAGAGGAACTCCACCAGCATCCTGTTGTGGGCCGCAAACTATTGCCTGATGATGTTGGAGCGATGGAAACTGACATTGTCCCAAACTAACACGTACTTTGGCAGGTCATCTCCAATCTGCCCCCTCTCTTGTTCAGGGATGAGATCCCTGTAGAGAGTGTTAAAAGACTGTTTAGGTGTGAAAAGGGGCCGTCTGCAAAACAGTGAAGTTGTCTTGCAGTCCTATGTGGAAAGAATATAGCAATGCAAAACACTAAATTGAGTAAAATAAAATGCCACTGTTTACTTAAAGTATACTTACTGTATATTGTAAAACTAGTGCTTAAATGTCGTGGGGATTATACTATTCTACAGAGACCCATTATAATGCATTTTGATCAACATGACATAAGCAATTGATAATGTAGGAATCTGCACAGAATTTTGTCATAATCATTTGCATGGATGTACCAAAGCATTTGCAACTTGTTCAAAGAAATGAGAAAATGCTTGTTTGATGTGCACACGTGACACAAGGATGTAAGGATTGAACAAGAAGTTTTGAGAATTTCAAATCGGATCTGAGAAATGTACCAAATTGACTTAGAAAAAACTGTATTTAAAGTGGGGGGGGGGGGTACTTTTGGGGCAGTTTTGTTTCACCCAAGTGTCCCATTTCCACCCCTCTCAAACTAATGCATGGATGCATATAGCCAGAAACAATTCATTTGATGCATGCAAAGAAGCAACACTGTGTGTCTCAAGAAGCATTTATTCATGATTACGTAGACATGCTAAAATTTCAAGGCCACACACTACACATTACACATTACACATGACATTACACATTTCATAAAATTTACATTTAGTCATTTAGCAGACGTTTTTATCCAAAGCGACTTACAGACGAGGAAACATTGGAAGCAATTATAACAATATAGGCAACAAAATGCATAAGTTAATTAAATCCAGTCCATTAAAGCCTAGCACAGTATACAAAGCTAAGAATAGTGAGGTAAGTAAAAAAATATTTTTTTAAGAAGACAGAAAATAATAAGAGGTTAAAATCAGTCATCTACATTTTGACGGAAGATATGCATTTTCACACACTACACCGGCCTGTAGTGTTCTAGCAGTGTAAGGTTGAGAGTGAGTTTCTTCAGTAGCGGTGTGATGCAGGCCTCTTTGAAAGCAGTGGGAAATGTCCCAGTGGTGAGCAAAGAGTTGATGATGCGGGTCAACCATGCACAACTGCTGGAGAGATGGCATGGAGGAGATGGGTGGGGATGGGATCCAGTGGGCAGGTGGTAGGGTGGTTGGAACCAATGACCTTGGAAACATCATCTTCAGACATAGGAGAAAAGGCGGGTGATGGTGGCGTAGAAAATTGGCTGTTGATGGCGGTAGTTTTCTTTACGAAGAACGATGCAAAATCATCAGCCGTTAACTCCGATGAAGATGTGGGAGCAGGCAGACAGAGGAGAGCAGAGAAGGTTTTTAAGAGTGTGCGAGAGTCAGGAGAGTTGCTGATCTTCGAGTGGTTATAATCAGTTTTTGCAGAGGTGACGTCAACGGAGAAAGTAGAGAGAGAGAGGTCAGTATGGTCTTTTGACTTGTGCCATTTTCTCTCAGCTGACCGGAGGCTGGTGCGATGCTCACGTGGTACATCCGATAACCAGGGGGCAGACAGGGATGCACGGGCTGGTCCAGATGTAAGAGGGCATATGTTGTCCAAGCAGGATGTAAGCGTGGAACACAGAGTGTCTGTGGCACTGTTGGTATTCAAAAGAGAGAGCTCCTCAGAGGGGGGGAGTGCAGACAAGACAGCAGAGGAAAAGCAGGAGGGAGGGACCGTAGGTAGCGCCGGAAAGTGACCAGCGGTAAGACATCTGCGTTGTCTGGAGCGGTGAGGTCGGGGGTGACAAAGAAGTGATCAGACGTGTGCAGGGGAGTGACCTGAGAGTGATGAGTGGAGCATTTCTCGAATCATCCTTGTCATTTGCAAAACAGTAAGTGCATTTCTGGTTTTGATTGTTTGATTGCAAGAGACGGCACATGATTCACGTTAACGCTTTTACTGTTTGTACAATAATTTATTGACAGACAGTGTCATTGTGATGCAGACAGGAAAAGACAGCACTGCATAGCACAAACAAATGTAGAAATCTGAACATAAGACAATCTCCTTAGGGAAAACTGTACATGCAGTGCAGTGGAATTACAGTGCAGTCTTCCTACACCTCCTGACGTTCCTGTCTTTTGGGCAACGGATTCTTATCCACATCACAACAAATATCTTCTCTTGCGATACAGCGTGAAAATCATCTTTCAGAGTGTCTAATCCAGCCTCTGCAGGCATCAGCTGTGATGTCATCACACGTTACTTCCATGGCAGCCAGAAGGGTCATCTGTGTATGCGGCTGGCCATCATATACTTTTAATCTTCATGCTGAGAAAAATTCCTCAACGGGGTTGAGTAGGGTGAGAGGAACTCCACCAGCATCCTGTTGTGGGCCGCAAACCATTGCCTGATGATGTTGGAGCGATGGAAACTGACATTGTCCCAAACTAACACGTACTTTGGCAGGTCATCTCCAATCTGCCCCCTCTCTTGTTCAGGGATGAGATCCCTGTAGAGAGTGTCAAAAGACTGTTTAGGTGTGAAAAGGGGCCGTCAGCAACACAGTGAAGTTGTCTTGCAGTCCTATGTGGAAAGAATATAGCAATGCAAAACACTAAATTGAGTAAAATAAAATGCCACTGTTTACTTAAAGTATACTTACTGTATATTGTAAAACTAGTGCTTAAATGTCGTGGGGATTATACTATTCTACAGAGACCCATTATAATGCATTTTGATCAACATGACATAAGCAATTGATAATGTAGGAATCTGCACAGAATTTTGTCATAATCATTTGCATGGATGTACCAAAGCATTTGCAACTTGTTCAAAGAAATGAGAAAATGCTTGTTTGATGTGCACACGTGACACAAGGATGTAAGGATTGAACAAGAAGTTTTGAGAATTTCAAATCGGATCAGAGAAATGTACCAAATTGACTTAGAAAAAAATGTATTTAAAGTGGGGGGGGGGGGTACTTTTGGGGCAGTTTTGTTTCACCCAAGTGTCCCATTTCCACCCCTCTCAAACTAATGCATGGATGCATATAGCCAGAAACAATTCATTTGATGCATGCAAAGAAGCAACACTGTGTGTCTCAAGAAGCATTTATTCATGATTACGTAGACATGCTAAAATTTCAAGGCCACACACTACACATTACACATTACACATGACATTACACATTTCATAAAATTTACATTTAGTCATTTAGCAGACGTTTTTATCCAAAGCGACTTACAGACGAGGAAACATTGGAAGCAATTATAACAATATAGGCAACAAAATGCATAAGTTAATTAAATCCAGTCCATTAAAGCCTAGCACAGTATACAAAGCTAAGAATAGTGAGGTAAGTAAAAAAATATTTTTTTAAGAAGACAGAAAATAATAAGAGGTTAAAATCAGTCATCTACATTTTGACGGAAGATATGCATTTTCACACACTACACCGGCCTGTAGTGTTCTAGCAGTGTAAGGTTGAGAGTGAGTTTCTTCAGTAGCGGTGTGATGCAGGCCTCTTTGAAAGCAGTGGGAAATGTCCCAGTGGTGAGCAAAGAGTTGATGATGCGGGTCAACCATGCACAACTGCTGGAGAGATGGCATGGAGGAGATGGGTGGGGATGGGATCCAGTGGGCAGGTGGTAGGGTGGTTGGAACCAATGACCTTGGAAACATCATCTTCAGACATAGGAGAAAAGGCGGGTGATGGTGGCGTAGAAAATTGGCTGTTGATGGCGGTAGTTTTCTTTACGAAGAACGATGCAAAATCATCAGCCGTTAACTCCGATGAAGGTGTGGGAGCAGGCGGACAGAGGAGAGCAGAGAAGGTTTTTAAGAGTGTGCGAGAGTCAGGAGAGTTGCTGATCTTCGAGTGGTTATAATCAGTTTTTGCAGAGGTGACGTCAACGGAGAAAGTAGAGAGAGAGAGGTCAGTATGGTCTTTTGACTTGTGCCATTTTCTCTCAGCTGACCGGAGGCTGGTGCGATGCTCACGTGGTACATCCGATAACCAGGGGGCAGACAGGGATGCACGGGCTGGTCCAGATGTAAGAGGGCATATGTTGTCCAAGCAGGATGTAAGCGTGGAACACAGAGTGTCTGTGGCACTGTTGGTATTCAAAAGAGAGAGCTCCTCAGAGGGGGGGAGTGCAGACAAGACAGCAGAGGAAAAGCAGGAGGGAGGGACCGTAGGTAGCGCCGGAAAGTGACCAGCGGTAAGACATCTGCGTTGTCTGGAGCGGTGAGGTCGGGGGTGACAAAGAAGTGATCAGACGTGTGCAGGGGAGTGACCTGAGAGTGATGAGTGGAGCATTTCTCGAATCATCCTTGTCATTTGCAAAACAGTAAGTGCATTTCTGGTTTTGATTGTTTGATTGCAAGAGACGGCACATGATTCACGTTAACGCTTTTACTGTTTGTACAATAATTTATTGACAGACAGTGTCATTGTGATGCAGACAGGAAAAGACAGCACTGCATAGCACAAACAAATGTAGAAATCTGAACATAAGACAATCTCCTTAGGGAAAACTGTACATGCAGTGCAGTGGAATTACAGTGCAGTCTTCCTACACCTCCTGACGTTCCTGTCTTTTGGGCAACGGATTCTTATCCACATCACAACAAATATCTTCTCTTGCGATACAGCGTGAAAATCATCTTTCAGAGTGTCTAATCCAGCCTCTGCAGGCATCAGCTGTGATGTCATCACACGTTACATCCATGGCAGCCAGAAGGGTCATCTGTGTATGCGGCTGGCCATCATATACTTTTAATCTTCATGCTGAGAAAAATTCCTCAACGGGGTTGAGTAGGGTGAGAGGAACTCCACCAGCATCCTGTTGTGGGCCGCAAACCATTGCCTGATGATGTTGGAGCGATGGAAACTGACATTGTCCCAAACTAACACGTACTTTGGCAGGTCATCTCCAATCTGCCCCCTCTCTTGTTCAGGGATGAGATCCCTGTAGAGAGTGTCAAAAGACTGTTTAGGTGTGAAAAGGGGCCGTCAGCAACACAGTGAAGTTGTCTTGCAGTCCTATGTGGAAAGAATATAGCAATGCAAAACACTAAATTGAGTAAAATAAAATGCCACTGTTTACTTAAAGTATACTTACTGTATATTGTAAAACTAGTGCTTAAATGTCGTGGGGATTATACTATTCTACAGAGACCCATTATAATGCATTTTGATCAACATGACATAAGCAATTGATAATGTAGGAATCTGCACAGAATTTTGTCATAATCATTTGCATGGATGTACCAAAGCATTTGCAACTTGTTCAAAGAAATGAGAAAATGCTTGTTTGATGTGCACACGTGACACAAGGATGTAAGGATTGAACAAGAAGTTTTGAGAATTTCAAATCGGATCAGAGAAATGTACCAAATTGACTTAGAAAAAACTGTATTTAAAGTGGGGGGGGGGTACTTTTGGGGCAGTTTTGTTTCACCCAAGTGTCCCATTTCCACCCCTCTCAAACTAATGCATGGATGCATATAGCCAGAAACAATTCATTTGATGCATGCAAAGAAGCAACACTGTGTGTCTCAAGAAGCATTTATTCATGATTACGTAGACATGCTAAAATTTCAAGGCCACACACTACACATTACACATTACACATGACATTACACATTTCATAAAATTTACATTTAGTCATTTAGCAGACGTTTTTATCCAAAGCGACTTACAGACGAGGAAACATTGGAAGCAATTATAACAATATAGGCAACAAAATGCATAAGTTAATTAAATCCAGTCCATTAAAGCCTAGCACAGTATACAAAGCTAAGAATAGTGAGGTAAGTAAAAAAATATTTTTTTAAGAAGACAGAAAATAATAAGAGGTTAAAATCAGTCATCTACATTTTGACGGAAGATATGCATTTTCACACACTACACCGGCCTGTAGTGTTCTAGCAGTGTAAGGTTGAGAGTGAGTTTCTTCAGTAGCGGTGTGATGCAGGCCTCTTTGAAAGCAGTGGGAAATGTCCCAGTGGTGAGCAAAGAGTTGATGATGCGGGTCAACCATGCACAACTGCTGGAGAGATGGCATGGAGGAGATGGGTGGGGATGGGATCCAGTGGGCAGGTGGTAGGGTGGTTGGAACCAATGACCTTGGAAACATCATCTTCAGACATAGGAGAAAAGGCGGGTGATGGTGGCGTAGAAAATTGGCTGTTGATGGCGGTAGTTTTCTTTACGAAGAACGATGCAAAATCATCAGCCGTTAACTCCGATGAAGGTGTGGGAGCAGGCGGACAGAGGAGAGCAGAGAAGGTTTTTAAGAGTGTGCGAGAGTCAGGAGAGTTGCTGATCTTCGAGTGGTTATAATCAGTTTTTGCAGAGGTGACGTCAACGGAGAAAGTAGAGAGAGAGAGGTCAGTATGGTCTTTTGACTTGTGCCATTTTCTCTCAGCTGACCGGAGGCTGGTGCGATGCTCACGTGGTACATCCGATAACCAGGGGGCAGACAGGGATGCACGGGCTGGTCCAGATGTAAGAGGGCATATGTTGTCCAAGCAGGATGTAAGCGTGGAACACAGAGTGTCTGTGGCACTGTTGGTATTCAAAACAGAGAGCTCCTCAGAGGGGGGGAGTGTAGACAAGACAGCAGAGGAAAAGCAGGAGGGAGGGACCGTAGGTAGCGCCGGAAAGTAACCAGCGGTAAGACATCTGCGTTGTCTGGAGCGGTGAGGTCGGGGGTGACAAAGAAGTGATCAGACGTGTGCAGCGGAGTGACCTGAGAGTGATGAGTGGAGCATTTCTCGAATCATCCTTGTCATTTGCAAAACAGTAAGTGCATTTCTGGTTTTGATTGTTTGATTGCAAGAGACGGCACATGATTCAAGTTAACGCTTTGACTGTTTGTACAATAATTTATTGACAGACAGTGTCATTGTGATGCAGACAGGAAAAGACAGCACTGCATAGCACAAACAAATGTAGAAATCTGAACATAAGACAATCTCCTTAGGGAAAACTGTACATGCAGTGCAGTGGAATTACAGTGCAGTCTTCCTACACCTCCTGACGTTCCTGTCTTTTGGGCAACGGATTCTCATCCACATCACAACAAATATCTTCTCTTGCGATACAGCGTGAAAATCATCGTTCAGAGTGTCTAATCCAGCCGCTGCAGGCATCAGCTGTGATGTCATCACACGTTACATCCATGGCAGCCAGAAGGGTCATCTGTGTATGCGGCTGGCGATCATATACTTTTAATCTTAATGCTGAGAAAAATTCCTCAACGTGGTTGAGTAGGGTGAGAGGAACTCCACCAGCATCCTGTTGTGGGCCGCAAACTATTGCCTGATGATGTTGGAGCGATGGAAACTGACATTGTCCCAAACTAACACATACTTTGGCAGGTCATCTCCAATCTGCCCCCTCTCTTGTTCAGGGATGAGATCCCTGTAGAGAGTGTTAAAAGACTGTTTAGGTGTGAAAAGGGGCCGTCTGCAAAACAGTGAAGTTGTCTTGCAGTCCTATGTGGAAAGAATATAGCAATGCAAAACACTAAATTGAGTAAATGAAATGCCACTGTTTACTTAAAGTATACTTACTGTATATTGTAAAACTAGTGCTTAAATGTCGTGGGGATTATACTATTCTACAGAGACCCATTATAATGCATTTTGATCAACATGACATAAGCAATTGATAATGTAGGAATCTGCACAGAATTTTGTCATAATCATTTGCATGGATGTACCAAAGCATTTGCAACTTGTTCAAAGAAATGAGAAAATGCTTGTTTGATGTGCACACGTGACACAAGGATGTAAGGATTGAACAAGAAGTTTTGAGAATTTCAAATCGGATCTGAGAAATGTACCAAATTGACTTAGAAAAAACTGTATTTAAAGTGGGGGGGGGTACTTTTGGGGCAGTTTTGTTTCACCCAAGTGTCCCATTTCCACCCCTCTCAAACTAATGCATGGATGCATATAGCCAGAAACAATTCATTTGATGCATGCAAAGAAGCAACACTGTGTGTCTCAAGAAGCATTTATTCATGATTACGTAGACTTGCTAAAATTTCAAGGCCACACACTACACATTACACATTACACATGACATTACACATTTCATAAAATTTACATTTAGTCATTTAGCAGACGTTTTTATCCAAAGCGACTTACAGACGAGGAAACATTGGAAGCAATTATAACAATATAGGCAACAAAATGCATAAGTTAATTAAATCCAGTCCATTAAAGCCTAGCACAGTATACAAAGCTAAGAATAGTGAGGTAAGTAAAAAAATATTTTTTTAAGAAGACAGAAAATAATAAGAGGTTAAAATCAGTCATCTACATTTTGACGGAAGATATGCATTTTCACACACTACACCGGCCTGTAGTGTTCTAGCAGTGTAAGGTTGAGAGTGAGTTTCTTCAGTAGCGGTGTGATGCAGGCCTCTTTGAAAGCAGTGGGAAATGTCCCAGTGGTGAGCAAAGAGTTGATGATGCTGGTCAACCATGCACAACTGCTGGAGAGATGGCATGGAGGAGATGGGTGGGGATGGGATCCAGTGGGCAGGTGGTAGGGTGGTTGGAACCAATGACCTTGGAAACATCATCTTCAGACATAGGAGAAAAGGCGGGTGATGGTGGCGTAGAAAATTGGCTGTTGATGGCGGTAGTTTTCTTTACGAAGAACGATGCAAAATCATCAGCCGTTAACTCCGATGAAGGTGTGGGAGCAGGCGGACAGAGGAGAGCAGAGAAGGTTTTTAAGAGTGTGCGAGAGTCAGGAGAGTTGCTGATCTTCGAGTGGTTATAATCAGTTTTTGCAGAGGTGACGTCAACGGAGAAAGTAGAGAGAGAGAGGTCAGTATGGTCTTTTGACTTGTGCCATTTTCTCTCAGCTGACCGGAGGCTGGTGCGATGCTCACGTGGTACATCCGATAACCAGGGGGCAGACAGGGATGCACGGGCTGGTCCAGATGTAAGAGGGCATATGTTGTCCAAGCAGGATGTAAGCGTGGAACACAGAGTGTCTGTGGCACTGTTGGTATTCAAAAGAGAGAGCTCCTCAGAGGGGGGGGAGTGCAGACAAGACAGCAGAGGAAAAGCAGGAGGGAGGGACCGTAGGTAGCGCCGGAAAGTGACCAGCGGTAAGACATCTGCGTTGTCTGGAGCGGTGAGGTCGGGGGTGACAAAGAAGTGATCAGACGTGTGCAGGGGAGTGACCTGAGAGTGATGAGTGGAGCATTTCTCGAATCATCCTTGTCATTTGCAAAACAGTAAGTGCATTTCTGGTTTTGATTGTTTGATTGCAAGAGACGGCACATGATTCACGTTAACGCTTTTACTGTTTGTACAATAATTTATTGACAGACAGTGTCATTGTGATGCAGACAGGAAAAGACAGCACTGCATAGCACAAACAAATGTAGAAATCTGAACATAAGACAATCTCCTTAGGGAAAACTGTACATGCAGTGCAGTGGAATTACAGTGCAGTCTTCCTACACCTCCTGACGTTCCTGTCTTTTGGGCAACGGATTCTTATCCACATCACAACAAATATCTTCTCTTGCGATACAGCGTGAAAATCATCTTTCAGAGTGTCTAATCCAGCCTCTGCAGGCATCAGCTGTGATGTCATCACACGTTACTTCCATGGCAGCCAGAAGGGTCATCTGTGTATGCGGCTGGCCATCATATACTTTTAATCTTCATGCTGAGAAAAATTCCTCAACGGGGTTGAGTAGGGTGAGAGGAACTCCACCAGCATCCTGTTGTGGGCCGCAAACCATTGCCTGATGATGTTGGAGCGATGGAAACTGACATTGTCCCAAACTAACACGTACTTTGGCAGGTCATCTCCAATCTGCCCCCTCTCTTGTTCAGGGATGAGATCCCTGTAGAGAGTGTCAAAAGACTGTTTAGGTGTGAAAAGGGGCCGTCAGCAACACAGTGAAGTTGTCTTGCAGTCCTATGTGGAAAGAATATAGCAATGCAAAACACTAAATTGAGTAAAATAAAATGCCACTGTTTACTTAAAGTATACTTACTGTATATTGTAAAACTAGTGCTTAAATGTCGTGGGGATTATACTATTCTACAGAGACCCATTATAATGCATTTTGATCAACATGACATAAGCAATTGATAATGTAGGAATCTGCACAGAATTTTGTCATAATCATTTGCATGGATGTACCAAAGCATTTGCAACTTGTTCAAAGAAATTAGAAAATGCTTGTTTGATGTGCACACGTGACACAAGGATGTAAGGATTGAACAAGAAGTTTTGAGAATTTCAAATCGGATCAGAGAAATGTACCAAATTGACTTAGAAAAAACTGTATTTAAAGTGGGGGGGGGGGTACTTTTGGGGCAGTTTTGTTTCACCCAAGTGTCCCATTTCCACCCCTCTCAAACTAATGCATGGATGCATATAGCCAGAAACAATTCATTTGATGCATGCAAAGAAGCAACACTGTGTGTCTCAAGAAGCATTTATTCATGATTACGTAGACATGCTAAAATTTCAAGTCCACACACTGCACATTACACATGACATTACACATTTCATAAAATTTACATTTAGTCATTTAGCAGACGTTTTTATCCAAAGCGACTTACAGACGAGGAAACATTGGAAGCAATTATAACAATATAGGCAACAAAATGCATAAGTTAATTAAATCCAGTCCATTAAAGCCTAGCACAGTATACAAAGCTAAGAATAGTGAGGTAAGTAAAAAAATAATTTTTTAAGAAGACAGAAAATAATAAGAGGTTAAAATCAGTCATCTACATTTTGACGGAAGATATGCATTTTCACACACTACACCGGCCTGTAGTGTTCTAGCAGTGTAAGGTTGAGAGTGAGTTTCTTCAGTAGCGGTGTGATGCAGGTCTCTTTGAAAGCAGTGGGAAATGTCCCAGTAGTGAGCAAAGAGTTGATGATGCGGGTCAGACCAGGCACAACTGCTGGAGAGATGGCATGGAGGAGATGGGTGGGGATGGGATCCAGTGGGCAGGTGGTAGGGTGGTTGGAACCAATGACCTTGGAAACATCATCTTCAGACATAGGAGAAAAGGCGGGTGATGGTGGCGTAGAAAATTGGCTGTTGATGGCGGTAGTTTTCTTTACGAAGAACGATGCAAAATCATCAGCCGTTAACTCCGATGAAGGTGTGGGAGCAGGCGGACAGAGGAGAGCAGAGACGGTTTTTAAGAGTGTGCGAGAGTCAGGAGAGTTGCTGATCTTCGAGTGGTTATAATCAGTTTTTGCAGAGGTGACGTCAACGGAGAAAGTAGAGAGAGAGAGGTCAGTATGGTCTTTTGACTTGTGCCATTTTCTCTCAGCTGACCGGAGGCTGGTGCGATGCTCACGTGGTACATCCGATAACCAGGGGGCAGACAGGGATGCACGGGCTGGTCCAGATGTAAGAGGGCATATGTTGTCCAAGCAGGATGTAAGCGTGGAACACAGAGTGTCTGTGGCACTGTTGGTATTCAAAAGAGAGAGCTCCCCAGAGGGGGGGAGTGCAGACAAGACAGCAGAGGAAAAGCAGGAGGGAGGGACCGTAGGTAGCGCCGGAAAGTGACCAGCGGTAAGACATCTGCGTTGTCTGGAGCGGTGAGGTCGGGGGTGACAAAGAAGTGATCAGACGTGTGCAGCGGAGTGACCTGAGAGTGATGAGTGGAGCATTTCTCGAATCATCCTTGTCATTTGCAAAACAATAAGTGCATTTCTGGTTTTGATTGTTTGATTGCAAGAGACGGCACATGATTCACGTTAACGCTTTTACTGTTTGTACAATAATTTATTGACAGACAGTGTCATTGTGATGCAGACAGGAAAAGACAGCACTGCATAGCACAAACAAATGTAGAAATCTGAACATAAGACAATCTCCTTAGGGAAAACTGTACATGCAGTGCAGTGGAATTACAGTGCAGTCTTCCTACACCTCCTGACGTTCCTGTCTTTTGGGCAACGGATTCTCATCCACATCACAACAAATATCTTCTCTTGCGATACAGCGTGAAAATCATCTTTCAGAGTGTCTAATCCAGCCTCTGCAGGCATCAGCTGTGATGTCATCACACGTTACATCCATGGCAGCCAGAAGGGTCATCTGTGTATGCGGCTGGCCATCATATACTTTTAATCTTCATGCTGAGAAAAATTCCTCAACGGGGTTGAGTAGGGTGAGAGGAACTCCACCAGCATCCTGTTGTGGGCCGCAAACCATTGCCTGATGATGTTGGAGCGATGGAAACTGACATTGTCCCAAACTAACACGTACTTTGGCAGGTCATCTCCAATCTGCCCCCTCTCTTGTTCAGGGATGAGATCCTTGTAGAGAGTGTCAAAAGACTGTTTAGGTGTGAAAAGGGGCCGTCTGCAACACAGTGAAGTTGTCTTGCAGTCCTATGTGGAAAGAATATAGCAATGCAAAACACTAAATTGAGTAAAATAAAATGCCACTGTTTACTTAAAGTATACTTACTGTATATTGTAAAACTAGTGCTTAAATGTCGTGGGGATTATACTATTCTACAGAGACCCATTATAATGCATTTTGATCAACATGACATAAGCAATTGATAATGTAGGAATCTGCACAGAATTTTGTCATAATCATTTGCATGGATGTACCAAAGCATTTGCAACTTGTTCAAAGAAATGAGAAAATGCTTGTTTGATGTGCACACGTGACACAAGGATGTAAGGATTGAACAAGAAGTTTTGAGAATTTCAAATCGGATCTGAGAAATGTACCAAATTGACTTACAAAAAACTGTATTTAAAGTGGGGGGGGGGTACTTTTGGGGCAGTTTTGTTTCACCCAAGTGTCCCATTTCCACCCCTCTCAAACTAATGCATGGATGCATATAGCCAGAAACAATTCATTTGATGCATGCAAAGAAGCAACACTGTGTGTCTCAAGAAGCATTTATTCATGATTACGTAGACATGCTAAAATTTCAAGGCCACACACTACACATTACACATTACACATGACATTACACATTTCATAAAATTTACATTTAGTCATTTAGCAGACGTTTTTATCCAAAGCGACTTACAGACGAGGAAACATTGGAAGCAATTATAACAATATTGGCAACAAAATGCATAAGTTAATTAAATCCAGTCCATTAAAGCCTAGCACAGTATACAAAGCTAAGAATAGTGAGGTAAGTAAAAAAATACTTTTTTAAGAAGACAGAAAATAATAAGAGGTTAAAATCAGTCATCTACATTTTGACAGAAGATATGCATTTTCACACACTACACCGGCCTGTAGTGTTCTAGCAGTGTAAGGTTGAGAGTGAGTTTCTTCAGTAGCGGTGTGATGCAGGCCTCTTTGAAAGCAGTGGGAAATGTCCCAGTGGTGAGCAAAGAGTTGATGATGCGGGTCAGACCAGGCACAACTGCTGGAGAGTTGGCATGGAGGAGATGGGATCCAGTGGGCAGGTGGTAGGGTTGTTGGAACCAATGACCTTGGAAACATCATCTTCAGACATAGGAGAAAAGGCGGTCGATGGTGGCGTAGAAAATTGGCTGTTGATGGCGGTAGTTTTCTTTACGAAGAACGATTCAAAATCATCAGCCGTTAACTCCAATGAAGGTGTGGGAGCAGGCGGACAGAGGAGAGCAGAGAAGGTTTTTAAGAGTGTGCGAGAGTCAGGAGAGTTGCTGATCTTCGAGTGGTTATAATCAGTTTTTGCAGAGGTGACGTCAACGGAGAAAGTAGAGAGAGAGAGGTCAGTATGGTCTTTTGACTTGTGCCATTTTCTCTCAGCTGACCGGAGGCTGGTGCGATGCTCACGTGGTACATCCGATAACCAGGGGGCAGACAGGGATGCACGGGCTGGTCCAGATGTAAGAGGGCATATGTTGTCCAAGCAGGATGTAAGCGTGGAACACAGAGTGTCTGTGGCACTGTTGGTATTCAAAAGAGAGAGCTCCTCAGAGGGGGGAGTGCAGACAAGACAGCAGAGGAAAAGCAGGAGGGAGGGACCGTAGGTAGCGCCGGAAAGTGACCAGCGGTAAGACATCTGCGTTGTCTGGAGCGGTGAGGTCGGGGGTGACAAAGAAGTGATCAGACGTGTGCAGCGGAGTGACCTGAGAGTGATGAGTGAAGCATTTCTCGAATCATCCTTGTCATTTGCAAAACAGTAAGTGCATTTCTGGTTTTGATTGTTTGATTGCAAGAGACGGCACATGATTCACGTTAACGCTTTTACTGTTTGTACAATAATTTATTGACAGACAGTGTCATTGTGATGCAGACAGGAAAAGACAGCACTGCATAGCACAAACAAATGTAGAAATCTGAACATAAGACAATCTCCTTAGGGAAAACTGTACATGCAGTGCAGTGGAATTACAGTGCAGTCTTCCTACACCTCCTGAAGTTCCTGTCTTTTGGGCAACGGATTCTCATCCACATCACAACAAATATCTTCTCTTGCGATACAGCGTGAAAATCATCTTTCAGAGTGTCTAATCCAGCCTCTGCAGGCATCAGCTGTGATGTCATCACACGTTACATCCATGGCAGCCAGAAGGGTCATCTGTGTATGCGGCTGGCCATCATATACTTTTAATCTTCATGCTGAGAAAAATTCCTCAAGGGGGTTGAGTAGGGTGAGAGGAACTCCACCAGCATCCTGTTGTGGGCCGCAAACCATTGCCTGATGATGTTGGAGCGATGGAAACTGACATTGTCCCAAACTAACACGTACTTTGGCAGGTCATCTCCAATCTGCCCCCTCTCTTGTTCAGGGATGAGATCCCTGTAGAGAGTGTCAAAAGACTGTTTAGGTGTGAAAAGGGGCCGTCTGCAACACAGTGAAGTTGTCTTGCAGTCCTATGTGGAAAGAATATAGCAATGCAAAACACTAAATTAAGTAAAATAAAATGCCACTGTTTACTTAAAGTATACTTACTGTATATTGTAAAACTAGTGCTTAAATGTCGTGGGGATTATACTATTCTACAGAGACCCATTATAATGCATTTTGATCAACATGACATAAGCAATTGATAATGTAGGAATCTGCACAGAATTTTGTCAGAATCATTTGCATGGATGTACCAAAGCATTTGCAACTTGTTCAAAGAAATGAGAAAATGCTTGTTTGATGTGCACACGTGACACAAGGATGTAAGGATTGAACAAGAAGTTTTGAGAATTTCAAATCGGATCTGAGAAATGTACCAAATTGACTTAGAAAAAAATGTATTTAAAGTGGGGGGGGTACTTTTGGGGCAGTTTTGTTTCACCCAAGTGTCCCATTTCCACCCCTCTCAAACTAATGCATGGATGCATATAGCCAGAAACAATTCATTTGATGCATGCAAAGAAGCAACACTGTGTGTCTCAAGAAGCATTTATTCATGATTACGTAGACATGCTAAAATTTCAAGTCCACACACTGCACATTACACATGACATTACACATTTCATAAAATTTACATTTAGTCATTTAGCAGACGTTTTTATCCAAAGCGACTTACAGACGAGGAAACATTGGAAGCAATTACAACAATATAGGCAACAAAATGCATAAGTTAATTAAATCCAGTCCATTAAAGCCTAGCACAGTATACAAAGCTAAGAATAGTGAGGTAAGTAAAAAAATAATTTTTTAAGAAGACAGAAAATAATAAGAGGTTAAAATCAGCCATCTACATTTTGACGGAAGATATGCATTTTCACACACTACACCGGCCTGTAGTGTTCTAGCAGTGTAAGGTTGAGAGTGAGTTTCTTCAGTAGCGGTGTGATGCAGGCCTCTTTGAAAGCAGTGGGAAATGTCCCAGTAGTGAGCAAAGAGTTGATGATGCGGGTCAGACCAGGCACAACTGCTGGAGAGATGGCATGGAGGAGATGGGTGGGGATGGGATCCAGTGGGCAGGTGGTAGGGTGGTTGGAACCAATGACCTTGGAAACATCATCTTCAGACATAGGAGAAAAGGCGGGTGATGGTGGCGTAGAAAATTGGCTGTTGATGGCGGTAGTTTTCTTTACGAAGAACGATGCAAAATCATCAGCCGTTAACTCCGATGAAGGTGTGGGAGCAGGCGGACAGAGGAGAGCAGAGACGGTTTTTAAGAGTGTGCGAGAGTCAGGAGAGTTGCTGATCTTCGAGTGGTTATAATCAGTTTTTGCAGAGGTGACGTCAACGGAGAAACTAGAGAGAGAGAGGTCAGTATGGTCTTTTGACTTGTGCCATTTTCTCTCAGCTGACCGGAGGCTGGTGCGATGCTCACGTGGTACATCCGATAACCAGGGGGCAGACAGGGATGCACGGGCTGGTCCAGATGTAAGAGGGCATATGTTGTCCAAGCAGGATGTTAGCGTGGAACACAGAGTGTCTGTGGCACTGTTGGTATTCAAAAGAGAGAGCTCCTCAGAGGGGGGGAGTGCAGACAAGACAGCAGAGGAAAAGCAGGAGGGAGGGACCGTAGGTAGCGCCGGAAAGTGACCAGCGGTAAGACATCTGCGTTGTCTGGAGCGGTGAGGTCGGGGGTGACAAAGAAGTGATCAGACGTGTGCAGCGGAGTGACCTGAGAGTGATGAGTGGAGCATTTCTCGAATCATCCTTGTCATTTGCAAAACAGTAAGTGCATTTCTGGTTTTGATTGTTTGATTGCAAGAGACGGCACATGATTCACGTTAACGCTTTTACTGTTTGTACAATAATTTATTGACAGACAGTGTCATTGTGATGCAGACAGGAAAAGACAGCACTGCATAGCACAAACAAATGTAGAAATCTGAACATAAGACAATCTCCTTAGGGAAAACTGTACATGCAGTGCAGTGGAATTACAGTGCAGTCTTCCTACACCTCCTGACGTTCCTGTCTTTTGGGCAACGGATTCTCATCCACATCACAACAAATATCTTCTCTTGCGATACAGCGTGAAAATCATCTTTCAGAGTGTCTAATCCAGCCTCTGCAGGCATCAGCTGTGATGTCATCACACGTTACATCCATGGCAGCCAGAAGGGTCATCTGTGTATGCGGCTGGCCATCATATACTTTTAATCTTCATGCTGAGAAAAATTCCTCAACGGGGTTGAGTAGGGTGAGAGGAACTCCACCAGCATCCTGTTGTGGGCCGCAAACCATTGCCTGATGATGTTGGAGCGATGGAAACTGACATTGTCCCAAACTAACACGTACTTTGGCAGGTCATCTCCAATCTGCCCCCTCTCTTGTTCAGGGATGAGATCCCTGTAGAGAGTGTCAAAAGACTGTTTAGGTGTGAAAAGGGGCCGTCTGCAACACAGTGAAGTTGTCTTGCAGTCCTATGTGGAAAGAATATAGCAATGCAAAACACTAAATTGAGTAAAATAAAATGCCACTGTTTACTTAAAGTATACTTACTGTATATTGTAAAACTAGTGCTTAAATGTCGTGGGGATTATACTATTCTACAGAGACCCATTATAATGCATTTTGATCAACATGACATAAGCAATTGATAATGTAGGAATCTGCACAGAATTTTGTCATAATCATTTGCATGGATGTACCAAAGCATTTGCAACTTGTTCAAAGAAATGAGAAAATGCTTGTTTGATGTGCACACGTGACACAAGGATGTAAGGATTGAACAAGAAGTTTTGAGAATTTCAAATCGGATCTGAGAAATGTACCAAATTGACTTACAAAAAACTGTATTTAAAGTGGGGGGGGGTACTTTTGGGGCAGTTTTGTTTCACCCAAGTGTCCCATTTCCACCCCTCTCAAACTAATGCATGGATGCATATAGCCAGAAACAATTCATTTGATGCATGCAAAGAAGCAACACTGTGTGTCTCAAGAAGCTTTATTCATGATTACGTAGACATGCTAAAATTTCAAGGCCACACACTACACATTACACATTACACATGACATTACAAATTTCATAAAATTTACAATTAGTCATTTAGCAGACGTTTTTATCCAAAGCGACTTACAGACGAGGAAACATTGGAAGCAATTATAACAATATAGGCAACAAAATGCATAAGTTAATTAAATCCAGTCCATTAAAGCCTAGCACAGTATACAAAGCTAAGAATAGTGAGGTAAGTAAAAAAATATTTTTTTAAGAAGACAGAAAATAATAAGAGGTTAAAATCAGTCATCTACATTTTGACGGAAGATATGCATTTTCACACACTACACCGGCCTGTAGTGTTCTAGCAGTGTAAGGTTGAGAGTGAGTTTCTTCAGTAGCGGTGTGATGCAGGCCTCTTTGAAAGCAGTGGGAAATGTCCCAGTAGTGAGCAAAGAGTTGATGATGCGGGTCAGACCAGGCACAACTGCTGGAGAGATGGCATGGAGGAGATGGGTGGGGATGGGATCCAGTGGGCAGGTGGTAGGGTTGTTGGAACCAATGACCTTGGAAACATCATCTTCAGACATAGGAGAAAAGGCGGGTGATGGTGGCGTAGAAAATTGGCTGTTGATGGCGGTAGTTTTCTTTACGAAGAACGATTCAAAATCATCAGCCGTTAACTCCAATGAAGGTGTGGGAGCAGGCGGACAGAGGAGAGCAGAGAAGGTTTTTAAGAGTGTGCGAGAGTCAGGAGAGTTGCTGATCTTCGAGTGGTTATAATCAGTTTTTGCAGAGGTGACGTCAACGGAGAAAGTAGAGAGAGAGAGGTCAGTATGGTCTTTTGACTTGTGCCATTTTCTCTCAGCTGACCGGAGGCTGGTGCGATGCTCACGTGGTACATCCGATAACCAGGGGGCAGACAGGGATGCACGGGCTGGTCCAGATGTAAGAGGGCATATGTTGTCCAAGCAGGATGTAAGCGTGGAACACAGAGTGTCTGTGGCACTGTTGGTATTCAAAAGAGAGAGCTCCTCAGAGGGGGGAGTGCAGACAAGACAGCAGAGGAAAAGCAGGAGGGAGGGACCGTAGGTAGCGCCGGAAAGTGACCAGCGGTAAGACATCTGCGTTGTCTGGAGCGGTGAGGTCGGGGGTGACAAAGAAGTGATCAGACGTGTGCAGCGGAGTGACCTGAGAGTGATGAGTGGAGCATTTCTCGAATCATCCTTGTCATTTGCAAAACAGTAAGTGCATTTCTGGTTTTGATTGTTTGATTGCAAGAGACGGCACATGATTCACGTTAACGCTTTTACTGTTTGTACAATAATTTATTGACAGACAGTGTCATTGTGATGCAGACAGGAAAAGACAGCACTGCATAGCACAAACAAATGTAGAAATCTGAACATAAGACAATCTCCTTAGGGAAAACTGTACATGCAGTGCAGTGGAATTACAGTGCAGTCTTCCTACACCTCCTGAAGTTCCTGTCTTTTGGGCAACGGATTCTCATCCACATCACAACAAATATCTTCTCTTGCGATACAGCGTGAAAATCATCTTTCAGAGTGTCTAATCCAGCCTCTGCAGGCATCAGCTGTGATGTCATCACACGTTACATCCATGGCAGCCAGAAGGGTCATCTGTGTATGCGGCTGGCCATCATATACTTTTAATCTTAATGCTGAGAAAAATTCCTCAACGGGGTTGAGTAGGGTGAGAGGAACTCCACCAGCATCCTGTTGTGGGCCGCAAACCATTGCCTGATGATGTTGGAGCGATGGAAACTGACATTGTCCCAAACTAACACGTACTTTGGCAGGTCATCTCCAATCTGCCCCCTCTCTTGTTCAGGGATGAGATCCCTGTAGAGAGTGTCAAATGACTGTTTAGGTGTGAAAAGGGGCCGTCTGCAACACAGTGAAGTTGTCTTGCAGTCCTATGTGGAAAGAATATAGCAATGCAAAACACTAAATTAAGTAAAATAAAATGCCACTGTTTACTTAAAGTATACTTACTGTATATTGTAAAACTAGTGCTTAAATGTCGTGGGGATTATACTATTCTACAGAGACCCATTATAATGCATTTTGATCAACATGACATAAGCAATTGATAATGTTGGAATCTGCACAGAATTTTGTCAGAATCATTTGCATGGATGTACCAAAGCATTTGCAACTTGTTCAAAGAAATGAGAAAATGCTTGTTTGATGTGCACACGTGACACAAGGATGTAAGGATTGAACAAGAAGTTTTGAGAATTTCAAATCGGATCTGAGAAATGTACCAAATTGACTTAGAAAAAAATGTATTTAAAGTGGGGGGGGTACTTTTGGGGCAGTTTTGTTTCACCCAAGTGTCCCATTTCCACCCCTCTCAAACTAATGCATGGATGCATATAGCCAGAAACAATTCATTTGATGCATGCAAAGAAGCAACACTGTGTGTCTCAAGAAGCATTTATTCATGATTACGTAGACATGCTAAAATTTCAAGTCCACACACTGCACATTACACATGACATTACACATTTCATAAAATTTACATTTAGTCATTTAGCAGACGTTTTTATCCAAAGCGACTTACAGACGAGGAAACATTGGAAGCAATTACAACAATATAGGCAACAAAATGCATAAGTTAATTAAATCCAGTCCATTAAAGCCTAGCACAGTATACAAAGCTAAGAATAGTGAGGTAAGTAAAAAAATAATTTTTTAAGAAGACAGAAAATAATAAGAGGTTAAAATCAGTCATCTACATTTTGACGGAAGATATGCATTTTCACACACTACACCGGCCTGTAGTGTTCTAGCAGTGTAAGGTTGAGAGTGAGTTTCTTCAGTAGCGGTGTGATGCAGGCCTCTTTGAAAGCAGTGGGAAATGTCCCAGTAGTGAGCAAAGAGTTGATGATGCGGGTCAGACCAGGCACAACTGCTGGAGAGATGGCATGGAGGAGATGGGTGGGGATGGGATCCAGTGGGCAGGTGGTAGGGTGGTTGGAACCAATGACCTTGGAAACATCATCTTCAGACATAGGAGAAAAGGCGGGTGATGGTGGCGTAGAAAATTGGCTGTTGATGGCGGTAGTTTTCTTTACGAAGAACGATGCAAAATCATCAGCCGTTAACTCCGATGAAGGTGTGGGAGCAGGCGGACAGAGGAGAGCAGAGACGGTTTTTAAGAGTGTGCGAGAGTCAGGAGAGTTGCTGATCTTCGAGTGGTTATAATCAGTTTTTGCAGAGGTGACGTCAACGGAGAAAGTAGAGAGAGAGAGGTCAGTATGGTCTTTTGACTTGTGCCATTTTCTCTCAGCTGACCGGAGGCTGGTGCGATGCTCACGTGGTACATCCGATAACCAGGGGGCAGACAGGGATGCACGGGCTGGTCCAGATGTAAGAGGGCATATGTTGTCCAAGCAGGATGTAAGCGTGGAACACAGAGTGTCTGTGGCACTGTTGGTATTCAAAAGAGAGAGCTCCTCAGAGGGGGGGAGTGCAGACAAGACAGCAGAGGAAAAGCAGGAGGGAGGGACCGTAGGTAGCGCCGGAAAGTGACCAGCGGTAAGACATCTGCGTTGTCTGGAGCGGTGAGGTCGGGGGTGACAAAGAAGTGATCAGACGTGTGCAGCGGAGTGACCTGAGAGTGATGAGTGGAGCATTTCTCGAATCATCCTTGTCATTTGCAAAACAGTAAGTGCATTTCTGGTTTTGATTGTTTGATTGCAAGAGACGGCACATGATTCACGTTAACGCTTTTACTGTTTGTACAATAATTTATTGACAGACAGTGTCATTGTGATGCAGACAGGAAAAGACAGCACTGCATAGCACAAACAAATGTAGAAATCTGAACATAAGACAATCTCCTTAGGGAAAACTGTACATGCAGTGCAGTGGAATTACAGTGCAGTCTTCCTACACCTCCTGACGTTCCTGTCTTTTGGGCAACGGATTCTCATCCACATCACAACAAATATCTTCTCTTGCGATACAGCGTGAAAATCATCTTTCAGAGTGTCTAATCCAGCCTCTGCAGGCATCAGCTGTGATGTCATCACACGTTACATCCATGGCAGCCAGAAGGGTCATCTGTGTATGCGGCTGGCCATCATATACTTTTAATCTTCATGCTGAGAAAAATTCCTCAACGGGGTTGAGTAGGGTGAGAGGAACTCCACCAGCATCCTGTTGTGGGCCGCAAACCATTGCCTGATGATGTTGGAGCGATGGAAACTGACATTGTCCCAAACTAACACGTACTTTGGCAGGTCATCTCCAATCTGCCCCCTCTCTTGTTCAGGGATGAGATCCCTGTAGAGAGTGTCAAAAGACTGTTTAGGTGTGAAAAGGGGCCGTCTGCAACACAGTGAAGTTGTCTTGCAGTCCTATGTGGAAAGAATATAGCAATGCAAAACACTAAATTGAGTAAAATAAAATGCCACTGTTTACTTAAAGTATACTTACTGTATATTGTAAAACTAGTGCTTAAATGTCGTGGGGATTATACTATTCTACAGAGACCCATTATAATGCATTTTGATCAACATGACATAAGCAATTGATAATGTAGGAATCTGCACAGAATTTTGTCATAATCATTTGCATGGATGTACCAAAGCATTTGCAACTTGTTCAAAGAAATGAGAAAATGCTTGTTTGATGTGCACACGTGACACAAGGATGTAAGGATTGAACAAGAAGTTTTGAGAATTTCAAATCGGATCTGAGAAATGTACCAAATTGACTTACAAAAAACTGTATTTAAAGTGGGGGGGGGTACTTTTGGGGCAGTTTTGTTTCACCCAAGTGTCCCATTTCCACCCCTCTCAAACTAATGCATGGATGCATATAGCCAGAAACAATTCATTTGATGCATGCAAAGAAGCAACACTGTGTGTCTCAAGAAGCATTTATTCATGATTACGTAGACATGCTAAAATTTCAAGGCCACACACTACACATTACACATTACACATGACATTACAAATTTCATAAAATTTACAATTAGTCATTTAGCAGACGTTTTTATCCAAAGCGACTTACAGACGAGGAAACATTGGAAGCAATTATAACAATATAGGCAACAAAATGCATAAGTTAATTAAATCCAGTCCATTAAAGCCTAGCACAGTATACAAAGCTAAGAATAGTGAGGTAAGTAAAAAAATAATTTTTTAAGAAGACAGAAAATAATAAGAGGTTAAAATCAGTCATCTACATTTTGACGGAAGATATGCATTTTCACACACTACACCGGCCTGTAGTGTTCTAGCAGTGTAAGGTTGAGAGTGAGTTTCTTCAGTAGCGGTGTGATGCAGGCCTCTTTGAAAGCAGTGGGAAATGTCCCAGTAGTGAGCAAAGAGTTGATGATGCGGGTCAGACCAGGCACAACTGCTGGAGAGATGGCATGGAGGAGATGGGTGGGGATGGGATCCAGTGGGCAGGTGGTAGGGTGGTTGGAACCAATGACCTTGGAAACATCATCTTCAGACATAGGAGAAAAGGCGGGTGATGGTGGCGTAGAAAATTGGCTGTTGATGGCGGTAGTTTTCTTTACGAAGAACGATGCAAAATCATCAGCCGTTAACTCCGATGAAGGTGTGGGAGCAGGCGGACAGAGGAGAGCAGAGACGGTTTTTAAGAGTGTGCGAGAGTCAGGAGAGTTGCTGATCTTCGAGTGGTTATAATCAGTTTTTGCAGAGGTGACGTCAACGGAGAAAGTAGAGAGAGAGAGGTCAGTATGGTCTTTTGACTTGTGCCATTTTCTATCAGCTGACCGGAGGCTGGTGCGATGCTCACGTGGTACATCCGATAACCAGGGGGCAGACAGGGATGCACGGGCTGGTCCAGATGTAAGAGGGCATATGTTGTCCAAGCAGGATGTAAGCGTGGAACACAGAGTGTCTGTGGCACTGTTGGTATTCAAAAGAGAGAGCTCCTCAGAGGGGGGGAGTGCAGACAAGACAGCAGAGGAAAAGCAGGAGGGAGGGACCGTAGGTAGCGCCGGAAAGTGACCAGCGGTAAGACATCTGCGTTGTCTGGAGCGGTGAGGTCGGGGGTGACAAAGAAGTGATCAGACGTGTGCAGCGGAGTGACCTGAGAGTGATGAGTGGAGCATTTCTCGAATCATCCTTGTCATTTGCAAAACAGTAAGTGCATTTCTGGTTTTGATTGTTTGATTGCAAGAGACGGCACATGATTCACGTTAACGCTTTTACTGTTTGTACAATAATTTATTGACAGACAGTGTCATTGTGATGCAGACAGGAAAAGACAGCACTGCATAGCACAAACAAATGTAGAAATCTGAACATAAGACAATCTCCTTAGGGAAAACTGTACATGCAGTGCAGTGGAATTACAGTGCAGTCTTCCTACACCTCCTGACGTTCCTGTCTTTTGGGCAACGGATTCTCATCCACATCACAACAAATATCTTCTCTTGCGATACAGCGTGAAAATCATCTTTCAGAGTGTCTAATCCAGCCTCTGCAGGCATCAGCTGTGATGTCATCACACGTTACATCCATGGCAGCCAGAAGGGTCATCTGTGTATGCGGCTGGCCATCATATACTTTTAATCTTCATGCTGAGAAAAATTCCTCAACGGGGTTGAGTAGGGTGAGAGGAACTCCACCAGCATCCTGTTGTGGGCCGCAAACCATTGCCTGATGATGTTGGAGCGATGGAAACTGACATTGTCCCAAACTAACACGTACTTTGGCAGGTCATCTCCAATCTGCCCCCTCTCTTGTTCAGGGATGAGATCCCTGTAGAGAGTGTCAAAAGACTGTTTAGGTGTGAAAAGGGGCCGTCTGCAACACAGTGAAGTTGTCTTGCAGTCCTATGTGGAAAGAATATAGCAATGCAAAACACTAAATTGAGTAAAATAAAATGCCACTGTTTACTTAAAGTATACTTACTGTATATTGTAAAACTAGTGCTTAAATGTCGTGGGGATTATACTATTCTACAGAGACCCATTATAATGCATTTTGATCAACATGACATAAGCAATTGATAATGTAGGAATCTGCACAGAATTTTGTCATAATCATTTGCATGGATGTACCAAAGCATTTGCAACTTGTTCAAAGAAATGAGAAAATGCTTGTTTGATGTGCACACGTGACACAAGGATGTAAGGATTGAACAAGAAGTTTTGAGAATTTCAAATCGGATCTGAGAAATGTACCAAATTGACTTACAAAAAACTGTATTTAAAGTGGGGGGGGGGTACTTTTGGGGCAGTTTTGTTTCACCCAAGTGTCCCATTTCCACCCCTCTCAAACTAATGCATGGATGCATATAGCCAGAAACAATTCATTTGATGCATGCAAAGAAGCAACACTGTGTGTCTCAAGAAGCATTTATTCATGATTACGTAGACATGCTAAAATTTCAAGGCCACACACTACACATTACACATTACACATGACATTACAAATTTCATAAAATTTACATTTAGTCATTTAGCAGACGTTTTTATCCGAAGCGACTTACAGACGAGGAAACATTGGAAGCAATTATAACAATATAGGCAACAAAATGCATAAGTTAATTAAATCCAGTCCATTAAAGCCTAGTATACAAAGCTAAGAATAGTGAGGTAAGTAAAAAAAATTTTTTTAAGAAGACAGAAAATAGTAAGAGGTTCAAATCGGTCATCTACATTTTGACGGAAGATATGCATTTTCACACACTACACCGGCCTGTAGTGTTCTAGCAGTGTAAGGTTGAGAGTGAGTTTCTTCAGTAGCGGTGTGATGCAGGCCTCTTTGAAAGCAGTGGGAAATGTCCCAGTAGTGAGCAAAGAGTTGATGATGCGGGTCAGACCAGGCACAACTGCTGGAGAGATGGCATGGAGGAGATGGGTGGGGATGGGATCCAGTGGGCAGGTGGTAGGGTGGTTGGAACCAATGACCTTGGAAACATCATCTTCAGACATAGGAGAAAAGGCGGGTGATGGTGGCGTAGAAAATTGGCTGTTGATGGCGGTAGTTTTCTTTACGAAGAACGATGCAAAATCATCAGCCGTTAACTCCGATGAAGGTGTGGGAGCAGGCGGTCAGAGGAGAGCAGAGAAGGTTTTTAAGAGTGTGCGAGAGTCAGGAGAGTTGCTGATCTTCGAGTGGTTATAATCAGTTTTTGCAGAGGTGACGTCAACCGAGAAAGTAGAGAGAGAGAGGTCAGTATGGTCTTTTGACTTGTGCCATTTTCTCTCAGCTGACCGGAGGCTGGTGCGATGCTCACGTGGTACATCCGATAACCAGGGGGCAGACAGGGATGCACGGGCTGGTCCAGATGTAAGAGGGCATATGTTGTCCAAGTAGGATGTAAGCGTGGAACACAGAGTGTCTGTGGCACTGTTGGTATTCAAAAGAGAGAGCTCCTCAGAGGGGGGGAGTGCAGACAAGACAGCAGAGGAAAAGCAGGAGGGAGGGACCGTAGGTAGCGCCGGAAAGTGACCAGCGGTAAGACATCTGCGTTGTCTGGAGCGGTGAGGTCGGGGGTGACAAAGAAGTGATCAGACGTGTGCAGCGGAGTGACCTGAGAGTGATGAGTGGAGCATTTCTCGAATCATCCTTGTCATTTGCAAAACAGTAAGTGCATTTCTGGTTTTGATTGTTTGATTGCAAGAGACGGCACATGATTCACGGAATTACAGTGCAGTCTTCCTACACCTCCTGACGTTCCTGTCTTTTGGGCAACGGATTCTCATCCACATCACAACAAATATCTTCTCTTGCGATACAGCGTGAAAATCATCTTTCAGAGTGTCTAATCCAGCCTCTGCAGGCATCAGCTGTGATGTCATCACACGTTACATCCATGGCAGCCAGAAGGGTGATCTGTGTATGCGGCTGGCGATCATATACTTTTAATCTTCATGCTGAGAAAAATTCCTCAACGTGGTTGAGTAGGGTGAGAGGAACTCCACCAGCATCCTGTTGTGGGCCGCAAACCATTGCCTGATGATGTTGGAGCGATGGAAACTGACATTGTCCCAAACTAACACGTACTTTGGCAGGTCATCTCCAATCTGCCCCCTCTCTTGTTCAGGGATGAGATCCCTGTAGAGAGTGTCAAAAGACTGTTTAGGTGTGAAAAGGGGCCGTCTGCAACACAGTGAAGTTGTCTTGCAGTCCTATGTGGAAAGAATATAGCAATGCAAAACACTAAATTGAGTAAAATAAAATGCCACTGTTTACTTAAAGTATACTTACTGTATATTGTAAAACTAGTGCTTAAATGTCGTGGGGATTATACTATTCTACAGAGACCCATTATAATGCATTTTGATCAACATGACATAAGCAATTGATAATGTAGGAATCTGCACAGAATTTTGTCATAATCATTTGCATGGATGTACCAAAGCATTTGCAACTTGTTCAAAGAAATGAGAAAATGCTTGTTTGATGTGCACACGTGACACAAGGATGTAAGGATTGAACAAGAAGTTTTGAGAATTTCAAATCGGATCTGAGAAATGTACCAAATTGACTTAGAAAAAACTGTATTTAAAGTGGGGGGGGGGTACTTTTGGGGCAGTTTTGTTTCACCCAAGTGTCCCATTTCCACCCCTCTCAAACTAATGCATGGATGCATATAGCCAGAAACAATTCATTTGATGCATGCAAAGAAGCAACACTGTGTGTCTCAAGAAGCATTTATTCATGATTACGTAGACATGCTAAAATTTCAAGGCCACACACTACACATTACACATTACACATGACATTACACATTTCATAAAATTTACATTTAGTCATTTAGCAGACGTTTTTATCCAAAGCGACTTACAGACGAGGAAACATTGGAAGCAATTATAACAATATTGGCAACAAAATGCATAAGTTAATTAAATCCAGTCCATTAAAGCCTAGCACAGTATACAAAGCTAAGAATAGTGAGGTAAGTAAAAAAATACTTTTTTAAGAAGACAGAAAATAATAAGAGGTTAAAATCAGTCATCTACATTTTGACGGAAGATATGCATTTTCACACACTACACCGGCCTGTAGTGTTCTAGCAGTGTAAGGTTGAGAGTGAGTTTCTTCACTAGCGGTTTGATGCAGGCCTCTTTGAAAGCAGTGGGAAATGTCCCAGTGGTGAGCAAAGAGTTGATGATGCGAGTAAGACCAGGCACAACTGCTGGAGAGATGGCATGGAGGAGATGGGTGGGGATGGGATCCAGTGGGCAGGTGGTAGGGTGGTTGGAACCAATGACCTTGGAAACATCATCTTCAGACATAGGAGAAAAGGCGGGTGATGGTGGCGTAGAAAATTGGCTGTTGATGGCGGTAGTTTTCTTTACGAAGAACGATGCAAAATCATCAGCCGTTAACTCCGATGAAGGTGTGGGAGCAGGCGGACAGAGGAGAGCAGAGAAGTTTTTTAAGAGTGTGCGAGAGTCAGGAGAGTTGCTGATCTTCGAGTGGTTATAATCAGTTTTTGCAGAGGTGACGTCAACGGAGAAAGTAGAGAGAGAGAGGTCAGTATGGTCTTTTGACTTGTGCCATTTTCTCTCAGCTGACCGGAGGCTGGTGCGATGCTCACGTGGTACATCCGATAACCAGGGGGCAGACAGGGATGCACGGGCAGGTCCAGATGTAAGAGGGCATATGTTGTCCAAGCAGGATGTAAGCGTGGAACACAGAGTGTCTGTGGCACTGTTGGTATTCAAAAGAGAGAGCTCCTCAGAGGGGGGGAGTGCAGACAAGACAGCAGAGGAAAAGCAGGAGGGAGGGACCGTAGGTAGCGCCGGAAAGTGACCAGCGGTAAGACATCTGCGTTGTCTGGAGCGGTGAGGTCGGGGGTGACAAAGAAGTGATCAGACGTGTGCAGCGGAGTGACCTGAGAGTGATGAGTGGAGCATTTCTCGAATCATCCTTGTCATTTGCAAAACAGTAAGTGCATTTCTGGTTTTGATTGTTTGATTGCAAGAGACGGCACATGATTCACGGAATTACAGTGCAGTCTTCCTACACCTCCTGACGTTCCTGTCTTTTGGGCAACGGATTCTCATCCACATCACAACAAATATCTTCTCTTGCGATACAGCGTGAAAATCATCTTTCAGAGTGTCTAATCCAGCCTCTGCAGGCATCAGCTGTGATGTCATCACACGTTACATCCATGGCAGCCAGAAGGGTGATCTGTGTATGCGGCTGGCGATCATATACTTTTAATCTTCATGCTGAGAAAAATTCCTCAACGTGGTTGAGTAGGGTGAGAGGAACTCCACCAGCATCCTGTTGTGGGCCGCAAACCATTGCCTGATGATGTTGGAGCGATGGAAACTGACATTGTCCCAAACTAACACGTACTTTGGCAGGTCATCTCCAATCTGCCCCCTCTCTTGTTCAGGGATGAGATCCCTGTAGAGAGTGTCAAAAGACTGTTTAGGTGTGAAAAGGGGCCGTCTGCAACACAGTGAAGTTGTCTTGCAGTCCTATGTGGAAAGAATATAGCAATGCAAAACACTAAATTGAGTAAAATAAAATGCCACTGTTTACTTAAAGTATACTTACTGTATATTGTAAAACTAGTGCTTAAATGTCGTGGGGATTATACTATTCTACAGAGACCCATTATAATGCATTTTGATCAACATGACATAAGCAATTGATAATGTAGGAATCTGCACAGAATTTTGTCATAATCATTTGCATGGATGTACCAAAGCATTTGCAACTTGTTCAAAGAAATGAGAAAATGCTTGTTTGATGTGCACACGTGACACAAGGATGTAAGGATTGAACAAGAAGTTTTGAGAATTTCAAATCGGATCTGAGAAATGTACCAAATTGACTTACAAAAAACTGTATTTAAAGTGTGGGGGGGGGGTACTTTTGGGGCAGTTTTGTTTCACCCAAGTGTCCCATTTCCACCCCTCTCAAACTAATGCATGGATGCATATAGCCAGAAACAATTCATTTGATGCATGCAAAGAAGCAACACTGTGTGTCTCAAGAAGCATTTATTCATGATTACGTAGACATGCTAAAATTTCAAGGCCACACACTACACATTACACATGACATTACACATTTCATAAAATTTACATTTAGTCATTTAGCAGACGTTTTTATCCAAAGCGACTTACAGACGAGGAAACATTGGAAGCAATTATAACAATATAGGCAACAAAATGCATAAGTTAATTAAATCCAGTCCATTAAAGCCTAGCACAGTATACAAAGCTAAGAATAGTGAGGTAAGTAAAAAAATAATTTTTTAAGAAGACAGAAAATAATAAGAGGTTAAAATCAGTCATCTACATTTTGAGGGAAGATATGCATTTTCACACACTACACCGGCCTGTAGTGGTCTAGCAGTGTAAGGTTGAGAGTGAGTTTCTTCACTAGCGGTTTGATGCAGGCCTCTTTGAAAGCAGTGGGAAATGTCCCAGTAGTGAGCAAAGAGTTGATGATGCGGGTCGGACCAGGCACAACTGCTGGAGAGATGGCATGGAGGAGATGGGTGGGGATGGGATCCAGTGGGCAGGTGGTAGGGTGGTTGGAACCAATGACCTTGGAAACATCATCTTCAGACATAGGAGAAAAGGCGGGTGATGGTGGCGTAGAAAATTGGCTGTTGATGGCGGTAGTTTTCTTTACGAAGAACGATGCAAAATCATCAGCCGTTAACTCCGATGAAGGTGTGGGAGCAGGCGGACAGAGGAGAGCAGAGAAGGTTTTTAAGAGTGTGCGAGAGTCAGGAGAGTTGCTGATCTTCGAGTGGTTATAATCAGTTTTTGCAGAGGTGACGTCAACGGAGAAAGTAGAGAGAGAGAGGTCAGTATGGTCTTTTGACTTGTGCCATTTTCTCTCAGCTGACCGGAGGCTGGTGCGATGCTCACGTGGTACATCCGATAACCAGGGGGCAGACAGGGATACACGGGCTGGTCCAGATGTAAGAGGGCATATGTTGTCCAAGCAGGATGTAAGCGTGGAACACAGAGTGTCTGTGGCACTGTTGGTATTCAAAAGAGAGAGCTCCTCAGAGGGGGGGATTGCAGACAAGACAGCAGAGGAAAAGCAGGAGGGAGGCACCGTAGGTAGCGCCGGAAAGTGACCAGCGGTAAGACATCTGCGTTGTCTGGAGCGGTGAGGTCGGGGGTGACAAAGAAGTGATCAGACGTGTGCAGCGGAGTGACCTGAGAGTGATGAGTGGAGCATTTCTCGAATCATCCTTGTCATTTGCAAAACAGTAAGTGCATTTCTGGTTTTGATTGTTTGATTGCAAGAGACGGCACATGATTCACGGAATTACAGTGCAGTCTTCCTACACCTCCTGACGTTCCTGTCTTTTGGGCAACGGATTCTCATCCACATCACAACAAATATCTTCTCTTGCGATACAGCGTGAAAATCATCTTTCAGAGTGTCTAATCCAGCCTCTGCAGGCATCAGCTGTGATGTCATCACACGTTACATCCATGGCAGCCAGAAGGGTGATCTGTGTATGCGGCTGGCGATCATATACTTTTAATCTTCATGCTGAGAAAAATTCCTCAACGTGGTTGAGTAGGGTGAGAGGAACTCCACCAGCATCCTGTTGTGGGCCGCAAACCATTGCCTGATGATGTTGGAGCGATGGAAACTGACATTGTCCCAAACTAACACGTACTTTGGCAGGTCATCTCCAATCTGCCCCCTCTCTTGTTCAGGGATGAGATCCCTGTAGAGAGTGTCAAAAGACTGTTTAGGTGTGAAAAGGGGCCGTCTGCAACACAGTGAAGTTGTCTTGCAGTCCTATGTGGAAAGAATATAGCAATGCAAAACACTAAATTGAGTAAAATAAAATGCCACTGTTTACTTAAAGTATACTTACTGTATATTGTAAAACTAGTGCTTAAATGTCGTGGGGATTATACTATTCTACAGAGACCCATTATAATGCATTTTGATCAACATGACATAAGCAATTGATAATGTAGGAATCTGCACAGAATTTTGTCATAATCATTTGCATGGATGTACCAAAGCATTTGCAACTTGTTCAAAGAAATGAGAAAATGCTTGTTTGATGTGCACACGTGACACAAGGATGTAAGGATTGAACAAGAAGTTTTGAGAATTTCAAATCGGATCTGAGAAATGTACCAAATTGACTTACAAAAAACTGTATTTAAAGTGTGGGGGGGGGGTACTTTTGGGGCAGTTTTGTTTCACCCAAGTGTCCCATTTCCACCCCTCTCAAACTAATGCATGGATGCATATAGCCAGAAACAATTCATTTGATGCATGCAAAGAAGCAACACTGTGTGTCTCAAGAAGCATTTATTCATGATTACGTAGACATGCTAAAATTTCAAGGCCACACACTACACATTACACATGACATTACACATTTCATAAAATTTACATTTAGTCATTTAGCAGACGTTTTTATCCAAAGCGACTTACAGACGAGGAAACATTGGAAGCAATTATAACAATATAGGCAACAAAATGCATAAGTTAATTAAATCCAGTCCATTAAAGCCTAGCACAGTATACAAAGCTAAGAATAGTGAGGTAAGTAAAAAAATAATTTTTTAAGAAGACAGAAAATAATAAGAGGTTAAAATCAGTCATCTACATTTTGAGGGAAGATATGCATTTTCACACACTACACCGGCCTGTAGTGTTCTAGCAGTGTAAGGTTGAGAGTGAGTTTCTTCAGTAGCGGTGTGATGCAGGCCTCTTTGAAAGCAGTGGGAAATGTCCCAGTAGTGAGCAAAGAGTTGATGATGCGGGTCAGACCAGGCACAACTGCTGGAGAGATGGCATGGAGGAGATGGGTGGGGATGGGATCCAGTGGGCAGGTGGTAGGGTGGTTGGAACCAATGACCTTGGAAACATCATCTTCAGACATAGGAGAAAAGGCGGGTGATGGTGGCGTAGAAAATTGGCTGTTGATGGCGGTAGTTTTCTTTACGAAGAACGATGCAAAATCATCAGCCGTTAACTCCGATGAAGGTGTGGGAGCAGGCGGACAGAGGAGAGCAGAGAAGGTTTTTAAGAGTGTGCGAGAGTCAGGAGAGTTGCTGATCTTCGAGTGGTTATAATCAGTTTTTGCAGAGGTGACGTCAACGGAGAAAGTAGAGAGAGAGAGGTCAGTATGGTCTTTTGACTTGTGCCATTTTCTCTCAGCTGACCGGAGGCTGGTGCGATGCTCACGTGGTACATCCGATAACCAGGGGGCAGACAGGGATGCACGGGCTGGTCCAGATGTAAGAGGGCATATGTTGTCCAAGCAGGATGTAAGCGTGGAACACAGAGTGTCTGTGGCACTGTTGGTATTCAAAAGAGAGAGCTCCTCAGAGGGGGGGATTGCAGACAAGACAGCAGAGGAAAAGCAGGAGGGAGGCACCGTAGGTAGCGCCGGAAAGTGACCAGCGGTAAGACATCTGCGTTGTCTGGAGCGGTGAGGTCGGGGGTGACAAAGAAGTGATCAGACGTGTGCAGCGGAGTGACCTGAGAGTGATGAGTGTAGCATTTCTCGAATCATCCTTGTCATTTGCAAAACAGTAAGTGCATTTCTGGTTTTGATTGTTTGATTGCAAGAGACGGCACATGATTCACGTTAACGCTTTTACTGTTTGTACAATAATTTATTGACAGACAGTGTCATTGTGATGCAGACAGGAAAAGACAGCACTGCATAGCACAAACAAATGTAGAAAACTGAACATAAGACAATCTCCTTAGGGAAAACTGTACATGCAGTGCAGTGGAATTACAGTGCAGTCTTCCTACACCTCCTGACGTTCCTGTCTTTTGGGCAACGGATTCTCATCCACATCACAACAAATATCTTCTCTTGCGATACAGCGTGAAAATCATCTTTCAGAGTGTCTAATCCAGCCTCTGCAGGCATCAGCTGTGATGTCATCACACGTTACATCCATGGCAGCCAGAAGGGTCATCTGTGTATGCGGCTGGCCATCATATACTTTTAATCTTCATGCTGAGAAAAATTCCTCAACGGGGTTGAGTAGGGTGAGAGGAACTCCAACAGCATCCTGTTGTGGGCCGCAAACCATTGCCTGATGATGTTGGAGCGATGGAAACTGACATTGTCCCAAACTAACACGTACTTTGGCAGGTCATCTCCAATCTGCCCCCTCTCTTGTTCAGGGATGAGATCCCTGTAGAGAGTGTCAAAAGACTGTTTAGGTGTGAAAAGGGGCCGTCTGCAACACAGTGAAGTTGTCTTGCAGTCCTATGTGGAAAGAATATAGCAATGCAAAACACTAAATTGAGTAAAATAAAATGCCACTGTTTACTTAAAGTATACTTACTGTATATTGTAAAACTAGTGCTTAAATGTCGTGGGGATTATACTATTCTACAGAGACCCATTATAATGCATTTTGATCAACATGACATAAGCAATTGATAATGTAGGAATCTGCACAGAATTTTGTCAGAATCATTTGCATGGATGTACCAAAGCATTTGCAACTTGTTCAAAGAAATGAGAAAATGCTTGTTTGATGTGCACACGTGACACAAGGATGTAAGGATTGAACAAGAAGTTTTGAGAATTTCAAATCGGATCTGAGAAATGTACCAAATTGACTTACAAAAAACTGTATTTAAAGTGTGGGGGGGGGGTACTTTTGGGGCAGTTTTGTTTCACCCAAGTGTCCCATTTCCACCCCTCTCAAACTAATGCATGGATGCATATAGCCAGAAACAATTCATGTGATGCATGCAAAGAAGCAACACTGTGTGTCTCAAGAAGCATTTATTCATGATTACGTAGACATGCTAAAATTTCAAGGCCACACACTACACATTACACATTACACATGACATTACACATTTCATAAAATTTACATTTAGTCATTTAGCAGACGTTTTTATCCAAAGCGACTTACAGACGAGGAAACATTGGAAGCAATTATAACAATATAGGCAACAAAATGCATAAGTTAATTAAATCCAGTCCATTAAAGCCTAGCACAGTATACAAAGCTAAGAATAGTGAGGTAAGTAAAAAAATAATTTTTTAAGAAGACAGAAAATAATAAGAGGTTAAAATCAGTCATCTACATTTTGACGGAAGATATGCATTTTCACACACTACACCGGCCTGTAGTGTTCTAGCAGTGTAAGGTTGAGAGTGAGTTTCTTCAGTAGCGGTGTGATGCATGCCTCTTTGAAAGCAGTGGGAAATGTCCCAGTGGTGAGCAAAGAGTTGATGATGCGGGTCAGACCATGCACAACTGCTGGAGAGATGGCATGGAGGAGATGGGTGGGGATGGGATCCAGTGGGCAGGTGGTAGGGTGGTTGGAACCAATGACCTTGGAAACATCATCTTCAGACATAGGAGAAAAGGCGGGTGATGGTGGCGTAGAAAATTGGCTGTTGATGGCGGTAGTTTTCTTTACGAAGAACGATGCAAAATCATCAGCCGTTAACTCCGATGAAGGTGTGGGAGCAGGCGGACAGAGGAGAGCAGAGAAGGTTTTTAAGAGTGTGCGAGAGTCAGGAGAGTTGCTGATCTTCGAGTGGTTATAATCAGTTTTTGCAGAGGTGACGTCAACGGAGAAAGTAGAGAGAGAGAGGTCAGTATGGTCTTTTGACTTGTGCCATTTTCTCTCAGCTGACCGGAGGCTGGTGCGATGCTCACGTGGTACATCCGATAACCAGGGGGCAGACAGGGATGCACGGGCTGGTCCAGATGTAAGAGGGCATATGTTGTCCAAGCAGGATGTAAGCGTGGAACACAGAGTGTCTGTGGCACTGTTGGTATTCAAAAGAGAGAGCTCCTCAGAGGGGGGAGTGCAGACAAGACAGCAGAGGAAAAGCAGGAGGGAGGGACCGTAGGTAGCGCCGGAAAGTGACCAGCGGTAAGACATCTGCGTTGTCTGGAGCGGTGAGGTCGGGGGTGACAAAGAAGTGATCAGACGTGTGCAGCGGAGTGACCTGAGAGTGATGAGTGGAGCATTTCTCGAATCATCCTTGTCATTTGCAAAACAGTAAGTGCATTTCTGGTTTTGATTGTTTGATTGCAAGAGACGGCACATGATTCACGTTAACGCTTTTACTGTTTGTACAATAATTTATTGACAGACAGTGTCATTGTGATGCAGACAGGAAAAGACAGCACTGCATAGCACAAACAAATGTAGAAATCTGAACATAAGACAATCTCCTTAGGGAAAACTGTACATGCAGTGCAGTGGAATTACAGTGCAGTCTTCCTACACCTCCTGAAGTTCCTGTCTTTTGGGCAACGGATTCTCATCCACATCACAACAAATATCTTCTCTTCGATACAGCGTGAAAATCATCTTTCAGAGTGTCTAATCCAGCCTCTGCAGGCATCAGCTGTGATGTCATCACACGTTACATCCATGGCAGCCAGAAGGGTCATCTGTGTATGCGGCTGGCCATCATATACTTTTAATCTTCATGCTGAGAAAAATTCCTCAACGGGGTTGAGTAGGGTGAGAGGAACTCCACCAGCATCCTGTTGTGGGCCGCAAACCATTGCCTGATGATGTTGGAGCGATGGAAACTGACATTGTCCCAAACTAACACGTACTTTGGCAGGTCATCTCCAATCTGCCCCCTCTCTTGTTCAGGGATGAGATCCCTGTAGAGAGTGTCAAAAGACTGTTTAGGTGTGAAAAGGGGCCGTCTGCAACACAGTGAAGTTGTCTTGCAGTCCTATGTGGAAAGAATATAGCAATGCAAAACACTAAATTGAGTAAAATAAAATGCCACTGTTTACTTAAAGTATACTTACTGTATATTGTAAAACTAGTGCTTAAATGTCGTGGGGATTATACTATTCTACAGAGACCCATTATAATGCATTTTGATCAACATGACATAAGCAATTGATAATGTAGGAATCTGCACAGAATTTTGTCAGAATCTTTTGCATGGATGTACCAAAGCATTTGCAACTTGTTCAAAGAAATGAGAAAATGCTTGTTTGATGTGCACACGTGACACAAGGATGTAAGGATTGAACAAGAAGTTTTGAGAATTTCAAATCGGATCTGAGAAATGTACCAAATTGACTTAGAAAAAACTGTATTTAAAGTGGGGGGGGTACTTTTGGGGCAGTTTTGTTTCACCCAAGTGTCCCATTTCCACCCCTCTCAAACTAATGCATGGATGCATATAGCCAGAAACAATTCATTTGATGCATGCAAAGAAGCAACACTGTGTGTCTCAAGAAGCATTTATTCATGATTACGTAGACATGCTAAAATTTCAAGTCCACACACTGCACATTACACATGACATTACACATTTCATAAAATTTACATTTAGTCATTTAGCAGACGTTTTTATCCAAAGCGACTTACAGACGAGGAAACATTGGAAGCAATTATAACAATATAGGCAACAAAATGCATAAGTTAATTAAATCCAGTCCATTAAAGCCTAGCACAGTATACAAAGCTAAGAATAGTGAGGGAAGTAAAAAAATAATTTTTTAAGAAGACAGAAAATAATAAGAGGTTAAAATCAGTCATCTACATTTTGACGGAAGATATGCATTTTCACACACTACACCGGCCTGTAGTGTTCTAGCAGTGTAAGGTTGAGAGTGAGTTTCTTCAGTAGCGGTGTGATGCAGGCCTCTTTGAAAGCAGTGGGAAATGTCCCAGTGGTGAGCAAAGAGTTGATGATGCGGGTCAGACCATGCACAACTGCTGGAGAGATTGCATGGAGGAGATGGGTGGGGATGGGATCCAGTGGGCAGGTGGTAGGGTGGTTGGAACCAATGACCTTGGAAACATCATCTTCAGACATAGGAGAAAAGGCGGGTGATGGTGGCGTAGAAAATTGGCTGTTGATGGCGGTAGTTTTCTTTACGAAGAACGATGCAAAATCATCAGCCGTTAACTCCGATGAAGGTGTGGGAGCAGGCGGACAGAGGAGAGCAGAGACGGTTTTTAAGAGTGTGCGAGAGTCAGGAGAGTTGCTGATCTTCGAGTGGTTATAATCAGTTTTTGCAGAGGTGACGTCAACGGAGAAAGTAGAGAGAGAGAGGTCAGTATGGTCTTTTGACTTGTGCCATTTTCTCTCAGCTGACCGGAGGCTGGTGCGATGCTCACGTGGTACATCCGATAACCAGGGGGCAGACAGGGATGCACGGGCTGGTCCAGATGTAAGAGGGCATATGTTGTCCAAGCAGGATGTAAGCGTGGAACACCGAGTGTCTGTGGCACTGTTGGTATTCAAAAGAGAGAGCTCCTCAGAGGGGGGGAGTGCAGACAAGACAGCAGAGGAAAAGCAGGAGGGAGGGACCGTAGGTAGCGCCGGAAAGTGACCAGCGGTAGGACATCTGCGTTGTCTGGAGCGGTGAGGTCGGGGGTGACAAAGAAGTGATCAGACGTGTGCAGCGGAGTGACCTGAGAGTGATGAGTGGAGCATTTCTCGAATCATCCTTGTCATTTGCAAAACAGTAAGTGCATTTCTGGTTTTGATTGTTTGATTGCAAGAGACGGCACATGATTCACGGAATTGCAGTGCAGTCTTCCTACACCTCCTGACGTTCCTGTCTTTTGGGCAACGGATTCTCATCCACATCACAACAAATATCTTCTCTTGCGATACAGCGTGAAAATCATCTTTCAGAGTGTCTAATCCAGCCTCTGCAGGCATCAGCTGTGATGTCATCACACGTTACATCCATGGCAGCCAGAAGGGTGATCTGTGTATGCGGCTGGCGATCATATACTTTTAATCTTCATGCTGAGAAAAATTCCTCAACGTGGTTGAGTAGGGTGAGAGGAACTCCACCAGCATCCTGTTGTGGGCCGCAAACCATTGCCTGATGATGTTGGAGCGATGGAAACTGACATTGTCCCAAACTAACACGTACTTTGGCAGGTCATCTCCAATCTGCCCCCTCTCTTGTTCAGGGATGAGATCCCTGTAGAGAGTGTCAAAAGACTGTTTAGGTGTGAAAAGGGGCCGTCTGCAACACAGTGAAGTTGTCTTGCAGTCCTATGTGGAAAGAATATAGCAATGCAAAACACTAAATTGAGTAAAATAAAATGCCACTGTTTACTTAAAGTATACTTACTGTATATTGTAAAACTAGTGCTTAAATGTCGTGGGGATTATACTATTCTACAGAGACCCATTATAATGCATTTTGATCAACATGACATAAGCAATTGATAATGTAGGAATCTGCACAGAATTTTGTCATAATCATTTGCATGGATGTACCAAAGCATTTGCAACTTGTTCAAAGAAATGAGAAAATGCTTGTTTGATGTGCACACGTGACACAAGGATGTAAGGATTGAACAAGAAGTTTTGAGAATTTCAAATCGGATCTGAGAAATGTACCAAATTGACTTAGAAAAAACTGTATTTAAAGTGGGGGGGGTACTTTTGGGGCAGTTTTGTTTCACCCAAGTGTCCCATTTCCACCCCTCTCAAACTAATGCATGGATGCATATAGCCAGAAACAATTCATTTGATGCATGCAAAGAAGCAACACTGTGTGTCTCAAGAAGCATTTATTCATGATTACGTAGACATGCTAAAATTTCAAGGCCACACACTACACATTACACATTACACATGACATTACACATTTCATAAAATTTACATTTAGTCATTTAGCAGACGTTTTTATCCAAAGCGACTTACAGACGAGGAAACATTGGAAGCAATTATAACAATATTGGCAAAAAAAATGCATAAGTTAATTAAATCCAGTCCATTAAAGCCTAGCACAGTATACAAAGCTAAGAATAGTGAGGTAAGTAAAAAAATACTTTTTTAAGAAGACAGAAAATAATAAGAGGTTAAAATCAGTCATCTACATTTTGACGGAAGATATGCATTTTCACACACTACACCGGCCTGTAGTGTTCTAGCAGTGTAAGGTTGAGAGTGAGTTTCTTCACTAGCGGTGTGATGCAGGCCTCTTTGAAAGCAGTGGGAAATGTCCCAGTGGTGAGCAAAGAGTTGATGATGCGAGTAAGACCAGGCACAACAGCTGGAGAGATGGCATGGAGGAGATGGGTGGGGATGGGATCCAGTGGGCAGGTGGTAGGGTGGTTGGAACCAATGACCTTGGAAACATCATCTTCAGACATAGGAGAAAAGGCGGGTGATGGTGGCGTAGAAAATTGGCTGTTGATGGCGGTAGTTTTCTTTACGAAGAACGATGCAAAATCATCAGCCGTTAACTCCGATGAAGGTGTGGGAGCAGGCGGACAGAGGAGAGCAGAGAAGGTTTTTAAGAGTGTGCGAGAGTCAGGAGAGTTGCTGATCTTCGAGTGGTTATAATCAGTTTTTGCAGAGGTGACGTCAACGGAGAAAGTAGAGAGAGAGAGGTCAGTATGGTCTTTTGACTTGTGCCATTTTCTCTCAGCTGACCGGAGGCTGGTGCGATGCTCACGTGGTACATCCGATAACCAGGGGGCAGACAGGGATGCACGGGCAGGTCCAGATGTAAGAGGGCATATGTTGTCCAAGCAGGATGTAAGCGTGGAACACAGAGTGTCTGGGGCACTGTTGGTATTCAAAAGAGAGAGCTCCTCAGAGGGGGGGAGTGCAGACAAGACAGCAGAGGGAAAGCAGGAGGGAGGGACCGTAGGTAGCGCCGGAAAGTGACCAGCGGTAAGACATCTGCGTTGTCTGGAGCGGTGAGGTCAGGGGTGACAAAGAAGTGATCAGACGTGTGCAGCGGAGTGACCTGAGAGTGATGAGTGGAGCATTTCTCGAATCATCCTTGTCATTTGCAAAACAGTAAGTGCATTTCTGGTTTTGATTGTTTGATTGCAAGAGACGGCACATGATTCACGGAATTACAGTGCAGTCTTCCTACACCTCCTGACGTTCCTGTCTTTTGGGCAACGGATTCCCATCCACATCACAACAAATATCTTCTCTTGCGATACAGCGTGAAAATCATCTTTCAGAGTGTCTAATCCAGCCTCTGCAGGCATCAGCTGTGATGTCATCACACGTTACATCCATGGCAGCCAGAAGGGTGATCTGTGTATGCGGCTGGCGATCATATACTTTTAATCTTCATGCTGAGAAAAATTCCTCAACGTGGTTGAGTAGGGTGAGAGGAACTCCACCAGCATCCTGTTGTGGGCCGCAAACCATTGCCTGATGATGTTGGAGCGATGGAAACTGACATTGTCCCAAACTAACACGTACTTTGGCAGGTCATCTCCAATCTGCCCCCTCTCTTGTTCAGGGATGAGATCCCTGTAGAGAGTGTCAAAAGACTGTTTAGGTGTGAAAAGGGGCCGTCTGCAACACAGTGAAGTTGTCTTGCAGTCCTATGTGGAAAGAATATAGCAATGCAAAACACTAAATTGAGTAAAATAAAATGCCACTGTTTACTTAAAGTATACTTACTGTATATTGTAAAACTAGTGCTTAAATGTCGTGGGGATTATACTATTCTACAGAGACCCATTATAATGCATTTTGATCAACATGACATAAGCAATTGATAATGTAGGAATCTGCACAGAATTTTGTCAGAATCATTTGCATGGATGTACCAAAGCATTTGCAACTTGTTCAAAGAAATGAGAAAATGCTTGTTTGATGTGCACACGTGACACAAGGATGAAAGGATTGAACAAGAAGTTTTGAGAATTTCAAATCGGATCTGAGAAATGTACCAAATTGACTTACAAAAAACTGTATTTAAAGTGTGGGGGGGGGGTACTTTTGGGGCAGTTTTGTTTCACCCAAGTGTCCCATTTCCACCCCTCTCAAACTAATGCATGGATGCATATAGCCAGAAACAATTCATTTGATGCATGCAAAGAAGCAACACTGTGTGTCTCAAGAAGCATTTATTCATGATTACGTAGACATGCTAAAATTTCAAGGCCACACACTACACATTACACATTACACATGACATTACACATTTCATAAAATTTACATTTAGTCATTTAGCAGACGTTTTTATCCAAAGCGACTTACAGACGAGGAAACATTGGAAGCAATTATAACAATATAGGCAACAAAAGGCATAAGTTAATTAAATCCAGTCCATTAAAGCCTAGCACAGTATACAAAGCTAAGAATAGTGAGGTAAGTAAAAAATATTTTTTTAAGAAGACAGAAAATAGTAAGAGGTTCAAATCAGTCATCTACATTTTGACGGAAGATATGCATTTTCACACACTACACCGGCCTGTAGTGTTCTAGCAGTATAAGGTTGAGAGTGAGTTTCTTCAGTAGCGGTGTGATGCAGGCCTCTTTGAAAGCAGTGGGAAATGTCCCAGTGGTGAGCAAAGAGTTGATGATGCGGGTCAGACCAGGCACAACTGCTGGAGAGATGCCATGGAGGAGATGGGTGGGGATGGGATCCAGTGGGCAGGTGGTAGGGTGGTTGGAACCAATGACCTTGGAAACATCATCTTCAGACATAGGAGAAAAGGCGGGTGATGGTGGTGTAGAAAATTGGCTGTTGATGGCGGTAGTTTTCTTTACGAAGAACGATGCAAAATCATCAGCCGTTAACTCCGATGAAGGTGTGGGAGCAGGCGGACAGAGGAGAGCAGAGAAGGTTTTTAAGAGTGTGCGAGAGTCAGGAGAGTTGCTGATCTTCGAGTGGTTATAATCAGTTTTTGCAGAGGTGACGTCAACGGAGAAAGTAGAGAGAAGAGACTGGTAGAGAGAGAGAGGTCAGTATGGTCTTTTGACTTGTGCCATTTTCTCTCAGCTGACCGGAGGCTGGTGCGATGCTCACGTGGTACATCCGATAACCAGGGGGCAGACAGGGATGCACGGGCTGGTCCAGATGTAAGAGGGCATATGTTGTCCAAGCAGGATGTAAGCGTGGAACACAGAGTGTCTGTGGCACTGTTGGTATTCAAAAGAGAGAGCTCCTCAGAGGGGGGGAGTGCAGACAAGACAGAAGAGGAAAAGCAGGAGGGAGGGACCGTAGGTAGCGCCGGAAAGTGACCAGCGGTAAGACATCTGCGTTGTCTGGAGCGGTGAGGTCGGGGGTGACAAAGAAGTGATCAGACGTGTGCAGCGGAGTGACCTGAGAGTGATGAGTGGAGCATTTCTCGAATCATCCTTGTCATTTGCAAAACAGTAAGTGCATTTCTGGTTTTGATTGTTGGATTGCAAGAGACGGCACATGATTCACGTTAACGCTTTTACTGTTTGTACAATAATTTATTGACAGACAGTGTCATTGTGATGCAGACAGGAAAAGACAGCACTGCATAGCACAAACAAATGTAGAAATCTAAACATAAGACAATCTCCTTAGGGAAAACTGTACATGCAGTGCAGTGGAATTACAGTGCAGTCTTCCTACACCTCCTGACGTTCCTGTCTTTTGGGCAACGGATTCTCATCCACATCACAACAAATATCTTCTCTTGCGATACAGCGTGAAAATCATCTTTCAGAGTGTCTAATCCAGCCTCTGCAGGCATCAGCTGTGATGTCATCACACGTTACATCCATGGCAGCCAGAAGGGTCATCTGTGTATGCGGCTTGCGATCATATACTTTTAATCTTCATGCTGAGAAAAATTCCTCAACGTGGTTGAGTAGGGTGAGAGGAACTCCACCAGCATCCTGTTGTGGGCCGCAAACCATTGCCTGATGATGTTGGAGCGATGGAAACTGACATTGTCCCAAACTAACACGTACTTTGGCAGGTCATCTCCAATCTGCCCCCTCTCTTGTTCAGGGATAAGATCCCTGTAGAGAGTGTCAAAAGACTGTTTAGGTGTGAAAATGGGCCGTCTGCAAAAACAGTGAAGTTGTCTTGCAGTCCTATGTGGAAAGAATATAGCAATGCAAAACACTAAATTGAGTAAAATAAAATGCCACCGTTTACTTAAAGTATACTTACTGTATATTGTAAAACTAGTGCTTAAATGTCGTGGGGATTATACTATTCTACAGAGACCCATTATAATGCATTTTGATCAACATGACATAAGCAATTGATAATGTAGGAATCTGCACAGAGTTTTGTCATAATCATTTGCATGGATGTACCAAAGCATTTGCAACTTGTTCAAAGAAATGAGAAAATGCTTGTTTGATGTGCACACGTGACACGAGGATGTAAGGATTGAACAAGAAGTTTTGAGAATTTCAAATCGGATCAGAGAAATGTACCAAATTGACTTAGAAAAAACTGTATTTAAAGTGGGGGGGGTACTTTTGGGGCAGTTTTGTTTCACCCAAGTGTCCCATTTCCACCCCTCTCAAACTAATGCATGGATGCTGTGGGAATTAAGATCAATATATGGATCGATATAAAAATGGATGATTGATGTTGTTTAAATCAGATGTATTTTCCTACATGACATGATTGTGAACAAAAGCTTGAAGCTGAGAATTCTACAGCTGCTAGATGTTGCCAGAGATGGAATGTGGTCAGTTAGTGGGGGGTTGCAGGTTCTGCTTGTGTGAATGTGTAACAATAACCACATCTTATTTTTGGGGAAGAAATGTGTACACTCAAGGATCTTATTGTGGTTTAAACGTGCCTTTACATTTAATATGATTTCATTATTGATTACTAACTATGCATAATATGTTGAAAATATAACCAGTGTGTTAGTTGGGTTAGCCGAGACAGCGCTGATATTGTGGGGTTTTTCCATAGGAAATTACTATGTGTGTGTGTTGAGATCAGGTTACGCACAGAGCGTGTTGGGCCTCTATAATTTGTTACAGATGGATGGTGGTTTGAAAAACAAGGCAGTGAGCTGATTGGCTGGAGACCAGACAAAGGGGAGAAGAACTGATTGGACCCCGGCTGAAGAAGAGTTTCGGCGAGAAATACATATAAATACCAGTGAAACTGCTTTTCGTGGTCGGTTCTTTGTTAAGACTTTGTGTGTCTGAGAATCCACCTAAACAGCTGTTTGTTTGAGACTTCTGATCAATAAATGCCAACGTTTTCTGAACTGGCCTCGCTCCAATTTTTGAACGCACAGAACATTGTTTAAATGTTCCTCAATGCATATAACCAGAAACAATTCATTTGATGCATGCAAAGAAGCAACACTGTGTGTCTGAAGAAGCATTTATTCATGATTACGTAGACATGCTAAAATTTCAAGGCCACACACTACACATTACACATTACACATGACATTACACATTTCATAAAATTTACATTTAGTCATTTAGCAGACGTTTTTATCCAAAGCGACTTACAGACGAGGAAACATTGGAAGCAATTATAACAATATTGGCAACAAAATGCATAAGTTAATTAAATCCAGTCCATTAAAGCCTAGCACAGTATACAAAGCTAAGCATAGTGAGGTATGTAAAAAAATAATTTTTTAAGAAGACAGAAAATAATAAGAGGTTAAAATCAGTCATCTACATTTTGACGGAAGATATGCATTTTCACACACTACACCGGCCTGTAGTGTTCTAGCAGTGTAAGGTTGAGAGTGAGTTTCTTCAGTAGCGGTGTGATGCAGGCCTCTTTGAAAGCAGTGGAAAATGTCCCAGTGGTGAGCAAAGAGTTGATGATGCGGGTCAGACCAGGCACAACTGCTGGAGAGATGGCATGGAGGAGATGGGTGGGGATGGGATCCAGTGGGCAGGTGGTAGGGTGGTTGGAACCAATGACCTTGGAAACATCATCTTCAGACATAGGAGAAAAGGCGGGTGATGGTGGCGTAGAAAATTGGCTGTTGATGGCGGTAGTTGTCTTTACGAAGAACGATGCAAAATCATCAGCCGTTAACTCCGATGAAGGTGTGGGAGCAGGCGGACAGAGGAGAGCAGAGAAGGTTTTTAAGAGTGTGCGAGAGTCAGGAGAGTTGCTGATCTTCGAGTGGTTATAATCAGTTTTTGCAGAGGTGACGTCAACGGAGAAAGTAGAGAGAGAGAGGTCAGTATGGTCTTTTGACTTGTGCCATTTTCTCTCAGCTGACCGGAGGCTGGTGCGATGCTCACGTGGTACATCCGATAACCAGGGGGCAGACAGGGATGCACGGGCTGGTCCAGATGTAAGAGGGCATATGTTGTCCAAGCAGGATGTAAGCGTGGAACACAGAGTGTCTGTGGCACTGTTGGTATTCAAAAGATAGAGCTCCTCAGAGGGGGGGAGTGCAGACAAGACAGCAGAGGAAAAGCAAGAGGGAGGGACCGTAGGTAGCGCCGGAAAGTGACCAGCGGTAAGACGTCTCCGTTGTCTGGAGCGGTGAAGTCGGGGGTGACAAAGAAGTGATCAGACGTGTGCAGCGGAGTGAACTGAGAGTGATGAGTGGAGCATTTCTCGAATCATCCTTGTCATTTGCCAAACAGTAAGTGCATTTCTGGTTTTGATTGTTTGATTGCAAGAGACGGCACATGAGTCACGTTTACGCTTTTACTGTTTTTACAATAATTTATTGACAGACAGTGTCATTGTGATGCAGACAGGAAAAGACAGCACTGCATAGCACAAACAAATGTAGAAATCTGAACATAAGACAATCTCCTTAGGGAAAACTGTACATGCAGTGCAGTGGAATTACAGTGCAGTCATCCTACACCTCCTGACGTTCCTGTCTTTTGGGCAACGGATTCTTATCCACATCACAACAAATATCTTCTCTTGCGATACAGCGTGAAAATCATCTTTCAGAGTGTCTAATCCAGCCTCTGCAGGCATCAGCTGTGATGTCATCACACGTTACATCCATGGCAGCCAGGGTCATCTGTGTATGCGGCTGGCGATCATATACTTTTAATCTTCATGCTGAGAAAAATTCCTCAACGTGGTTGAGTAGGGTGAGAGGAACTCCACCAGCATCCTGTTGTGGGCCGCAAACCATTGCCTGATGATGTTGGAGCGATGGAAACTGACATTGTCCCAAACTAACACGTACTTTGGCAGGTCATCTCCAATCTGCCCCCTCTCTTGTTCAGGAATGAGATCCCTGTAGAGAGTGTCAAAAGACTGTTTAGGTGTGAAAAGGGGCCGTCTGCAACCAGGTGAAGTTGTCTTGCAGTCCTATGTGGAAAGAATATAGTAATGCAAATCACTAAATTGAGTAAAATAAAATGCCACTGTTTACTTGAAGTATACTTACTGTATATTGTAAAACTAGTGCTTAAATGTCGTGGGGGATTATACTATTCAACAGAGACCCATTATAATGCATTTTGATCAACATGACGTAAGCAATTGATAATGTTGGAATCTGCACAGAATTGTGTCATAATCATTTGCATGGATGTACCAAAGCATTTGCAAGTTGTTCAAAGAAATGAGAAAATGCTTGTTTGATGTGCACAAGTGACACAAGGATGTAAGGATTGAACAAGAAGTTTTGAGAATTTCAAATCGGATCTGAGAAATGTACCAAATTGACTTAGAAAAAACTGTATTTAAAGTGGGGGGGTACTTTTGGGGCAGTTTTGTTTCACCCAAGTGTCCCATTTCCACCCCTCTCAAACTAATGCATGGATGCATATAGCCAGAAACAATTCATTTGATGCATGCAAAGAAGCAACACTGTGTGTCTCAAGAAGCATTTATTCATGATTACGTAGACATGCTAAAATTTCAAGGCCACACACTACACATTACACATGACATTACACATTTCATAAAATTTAAAATTAGTCATTTAGCAGACGTTTTTATCCAAAGCGACTTACAGACGAGGAAACATTGGAAGCAATTATAACAATATAGGCAACAAAATGCATAAGTTAATTAAATCCAGTCCATTAAAGCCTAGCACAGTATACAAAGCTAAGAATAGTGAGGTAAGTAAAAAAATAATTTTTTAAGAAGACAGAAAATAATAAGAGGTTCAAATCAGTCATCTACATTTTGACGGAAGATATGCATTTTCACAGACTACACCGGCCTGTAGTGTTCTAGCAGTGTAAGGTTGAGAGTGAGTTTCTTCAGTAGCGGTGTGATGCAGGCCTCTTTGAAAGCAGTGGGAAATGTCCCAGTGGTGAGCAAAGAGTTGATGATGCGGGTCAGACCAGGCACAACTGCTGGAGAGATGGCATGGAGGAGATGGGTGGGGATGGGATCCAGTGGGCAGGTGGTAGGGTGGTTGGAACCAATGACCTTGGAAACATCATCTTCAGACATAGGAGAAAAGGCGGGTGATGGTGGCGTAGAAAATTGGCTGTTGATGGCGGTAGTTTTCTTTACGAAGAACGATGCAAAATCATCAGCCGTTAACTCCGATGAAGGTGTGGGAGCAGGCGGACAGAGGAGAGCAGAGAAGGTTTTTAAGAGTGTGCGAGAGTCAGGAGAGTTGCTGATCTTCGAGTGGTTATAATCAGTTTTTGCAGAGGTGACGTCAACGGAGAAAGTAGAGAGAGAGAGGTCAGTATGGTCTTTTGACTTGTGCCATTTTCTCTCAGCTGACCGGAGGCTGGTGCGATGCTCACGTGGTACATCCGATAACCAGGGGGCAGACAGGGATGCACGGGCTGGTCCAGATGTAAGAGGGCATATGTTGTCCAAGCAGGATGTAAGCGTGGAACACAGAGTGTCTGTGGCACTGTTGGTATTCAAAAGATAGAGCTCCTCAGAGGGGGGGAGTGCAGACAAGACAGCAGAGGAAAAGCAAGAGGGAGGGACCGTAGGTAGCGCCGGAAAGTGACCAGCGGTAAGACGTCTGCGTTGTCTGGAGCGGTGAGGTCGGGGGTGACAAAGAAGTGATCAGACGTGTGCAGCGGAGTGAACTGAGAGTGATGAGTGGAGCATTTCTCGAATCATCCTTTTCATTTTCAAAACAGTAAGTGCATTTCTGGTTTTGATTGTTTGATTGCAAGAGACGGCACATGAGTCACGTTTACGCTTTTACTGTTTTTACAATAATTTATTGACAGACAGTGTCATTGTGATGCAGACAGGAAAAGACAGCACTGCATAGCACAAACAAATGTAGAAATCTGAACATAAGACAATCTCCTTAGGGAAAACTGTACATACAGTGCAGTGGAATTACAGTGCAGTCTTCCTACACCTCCTGACGTTCCTGTCTTTTGGGCAACGGATTCTCATCCACATCACAACAAATATCTTCTCTTGCGATACAGCGTGAAAATCATCTTTCAGAGTGTGTAATCCAGCCTCTGCAGGCATCAGCTGTGATGTCATCACACGTTACATCCATGGCAGCCAGGGTCATCTGTGTATGCGGCTGGCGATCATATACTTTTAATCTTCATGCTGAGAAAAAATCCTCAACGTGGTTGAGTAGGGTGAGAGGAACTCCACCAGCATCCTGTTGTGGGCCGCAAACCATTGCCTGATGATGTTGGAGCGATGGAAACTGACATTGTCCCAAACTAACACGTACTTTGGCAGGTCATCTCCAATCTGCCCCCTCTCTTGTTCAGGGATGAGATCCTTTAGAGAGTGTCAAAAGACTGTTTAGGTGTGAAAAGGGGCCGTCTGCAACCAGGTGAAGTTGTCTTGCAGTCCTATGTGGAAAGAATATAGTAATGCAAATCACTAAATTGAGTAAAATAAAATGCCACTGTTTACTTGAAGTATACTTACTGTATATTGTAAAACTAGTGCTTAAATGTCGTGGGGGATTATACTATTCAACAGAGACCCATTATAATGCATTTTGATCAACATGACGTAAGCAATTGATAATGTTGGAATCTGCACAGAATTGTGTCATAATCATTTGCATGGATGTACCAAAGCATTTGCAACTTGTTCAAAGAAATGAGAAAATGCTTGTTTGATGTGCACAAGTGACACAAGGATGTAAGGATTGAACAAGAAGTTTTGAGAATTTCAAATCGGATCTGAGAAATGTACCAAATTGACTTAGAAAAAAATGTATTTAAAGTGGGGGGGGGTACTTTTGGGGCAGTTTTGTTTCACCCAAGTGTCCCATTTCCACCCCTCTCAAACTAATGCATGGATGCATATAGCCAGAAACAATTCATTTGATGCATGCAAAGAAGCAACACTGTGTGTCTCAAGAAGCATTTTTTCATGATTACGTAGACATGCTAAAATTTCAAGGCCACACACTACACATTACACATGACATTACACATTTCATAAAATTTACATTTAGTCATTTAGCAGACGTTTTTATCCAAAGCGACTTACAGACGAGAAAACATTGGAAGCAATTATAACAATATAGGCAACAAAATGCATAAGTTCATTAAATCCAGTCCATTAAAGCCTAGCACAGTATACAAAGCTAAGAATAGTGAGGTAAGTAAAAAAATAATTTTTTAAAAAGACAGAAAATAATAAGAGGTTAAAATCAGTCATCTACATTTTGACGGAAGATATGCATTTTCACACACTTCACCGGCCTGTAGTGTTCTAGCAGTGTAAGGTTGAGAGTGAGTTTCTTCACTAGCGGTGTGATGCATGCCTCTTTGAAAGCAGTGGGAAATGTTTCAGTGGTGAGCAAAGAGTTGATGATGTGGGTCAGACCATGCAAAACTGCTGGAGAGATGGCATGGAGTAGATGGGTGGGGATGGGATCCAGTGGGCAGGTGGTAGGGTGGTTGGAACCAATGACCTTGGAAACATCATCTTCAGACATAGGAGAAAAGGCGGGTGATGGTGGCGTAGAAAATTGGCTGTTGATGGCGGTAGTTTTCTTTACGAAGAACGATGCAAAATCATCAGCCGTTAACTCCGATGAAGGTGTGGGAGCAGGCGGACAGAGGAGAGCAGAGAAGGTTTTTAAGAGTGTGCGAGAGTCAGGAGAGTTGCTGATCTTCGAGTGGTTATAATCAGTTTTTGCAGAGGTGACGTCAACGGAGAAAGTAGAGAGAGAGAGGTCAGTATGGTCTTTTGACTTGTGCCATTTTCTCTCAGCTGACCGGAGGCTGGTGCGATGCTCACGTGGTATATCCGATAACCAGGGGGCAGACAGGGATGCACGGGCTGGTCCAGATGTAAGAGGGCATATGTTGTCCAAGCAGGATGTAAGCGTGGAACACAGAGTGTCTGTGGCACTGTTGGTATTCAAAAGAGAGAGCTCCTTAGAGGGGGGGAGTGCCGACAAGACAGCAGAGGAAAAGCAGGAGGGAGGGACCGTAGGTAGTGCCGGAAAGTGACCAGCGGTAAGACATCTGCGTTGTCTGGAGCGGTGAGGTCGGGGGTGACAAAGAAGTGATCAGACGTGTGCAGCGGAGTGACCTGAGAGTGATGAGTGGAGCATTTCTCGAATCATCCTTGTCATTTGCAAAACAGTAAGCGCATTTCTGGTTTTGATTGTTTAATTGCAAGAGACGGCACATGATTCACGTTAACGCTTTTACTGTTTGTACAATAATTTATTGACAGACAGTGTCATTGTGATGCAGACAGGAAAAGACAGCACTGCATAGCACAAACAAATGTAGAAATCTGAACATGAGACAATCTCCTTAGGGAAAACTGTACATGCAGTGCAGTGGAATTACAGTGCAGTCTTCCTACACCTCCTGACGTTCCTGTCTTTTGGGCAACGGATTCTCATCCACATCACAACAAATATCTTCTCTTGCGATACAGCGTGAAAATCATCTTTCAGAGTGTCTAATCCAGCCTCTGCAGGCATCAGCTGTGATGTCATCACACGTTACATCCATGGCAGCCAGAAGGGTCATCTGTGTATGCGGCTGGCGATCATATACTTTTAATCTTCATGCTGAGAAAAATTCCTCAACGTGGTTGAGTAGAGTGAGAGGAACTCCACCAGCATCCTGTTGTGGGCCGCAAACCATTGCCTGATGATGTTGGAGCGATGGAAACTGACATTGTCCCAAACTAACACGTACTTTGGCAGGTCATCTCCAATCTGCCCCCTCTCTTGTTCAGGGATGAGATCCCTGTAGAGAGTGTCAAAAGACTGTTTAGGTGTGAAAAGGGGCCGTCTGCAACACAGTGAAGTTGTCTTGCAGTCCTATGTGGAAAGAATATAGCAATGCAAAACACTTAATTGAGTAAAATAAAATGCCACTGTTTACTTAAAGTATACTTACTGTATATTGTAAAACTAGTGCTTAAATGTCGTGGGGATTATACTATTCTACAGAGACCCATTATAATGCATTTTGATCAACATGACATAAGCAATTGATAATGTAGGAATCTGCACAGAATTTTGTCATAATCATTTGCATGGATGTACCAAAGCATTTGCAACTTGTTCAAAGAAATGAGAAAATGCTTGTTTGATGTGCACACGTGACACAAGGATGTAAGGATTGAACAAGAAGTTTTGAGAATTTCAAATCGGATCTGAGAAATGTACCAAATTGACTTAGAAAAAACTGTATTTAAAGTCGGGGGGGGTACTTTTGGGGCAGTTTTGTTTCACCCAGGTGTCCCATTTCCACCCCTCTCAAACTAATGCATGGATGCATATAGCCAGAAACAATTCATTTGATGCATGCAAAGAAGCAACACTGTGTGTCTCAAGAAGCATTTATTCATGATTACGTAGACATGCTAAAATTTTAAGGCCACACACTACACATTACACATGACATTACACATTTCATAAAATTTACATTTAGTCATTTAGCAGACGTTTTTATCCAAAGCGACTTACAGACGAGGAAACATTGGAAGCAATTATAACAATATAGGCAACAAAATGCATAAGTTAATTAAATCCAGTCCATTAAAGCCTAGCACAGTATACAAAGCTAAGAATAGTGAGGTAAGTAAAAAAAAAAATTTTAAGAAGACAGAAAATAGTAAGAGGTTCAAATCAGTCATCTACATTTTGACGGAAGATATGCATTTTCACACACTACACCGGCCTGTAGTGTTCTAGCAGTGTAAGGTTGAGAGTGAGTTTCTTCAGTAGCGGTGTGATGCAGGCCTCTTTGAAAGCAGTGGGAAATGTCCCAGTAGTGAGCAAAGAGTTGATGATGCGGGTCAGACCAGGCACAACTGCTGGAGAGATGGCATGGAGGAGATGGGTGGGGATGGGATCCAGTGGGCAGGTGGTAGGGTGGTTGGAACCAATGACCTTGGAAACATCATCTTCAGACATAGGAGAAAAGGCGGGTGATGGTGGCGTAGAAAATTGGCTGTTGATGGCGGTAGTTTTCTTTACGAAGAACGATGCAAAATCATCAGCCGTTAACTCCGATGAAGGTGTTGGAGCAGGCGGACAGAGGAGAGCAGAGAAGGTTTTTAAGAGTGTGCGAGAGTCAGGAGAGTTGCTGATCTTCGAGTGGTTATAATCAGTTTTTGCAGAGGTGACGTCAACGGAGAAAGTCGAGAGAGAGAGGTCAGTATGGTCTTTTGACTTGTGCCATTTTCTCTCAGCTGACCGGAGGCTGGTGCGATGCTCACGTGGTACATCCGAAAACCAGGGGGCAGACAGGGATGCACGGGCTGGTCCAGATGTAAGAGGGCATATGTTGTCCAAGCAGGATGTAAGCGTGGAACACAGAGTGTCTGTGGCACTGTTGGTATTCAAAAGAGAGAGCTCCTCAGAGGGGGGGAGTGCAGACAAGACAGCAGAGGAAAAGCAGGAGGGAGGGACCGTAGGTAGCGCCGGAAAGTGACCAGCGGTAAGACATCTGCGTTGTCTGGAGCGGTGAGGTCGGGGGTGACAAAGAAGTGATCAGACGTGTGCAGCGGAGTGACCTGAGAGTGATGAGTGGAGCATTTCTCGAATCATCCTTGTCATTTGCAAAACAGTAAGTGCATTTCTGATTTTGATTGTTTGATTGCAAGAGACAGCACATGATTCACGTTAACGCTTTGACTGTTTGTACAATAATTTATTGACAGACAGTATCATTGTGATGCAGACAGGAAAAGACAGCACTGCATAGCACAAACAAATGTAGAAATCTGAACATAAGACAATCTCCTTAGGGAAAACTGTACATGCAGTGCAGTGGAATTACAGTGCAGTCTTCCTACACCTCCTGACGTTCCTGTCTTTTGGGCAACGGATTCTCATCCACATCACAACAAATATCTTCTCTTGCGATACAGCGTGAAAATCATCTTTCAGAGTGTCTAATCCAGCCGCTGCAGGCATCAGCTGTGATGTCATCACAAGTTACATCCATGGCAGCCAGAAGGGTCATCTGTGTATGCGGCTGGCGATCATATACTTTTAATCTTAATGCTGAGAAAAATTCCTCAACGTGGTTGAGTAGGGTGAGAGGAACTCCACCAGCATCCTGTTGTGGGCAGCAAACTATTGCCTGATGATGTTGGAGCGATGGAAACTGACATTGTCCCAAACTAACACGTACTTTGGCAGGTCATCTCCAATCTGCCCCCTCTCTTGTTCAGGGATGAGATCCCTGTAGAGAGTGTTAAAAGACTGTTTAGGTGTGAAAAGGGGCCGTCTGCAACACAGTGAAGTTGTCTTGCAGTCCTATGTGGAAAGAATATAGCAATGCAAAACACTAAATTGAGTAAATGAAATACCACTGTTTACTTAAAGTATACTTACTGTATATTGTAAAACTAGTGCTTAAATGTCGTGGGGATTATACTATTCTACAGAGACCCATTATAATGCATTTTGATCAACATGACATAAGCAATTGATAATGTAGGAATCTGCACAGAATTTTGTCATAATCATTTGCATGGATGTACCAAAGCATTTGCAACTTGTTCAAAGAAATGAGAAAATGCTTGTTTGATGTGCACACGTGACACAAAAGGATGTAAGGATTGAACAAGAAGTTTTGAGAATTTCAAATCGGATCAGAGAAATGTACCAAATTGACTTAGAAAAAACTGTATTTAAAGTGGGGGGGGGTACTTTTGGGGCAGTTTTGTTTCACCCAAGTGTCCCATTTCCACCCCTCTCAAACTAATGCATGGATGAATATAGCCATGAACAATTCATTTGATGCATGCAAAGAAGCAACACTGTGTGTCTCAAGAAGCATTTATTCATGATTACGTAGACTTGCTAAAATTTCAAGGCCACACACTACACATTACACATTACACATGACATTACACATTTCATAAAATTTACATTTAGTCATTTAGCAGACGTTTTTATCCAAAGCGACTTACAGACGAGATAACATTGGAAGCAATTATAACAATATAGGCAACAAAATGCATAAGTTAATTAAATCCAGTCCATTAAAGCCTAGCACAGTATACAAAGCTAAGAATAGTGAGGTAAGTAAAAAAATATTTTTTTAAGAAGACAGAAAATAATAAGAGGTTAAAATCAGTCATCTACATTTTGACGGAAGATATGCATTTTCACACACTACACCGGCCTGTAGTGTTCTAGCAGTGTAAGGTTGAGAGTGAGTTTCTTCAGTAGCGGTGTGATGCAGGCCTCTTTGAAAGCAGTGGGAAATGTCCCAGTGGTGAGCAAAGAGTTGATGATGCGGGTCAGACCATGCACAACTGCTGGAGAGATGGCATGGAGGAGATGGGTGGGGATGGGATCCAGTGGGCAGGTGGTAGGGTGGTTGGAACCAATGACCTTGGAAACATCATCTTCAGACATAGGAGAAAAGGCGGGTGATGGTGGCGTAGAAAATTGGCTGTTGATGGCGGTAGTTTTCTTTACGAAGAACGATGCAAAATCATCAGCCGTTAACTCCGATGAAGGTGTGGGAGCAGGCGGACAGAGGAGAGCAGAGAAGGTTTTTAAGAGTGTGCGAGAGTCAGGAGAGTTGCTGATCTTCGAGTGGTTATAATCAGTTTTTGCAGAGGTGACGTCAACGGAGAAAGAAGAAAGAGAGAGAGGTCAGTATGGTCTTTTGACTTGTGCCATTTTCTCTCAGCTGACCGGAGGCTGGTGCGATGCTCACGTGGTACATCCGATAACCAGGGGGCAGACAGGGATGCACGGGCTGGTCCAGATGTAAGAGGGCATATGTTGTCCAAGCAGGATGTAAGCGTGGAACACAGAGTGTCTGTGGCACTGTTGGTATTCAAAAGAGAGAGCTCCTCAGAGGGGGGGAGTGCAGACAAGACAGCAGAGGAAAAGCAGGAGGGAGGGACCGTATGTAGTCCCGGAAAGTGACCAGCGGTAAGACATCTGCGTTGTCTGGAGCGGTGAGGTCGGGGGTGACAAAGAAGTGATCAGACGTGTGCAGCGGAGTGACCTGAGAGTGATGAGTGGAGCATTTCTCGAATCATCCTTGTCATTTGCAAAACAGTAAGTGCATTTCTGGTTTTGATTGTTTGATTGCAAGAGACGGCACATGATTCCCGTTAACGCTTTTACTGTTTGTACAATAATTTATTGACAGAGAGTGTCATTGTGATGCAGACAGGAAAAGACAGCACTGCATAGCACAAACAAATGTAGAAATCTGAACATAAGACAATCTCCTTAGGGAAAACTGTACATGCAGTGCAGTGGAATTACAGTGCAGTCTTCCTACACCTCCTGACGTTCCTGTCTTTTGGGCAACGGATTCTCATCCACATCACAACAAATATCTTCTCTTGCGATACTGTGTGAAAATCATCTTTCAGAGTGTCTAATCCAGCCTCTGCAGGCATCAGCTGTGATGTCATCACACGTTACATCCATGGCAGCCAGAAGGGTCATCTGTGTATGCGGCTGGCGATCATATACTTTTAATCTTCATGCTGAGAAAAATTCCTCAACGTGGTTGAGTAGGGTGAGAGGAACTCCACCAGCATCCTGTTGTGGGCCGCAAACCATTGCCTGATGATGTTGGAGCGATGGAAACTGACATTGTCCCAAACTAACACGTACTTTGGCAGGTCATCTCCAATCTGCCCCCTCTCTTGTTCAGGGATGAGATCCCTGTAGAGAGTGTCAAAAGACTGTTTAGGTGTGAAAAGGGGCCGTCTGCAACACAGTGAAGTTGTCTTGCAGTCCTATGTGGAAAGAATATAGCAATGCAAAACACTAAATTGAGTAAAATAAAATGCCACCGTTTACTTAAAGTATACTTACTGTATATTGTAAAACTAGTGCTTAAATGTCGTGGGGATTATACTATTCTACAGAGACCCATTATAATGCATTTGGATCAACATGACATAAGCAATTGATAATGTAGGAATCTGCACAGAATTTTGTCATAATCATTTGCATGGATGTACCAAAGCATTTGCAACTTGTTCAAAGAAATGAGAAAATGCTTGTTTGATGTGCACACGTGACACAAGGATGTAAGGATTGAACAAGAAGTTTTGAGAATTTCAAATCGGATCAGAGAAATGTACCAAATTGACTTAGAAAAAAATGTATTTAAAGTGGGGGGGGGTACTTTTGGGGCAGTTTTGTTTCACCCAAGTGTCCCATTTCCTCCCCTCTCAAACTAATGCATGGATGCATATAGCCAGAAACAATTCATTTGATGCATGCAAAGAAGCAACACTGTGTGTCTCAAGAAGCATTAATTCATGATTACGTAGACATGCTAAAATTTCAAGGCCACACACTACACATTACACATGACATTACACATTTCATAAAATTTACATTTAGTCATTTAGCAGACGTTTTTATCCAAAGCGACTTACAGACGAGGAAACATTGGAAGCAATTATAACAATATAGGCAACAAAATGCATAAGTTAATTAAATCCAGTCCATTAAAGCCTAGCACAGTATACAAAGCTAAGAATAGTGAGGTAAGTAAAAAAATACTTTTTTAAGAAGACAGAAAATAATAAGAGGTTAAAATCAGTCATCTACATTTTGACGGAAGATATGCATTTTCACACACTACACCGGCCTGTAGTGTTCTAGCAGTGTAAGGTTGAGAGTGAGTTTCTTCACTAGCGGTGTGATGCAGGCCTCTTTGAAAGCAGTGGGAAATGTCCCAGTGGTGAGCAAAGAGTTGATGTGACGGGTCAGACCAGGCACAACTGCTGGAGAGATGGCATGGAGGAGATGGGTGGGGATGGGATCCAGTGGGCAGGTGGTAGGGTGGTTGGAACCAATGACCTTGGAAACATCATCTTCAGACATAGGAGAAAAGGCGGGTGATGGTGGCGTAGAAAATTGGCTGTTGATGGCGGTAGTTTTCTTTACGAAGAACGATGCAAAATCATCAGCCGTTAACTCAGATGAAGGTGTGGGAGCAGGCGGACAGAGGAGAGCAGAGAAGGTTTTTAAGAGTGTGCGAGAGTCAGGAGAGTTGCTGATCTTCGAGTGGTTATAATCAGTTTTTGCAGAGGTGACGTCAACGGAGAAAGTAGAGAGAGAGAGGTCAGTATGGTCTTTTGACTTGTGCCATTTTCTCTCGGCTGACCGGAGGCTGGTGCGATGCTCACGTGGTACATCCGATAACCAGGGGGCAGACAGGGATGCACGGGCTGGTCCAGATGTAAGAGGGCATATGTTGTCCAAGCAGGATGTAAGCGTGGAACACAGAGTGTCTGTGGCACTGTTGGTATTCAAAAGAGAGAGCTCCTCAGAGGGGGGGAGTGCAGACAAGACAGCAGAGGAAAAGCAGGAGGGAGGGACCGTAGGTAGCGCTGGAAAGTGACCAGCGGTAAGACATCTGCGTTGTCTGGAGCGGTGAGGTCGGGGGTGACAAAGAAGTGATCAGACGTGTGCAGCGGAGTGACCTGAGAGTGATGAGTGGAGCATTTCTCGAATCATCCTTGTCATTTGCAAAACAGTAAGTGCATTTCTGGTTTTGATTGTTTGATTGCAAGAGACGGCACATGATTCCCGTTAACGCTTTTACTGTTTGTACAATAATTTATTGACAGACAGTGTCATTGTGATGCAGACAGGAAAAGACAGCACTGCATAGCACAAACAAATGTAGAAATCTGAACATAAGACAATCTCCTTAGGGAAAACTGTACATGCAGTGCAGTGGAATTACAGTGCAGTCTTCCTACACCTCCTGACGTTCCTGTCTTTTGGGCAACGGATTCTCATCCACATCACAACAAATATCTTCTCTTGCGATACAGCGTGAAAATCATCTTTCAGAGTGTCTATTACAGCCTCTGCAGGCATCAGCTGTGATGTCATCACACGTTACATCCATGGCAGCCAGAAGGGTCATCTGTGTATGCGGCTGGCGATCATATACTTTTAATCTTAATGCTGAGAAAAATTCCTCAACGTGGTTGAGTAGGGTGAGAGGAACTCCACCAGCATCCTGTTGTGGGCCGCAAACTATTGCCTGATGATGTTGGAGCGATGGAAACTGACATTGTCCCAAACTAACACGTACTTTGGCAGGTCATCTCTAATCTGCCCCCTCTCTTGTTCAGGGATGAGATCCCTGTAGAGAGTGTTAAAAGACTCTTTAGGTGTGAAAAGGGGCCGTCTGCAACACAGTGAAGTTGTCTTGCAGTCCTATGTGGAAAGAATATAGCAATGCAAAACACTAAATTGAGTAAATGAAATGCCACTGTTTACTTAAAGTATACTTACTGTATATTGTAAAACTAGTGCTTAAATGTCGTGGGGATTATACTATTCTACAGAGACCCATTATAATGCATTTTGATCAACATTACATAAGCAATTGATAATGTAGGAATCTGCACAGGGATCACCTCTACGCATGGCTTGGGCTCTGGAACCACACTCCTCGAGAGAGGATGGACACTTCATCACTCTGGAGTTGCCCATGGGGAGAGGCGGCGGGCTGGTGTGGGTCTGCTTATAGCCCCCCAGCTCTCCCGCCATGTGTTGGAGTTTACCCCGGTGAACGAGAGGGTCGTTTCCCTGCGCCTACGGGTCGGGGTTAGGTCTCTCACTGTTGTTTGTGCCTACGGGCCGAACGGCAGTGCAGAGTACCCGACCTTCTTGGAGTCTCTGGGAGGGGTGCTGGAAAGTACTCCGACTGGGGACTCCGTCGTCCTACTGGGGGACTTCAACGCCCATGTCGGCAACGACAGTGACACCTGGAGGGGCGTGATTGGGAGGAACGGCCCCCCTGATCTGAACCCGAGCGGTGTTCAGTTATTGGACTTCTGTGCTAGTCACAGTTTGTCTATAATGAACACCATGTTCAAGCATAAGGGTGTCCATCAGTGCACGTGGCACCAGGACACCCTAGGCCGCAGGTCGATGATCGACTTTGTGGTCGTTTCATCTGACCTGCGACCATATGTTTTGGACACTCGGGTTAAGAGAGGGGCGGAGCTGTCAACTGATCACCACCTGGTGGTGAGTTGGATCCGATGGCAGGAGAGGAAGCTGGACAGACTCGGCAGACCCAAACGTACTGTAAGGGTCTGCTGGGAACGCCTGGCCGAGTCTCCTGTCAGAGAGATCTTTAACTCCCACCTCCGGCAGAGCTTCAACCAGATCCCGAGGGAGGCTGGAGACATTGAGTCCGAGTGGACCATGTTCTCCGCCTCCATTGTCGAAGCGGCCACTCGGAGCTGTGGCCGTAAAGTCTCCGGTGCCTGTCGAGGCGGGAATCCCCGAACCCGGTGGTGGACACCGGAAGTAAGGGAAACCGTCAAGCTGAAGAAGGAGTCTTATCGGGCCTGGTTGGCTTGTGGGACTCCTGAGGCAGCTGACAGGTACCGGCAGGCCAAGCGGACTGCTGCCCGGGTGGTTGTGGAGGCAAAAACTCGGGCCTGGGAGGAGTTTGGTGAGGCCATGGAGAAGGACTATCGACTGGCCTCGAAGAGATTCTGGCAAACCGTCCGGCGCCTCAGGAGAGGGAAACAGTGCCCTACCAATGCTGTTTACAGTGGAGGTGGGAGGCTGTTGACCTCAACTGGGGATGTCGTCGGACGGTGGAAGGAGTACTTCGAGGATCTCCTCAATCCCACCGTCACGTCCTCCATTGAGGAAGCAGAAGCTGAGGGCTCAGAGGTGGACTCGTCCATCACCCAAGCCGAAGTCACTGAGGTAGTCAAGAAACTCCTCAGTGGCAAGGCACCGGGGGTGGATGAGATTCGCCCTGAGTACCTCAAGTCTCTGGATGTTGTGGGGCTGTCTTGGCTGACACGCCTCTGCAGCATCGCGTGGCGGTCGGGGACAGTGCCTCTGGGATGGCAGACCGGGGTGGTGGTCCCTCTTTTTAAGAAGGGGGACCGGAGGGTGTGTTCCAACTACAGGGGGATCACACTTCTCAGCCTTCCCGGGAAAGTCTATGCCAGGGTACTGGAGAGGAGAATACGGCCGATAGTAGAACCTCGGATTCAGGAGGAACAGTGTGGTTTTCGTCCAGGCCGTGGAACGCTGGACCAGCTCTACACCCTCTACAGGGTGCTGGAGGGTTCATGGGAGTTTGCTCAACCAATCCACATGTGTTTTGTGGATTTGGAGAAGGCATTCGACTGTGTCCCTCGTGGCATCCTGTGGAGGGTGCTTCGGGAGTATGGGGTCTGTGGTCCTTTGCTAAGGGCTGTCAGGTCCCTGTACGGCCGAAGCAGGAGCTTGGTTCGCATTGCCGGCAGTAAGTCGGACTTGTTCCCAGTGCATGTCGGACTCCGGCAGGGCTGCCCTTTGTCGCCGGTTCTGTTCGTAATTTTTATGGACAGAATTTCTAGGCGCAGCCAGGGGCCGGAGGGTGTCAGGTTTGGGGACGACACGATCTCGTCTCTGCTATTTGCGGATGATGTTGTCGTGTTGGCCCCTTCAAACCAGGACCTTCAGCATGCACTGGGACGGTTTACAGCAGAGTGTGAAGCGGCTGGAATGAAAATCAGTACCTCCAAATCCGAGGCCATGGTCCTCAGTCGGAAAAGGGTGGCTTGCCCACTTCAGGTTGGTGGAGAGTTCCTTCCTCAAGTGGAGGAGTTTAAGTATCTCGGGGTCTTGTTCACGAGTGAGGGAAGGATGGAACGGGAGATTGACAGACGGATCGGTGCAGCTTCTGCAGTAATGCGGTCGATGTACCGGTCCGTCGTGGTGAAGAAAGAGCTGAGCCGCAAGGCGAAGCTCTCAATTTACCGGTCAATCTACGTTCCTACTCTCACCTATGGTCATGAGCTTTGGGTCATGACCGAAAGGACAAGATCCCGGATACAGGCGGCTGAAATGAGCTTCCTCCGCAGAGTGGCTGGGCGATCCCTTAGAGATAGGGTGAGAAGCTCGGTCACCCGGGAGGAGCTCGGAGTAGAGCCGCTGCTCCTCCACATCGAGAGGGGTCAGCTGAGGTGGCTTGGGCATCTGTTACGGATGCCTACTGGACGCCTTCCCCGGAAGGTGCTCCGGGCCCGTCCGACCGGGAGGAGACCCCGGGGAAGACCTAGGACACGCTGGTGGGACTATATCTCCCGGCTGGCCTGGGAACGCCTCGGTGTCCCCCCGGAAGAGCTGGAGGAAGTGTCTAGGGTGAGGGATGTCTGGGCATCTCTGCTTAGACTGCTGCCCCCGCGACCCGGCCCCGGATAAGCGGTAGAAAATGGATGGATGGATGGAATCTGCACAGAATTTTGTCATAATCATTTGCATGGATGTACCAAAGCATTTGCAACTTGTTCAAAGAAATGAGAAAATGCTTGTTTGATGTGCACACGTGACACAAGGATGTAAGGATTGAACAAGAAGTTTTGAGAATTTCAAATCGGATCAGAAAAATGTACCAAATTGACTTAGAAAAAACTGTATTTAAAGTGGGGGGGGGGTACTTTTGGGGCAGTTTTGTTTCACCCAAGTGTCCCATTTCCACCCCTCTCAAACTAATGCATGGATGCATATAGCCAGAAACAATTCATTTGATGCATGCAAAGAAGCAACACTGTGTGTCTCAAGAAGCATTTATTCATGATTACGTAGACATGCTAAAATTTCAAGGCCACACACTACACATTACACATTACACATGACATTACACATTTCATAAAATTTACATTTAGTCATTTAGCAGACGTTTTTATCCAAAGCGACTTACAGACGAGGAAACATTGGAAGCAATTATAACAATATAGGCAACAAAATGCATAAGTTAATTAAATCCAGTCCATTAAAGCCTAGCACAGTATACAAAGCTAAGAATAGTGAGGTAAGTAAAAAAATAATTATTTAAGAAGACAGAAAATAATAAGAGGTTAAAATCAGTCATCTACATTTTGACGGAAGATATGCATTTTCACACACTACACCGGCCTGTAGTGTTCTAGCAGTGTAAGGTTGAGAGTGAGTTTCTTCAGTAGCGGTGTGATGCAGGCCTCTTTGAAAGCAGTGGGAAATATCCCAGTGGTGAGCAAAGAGTTGATGATGCGGGTCAGACCAGGCACAACTGCTGGAGAGATGGCATGGAGGAGATGGGTGGGGATGGGATCCAGTGGGCAGGTGGTAGGGTGGTTGGAACCAATGACCTTGGAAACATCATCTTCAGACATAGGAAAAAGGCGGGTTATGGTGGCGTAGAAAATTGGCTGTTGATGGCGGTAGTTTTCTTTACGAAGAACGATGCAAAATCATCAGCCGTTAACTCCGATGAAGGTGTGGGAGCAGGCGGACAGAGGAGAGCAGAGAAGGTTTTTAAGAGTGTGCGAGAGTCAGGAGAGTTGCTGATCTTCGAGTGGTTATAATCAGTTTTTGCAGAGGTGACGTCAACGGAGAAAGTAGAGAGAGAGAGGTCAGTATGGTCTTTTGACTTGTGCCATTTTCTCTCAGCTGACCGGAGGCTGGTGCGATGCTCACGTGGTACATCCGATAACCAGGGGGCAGACAGGGATGCACGGGCTGGTCCAGATGTAAGAGGGCATATGTTGTCCAAGCAGGATGTAAGCGTGGAACACAGAGTGTCTGTGGCACTGTTGGTATTCAAAAGAGAGAGCTCCTCAGAGGGGGGGAGTGCAGACAAGACAGCAGAGGAAAAGCAGGAGGGAGGGACCGTAGGTAGTGCCGGAAAGTGACCAGCGGTAAGACATCTGCGTTGTCTGGAGCGGTGAGGTCGGGGGTGACAAAGAAGTGATCAGACGTGTGCAGCGGAGTGACCTGAGAGTGATGAGTGGAGCATTTCTCGAATCATCCTTGTCATTTGCAAAACAGTAAGTGCATTTCTGGTTTTGATTGTTTGATTGCAAGAGACGGCACATGATTCCCGTTAACGCTTTTACTGTTTGTACAATAATTTATTGACAGACAGTGTCATTGTGATGCAGGCAGGAAAAGACAGCACTGCATAGCACAAACAAATGTAGAAATCTGAACATAAGACAATCTCCTTAGGGAAAACTGTACATGCAGTGCAGTGGAATTACAGTGCAGTCTTCCTACACCTCCTGACGTTCGTGTCTTTTGGGCAACGGATTCTCATCCACATCACAACAAATATCTTCTCTTGCGATACAGCGTGAAAATCATCTTTCAGAGTGTCTAATCCAGCCTCTGCAGGCATCAGCTGTGATGTCATCACACGTTACATCCATGGCAGCCAGAACGGTCATCTGTGTATGCGGCTGGCCATCGTATACTTTTAATCTTCATGCTGAGAAAAATTCCTCAACGGGGTTGAGTAGGGTGAGAGGAATTCCACCAGCATCCTGTTGTGGGCCGCAAACCATTGCCTGATGATGTTGAAGCGATGGAAACTGACATTGTCCCAAACTAACACGTACTTTGGCAGGTCATCTCCAATCTGCCCCCTCTCTTGTTCAGGGATGAGATCCCTGTAGAGAGTGTCAAAAGACTGTTTAGGTGTGAAAAGGGGCCGTCTGCAACACAGTGAAGTTGTCTTGCAGTCCTATGTGGAAAGAATATAGCAATGCAAAACACTAAATTGAGTAAATTAAAATGCCACCGTTTACTTAAAGTATACTTACTGTATATTGTAAAACTAGTGCTTAAATGTCGTGGGGATTATACTATTCTACAGAGACCCATTATAATGCATTTTGATCAACATGACATAAGCAATTGATAATGTAGGAATCTGCACAGAATTTTGTCATAATCATTTGCATGGATGTACCAAAGCATTTGCAACTTGTTCAAAGAAATGAGAAAATGCTTGCTTGATGTGCACACGTGACACAAGGATGTAAGGATTGAACAAGAAGTTTTGAGAATTTCAAATCGGATCAGAGAAATGTACCAAATTGACTTAGAAAAAACTGTATTTAAAGTGGGGGGGGGGTACTTTTGGGGCAGTTTTGTTTCACCCAAGTGTCCCATTTCCACCCCTCTCAAACTAATGCATGGATGCATATAGCCAGAAACAATTCATTTGATGCATGCAAAGAAGCAACACTGTGTGTCTCAAGAAGCATTTATTCATGATTACGTAGACATGCTAAAATTTCAAGGCCACACACTACACATTACACATTACACATGACATTACACATTTCATAAAATTTACATTTAGTCATTTAGCAGACGTTTTTATCCAAAGCGACTTACAGACGAGGAAACATTGGAAGCAATTATAACAATATAGGCAACAAAATGCATAAGTTAATTAAATCCAGTCCATTAAAGCCTAGCACGGTATACAAAGCTAAGAATAGTGAGGTAAGTAAAAAAATAATTATTTAAGAAGACAGAAAATAATAAGAGGTTAAAATCAGTCATCTACATTTTGACGGAAGATATGCATTTTCACAAACTACACCGGCCTGTAGTGTTCTAGCAGTGTAAGGTTGAGAGTGAGTTTCTTCAGTAGCGGTGTGATGCAGGCCTCTTTGAAAGCAGTGGGAAATGTCCCAGTGGTGAGCAAAGAGTTGATGATGCGGGTCAGACCAGGCACAACTGCTGGAGAGATGGCATGGAGGAGATGGGTGGGGATGGGATCCAGTGGGCAGGTGGTAGGGTGGTTGGAACCAATGACCTTGGAAACATCATCTTCAGACATAGGAGAAAAGGCGGGTGATGGTGGCGTAGAAAATTGGCTGTTGATGGCGGTAGTTTTCTTTACGAAGAACGATGCAAAATCATCAGCCGTTAACTCCGATGAAGGTGTGGGAGCAGGCGGACAGAGGAGAGCAGAGAAGGTTTTTAAGAGTGTGCGAGAGTCAGGAGAGTTGCTGATCTTCGAGTGGTTATAATCAGTTTTTGCAGAGGTGACGTCAACGGAGAAAGTAGAGAGAGAGAGGTCAGTATGGTCTTTTGACTTGTGCCATTTTCTCTCAGCTGACCGGAGGCTGGTGCGATGCTCACGTGGTACATCCGATAACCAGGGGGCAGACAGGGATGCACGGGCTGGTCCAGATGTAGGAGGGCATATGTTGTCCAAGCAGGATGTAAGCGTGGAACACAGAGTGTCTGTGGCACTGTTGGTATTCAAAAGAGAGAGCTCCTCAGAGGGGGGGAGTGCAGACAAGACAGCAGAGGAAAAGCAGGAGAGAGGGACCGTAGGTAGTGCCGGAAAGTGACCAGCGGTAAGACATCTGCGTTGTCTGGAGCGGTGAGGTCGGGGGTGACAAAGAAGTGATCAGACGTGTGCAGCGGAGTGACCTGAGAGTGATGAGTGGAGCATTTCTCGAATCATCCTTGTCATTTGCAAAACAGTAAGTGCATTTCTGGTTTTGATTGTTTGATTGCAAGAGACGGCACATGATTCACGTTAACGCTTTTACTGTTTGTACAATAATTTATTGACAGACAGTGTCATTGTGATGCAGACAGGAAAAGACAGCACTGCATAGCACAAACAAATGTAGAAATCTGAACATAAGACAATCTCCTTAGGGAAAACTGTACATGCAGTGCAGTGGAATTACAGTGCAGTCTTCCTACACCTCCTGACGTTCCTGTCTTTTGGGCAACGGATTCTCATCCACATCACAACAAATATCTTCTCTTGCGATACAGCGTGAAAATCATCTTTCAGAGTGTCTAATCCAGCCTCTGCAGGCATCAGCTGTGATGTCATCACACGTTACATCCATGGCAGCCAGAACGGTCATCTGTGTATGCGGCTGGCCATCATATACTTTTAATCTTCATGCTGAGAAAAATTCCTCAACGGGGTTGAGTAGGGTGAGAGGAACTCCACCAGCATCCTGTTGTGGGCCGCAAAACATTGCCTGATGATGTTGGAGCGATGGAAACTGACATTGTCCCAAACTAACACGTACTTTGGCAGGTCATGTCCAATCTGCCCCCTCTCTTGTTCAGGGATGAGATCCCTGTAGAGAGTGTCAAAAGACTGTTTAGGTGTGAAAAGGGGCCGTCTGCAACACAGTGAAGTTGTCTTGCAGTCCTATGTGGAAAGAATATAGCAATGCAAAACACTAAATTGAGTAAATTAAAATGCCACCGTTTACTTAAAGTATACTTACTGTATATTGTAAAACTAGTGCTTAAATGTCGTGGGGATTATACTATTCTACAGAGACCCATTATAATGCATTTTGATCAACATGACATAAGCAATTGATAATGAAGGAATCTGCACAGAATTTTGTCATAATCATTTGCATGGATGTACCAAAGCATTTGCAACTTGTTCAAAGAAATGAGAAAATGCTTGCTTGATGTGCACACGTGACACAAGGATGTAAGGATTGAACAAGAAGTTTTGAGAATTTCAAATCGGATCAGAGAAATGTACCAAATTGACTTAGAAAAAACTGTATTTAAAGTGGGGGGGGGGTACTTTTGGGGCAGTTTTGTTTCACCCAAGTGTCCCATTTCCACCCCTCTCAAACTAATGCATGGATGCATATAGCCAGAAACAATTCATTTGATGCATGCAAAGAAGCAACACTGTGTGTCTCAAGAAGCATTAATTCATGATTAAGTAGACATTCTAAAATTTCAAGGCCACACACTACACATTACACATGACATTACACATTTCATAAAATTTACATTTAGTCATTTAGCAGACGTTTTTATCCAAAGCGACTTACAGACGAGGAAACATTGGAAGCAATTATAACAATATAGGCAACAAAATGCATAAGTTAATTAAATCCAGTCCATTAAAGCCTAGCACAGTATACAAAGCTATGAATAGTGAGGTAAGTAAAAAAATACTTTTTTAAGAAGACAGAAAATAATAAGAGGATAAAATCAGTCATCTACATTTTGACGGAAGATATGCATTTTCACACACTACACCGGCCTGTAGTGTTCTAGCAGTGTAAGGTTGAGAGTGAGTTTCTTCAGTAGCAGTGTGATGCAGGCCTCTTTGAAAGCAGTGGGAAATGTCCCAGTGGTGAGCAAAGAGTTGATGATGCGGGTCAGACCAGGCACAACTGCTGGAGAGATGGCATGGAGGAGATGGGTGGGGATGGGATCCAGTGGGCAGGTGGTAGGGTGGTTGGAACCAATGACCTTGGAAACATCATCTTCAGACATAGGAGAAAAGGCGGGTGATGGTGGCGTAGAAAATTGGCTGTTGATGGCGGTAGTTTTCTTTACGAAGAACGATGCAAAATCATCAGCCGTTAACTCCGATGAAGGTGTGGGAGCAGGCGGACAGAGGAGAGCAGAGAAGGTTTTTAAGAGTGTGCGAGAGTCAGGAAAGTTGCTGATCTTCGAGTGGTTATAATCAGTTTTTGCAGAGGTGACGTCAACGGAGAAAGTAGAGAGAGAGAGGTCAGTATGGTCTTTTGACTTGTGCCATTTTCTCTCAGCTGACCGGAGGCTGGTGCGATGCTCACGTGGTACATCCGATAACCAGGGGGCAGACAGGGATGCACGGGCTGGTCCAGATGTAAGAGGGCATATGTTGTCCAAGCAGGATGTAAGCGTGGAACACAGAGTGTCTGTGGCACTGTTGGTATTCAAAAGAGAGAGCTCCTCAGAGGGGGGGGAGTGCAGACAAGACAGCAGAGGAAAAGCAGGAGGGAGGGACCGTAGGTAGCGCCGGAAAGTGACCAGCGGTAAGACATCTGCGTTGTCTGGAGCGGTGAGGTCGGGGGTGACAAAGAAGTGATCAGACGTGTGCAGCGGAGTGACCTGAGAGTGATGAGTGGAGCATTTCTCGAATCATCCTTGTCATTTGCAAAACAGTAAGTGCATTTCTGGTTTTGATTGTTTGATTGCAAGAGACGGCACATGATTCACGTTAACGCTTTTACTGTTTGTACAATAATTTATTGACAGACAGTGTCATTGTGATGCAGACAGGAAAAGACAGCACTGCATAGCACAAACAAATGTAGAAATCTGAACATAAGACAATCTCCTTAGGGAAAACTGTACATGCAGTGCAGTGGAATTACAGTGCAGTCTTCCTACACCTCCTGACGTTCCTGTCTTTTGGGCAACGGATTCTCATCCACATCACAACAAATATCTTCTCTTGCGAACCAGCGTGAAAATCATCTTTCAGAGTGTCTAATCCAGCCTCTGCAGGCATCAGCTGTGATGTCATCACACGTTACATCCATGGCAGCCAGAAGGGTCATCTGTGTATGCGGCTGGCCATCATATACTTTTAATCTTCATGCTGAGAAAAATTCCTCAACGGGGTTGAGTAGGGTGAGAGGAACTCCACCAGCATTCTGTTGTGGGCCGCAAACCATTGCCTGATGATGTTGGAGCGATGGAAACTGACATTGTCCCAAACTAACACGTACTTTGGCAGGTCATGTCCAATCTGCCCCCTCTCTTGTTCAGGGATGAGATCCCTGTAGAGAGTGTCAAAAGACTGTTTAGGTGTGAAAAGGGGCCGTCTGCAACACAGTGAAGTTGTCTTGCAGTCCTATGTGGAAAGAATATAGCAATGCAAAACACTAAATTGAGTAAATTAAAATGCCACCGTTTACTTAAAGTATACTTACTGTATATTGTAAAACTAGTGCTTAAATGTCGTGGGGATTATACTATTCTACAGAGACCCATTATAATGCATTTTGATCAACATGACATAAGCAATTGATAATGTAGGAATCTGCACAGAATTTTGTCATAATCATTTGCATGGATGTACCAAAGCATTTGCAACTTGTTCAAAGAAATGAGAAAATGCTTGCTTGATGTGCACACGTGACACAAGGATGTAAGGATTGAACAAGAAGTTTTGAGAATTTCAAATCGGATCAGAGAAATGTACCAAATTGACATAGAAAAAACTCTATTTAAAGTGGGGGGGTACTTTTGGGGCAGTTTTGTTTCACCCAAGTGTCCCATTTCCACCCCTCTCAAACTAATGCATGGATGCATATAGCCAGAAACAATTCATTTGATGCATGCAAAGAAGCAACACTGTGTGTCTCAAGAAGCATTTTTTTCATGATTACGTAGACATGCTAAAATTTCAAGGCCACACACTACACATTACACATGACATTACACATTTCATAAAATTTACATTTAGTCATTTAGCAGACGTTTTTATCCAAAGCGACTTACAGACGAGGAAACATTGGAAGCAATTATAACAATATAGGCAACAAAATGCATAAGTTAATTAAATCCAGTCCATTAAAGCCTAGCACAGTATTCAAAGCTAAGAATAGTGAGGTAAGTAAAAAAATACTTTTTTAAGAAGACAGAAAAAAATAAGAGGTTAAAATCAGTCATCTACATTTTGACGGAAGATATGCATTTTCACACACTACACCGGCCTGTAGTGTTCTAGCAGTGAGAGCAGTGGGAAATGTCCCAGTGGTGAGCAAAGAGTTGATGATGCGGGTCAGACCAGGCACAACTGCTGGAGAGATGGCATGGAGGAGATGGGTGGGGATGGGATCAAGTGGGCAGGTGGTAGGGTGGTTGGAACCAATGACCTTGGAAACATCATCTTCAGACATAGGAGAAAAGGCGGGTGATGGTGGCTTGGAAAATTTTCTGTTGATGGCGGTAGTTTTCTTTACGAAGAACGATGCAAAATCATCAGCCGTTAACTCCGATGAAGGTGTGGGAGCAGGCGGACAGAGGAGAGCAGAGAAGGTTTTTAAGAGTGTGCGAGAGTCAGGAGAGTTGCTGACCTTCGAGTGGTTATAATCAGTTTTTGCAGAGGTGACGTCAACGGAGAAAGTAGAGAGACAGAGGTCAGTATGGTCTTTTGACTTGTGCCATTTTCTCTCAGCTGACCGGAGGCTGGTGCGATGCTCACGTGGTACATCCGATAACCAGGGGGCAGACAGGGATGCACGGGCTGGTCCAGATGTAAGAGGGCATATGTTGTCCAAGCAGGATGTAAGCGTGGAACACAGAGTGTCTGTTGCACTGTTGGTATTCAAAAGAGAGAGCTCCTCAGAGGGGGGGAGTGCAGACAAGACAGCAGAGGAAAAGCAGGAGGGAGGAACCGTAGGTAGCGCCGGAAAATGACCAGCGGTAAGACATCTGCGTTGTCTGGAGCGGTGAGGTCGGGGGTGACAAAGAAGTGATCAGACGTGTGCAGCGGAGTGACCTGAGAGTGATGAGTGGAGCATTTCTCGAATCATCCTTGTCATTTGCAAAACAGTAAGTGCATTTCTGGTTTTGATTGTTTGATTGCAAGAGACGGCACATGATTCACGTTAACGCTTTTACTGTTTGTACAATAATTTATTGACAGACAGTGTCATTGTGATGCAGACAGGAAAAGACAGCACTGCATAGCACAAACAAATGTAGAAATCTGAACATAAGACAATCTCCTTAGGGAAAACTGTACATGCAGTGCAGTGGAATTACAGTGCAGTCTTCCTACACCTCCTGACGTTCCTGTCTTTTGGGCAACGGATTCTCATCCACATCACAACAAATATCTTCTCTTGCGATACAGCGTGAAAATCATCTTTCAGAGTGTCTAATCCAGCCTCTGCAGGCATCAGCTGTGATGTCATCACACGTTACATCCATGGCAGCCAGAAGGGTCATCTGTGTATGCGGCTGGCCATCATATACTTTTAATCTTCATGCTGAGAAAAATTCCTCAACGGGGTTGAGTAGGGTGAGAGGAACTCCACCAGCATCCTGTTGTGGGCCGCAAACCATTGCCTGATGATGTTGGAGCGATGGAAACTGACATTGTCCCAAACTAACACGTACTTTGGCAGGTCATCTCCAATCTGCCCCCTCTCTTGTTCAGGGATGAGATCCCTGTAGAGAGTGTCAAAAGACTGTTTAGGTGTGAAAAGGGGCCGTCTGCAACACAGTGAAGTTGTCTTGCAGTCCTATGTGGAAAGAATATAGCAATGCAAAACACTAAATTGAGTAAAATAAAATGCCACTGTTTACTTAAAGTATACTTACTGTATATTGTAAAACTAGTGCTTAAATGTCGTGGGGATTATACTATTCTACAGAGACCCATTATAATGCATTTTGATCAACATGACATAAGCAATTGATAATGTAGGAATCTGCACAGAATTTTGTCATAATCATTTGCATGGATGTACCAAAGCATTTGCAACTTGTTCAAAGAAATGAGAAAATGCTTGTTTGATGTGCACACGTGACACAAGGATGTAAGGATTGAACAAGAAGTTTTGAGAATTTCAAATCGGATCAGAGAAATGTACCAAATTGACTTAGAAAAAACTGTATTTAAAGTGGGGGGGGTACTTTTGGGGCAGTTTTGTTTCACCCAAGTGTCCCATTTCCACCCCTCTCAAACTATTGCATGGATGCATATAGCCAGAAACAATTCATTTGATGCATGCAAAGAAGCAACACTGTGTGTCTCAAGAAGCATTTATTCATGATTACGTAGACATGCTAAAATTTCAAGGCCACACACTACACATTACACATTACACATGACATTACACATTTCATAAAATTTACATTTAGTCATTTAGCAGACGTTTTAATCCAAAGCGATTTACAGACGAGGAAACATTGGAAGCAATTATAACAATATAGGCAACAAAATGCATAAGTTAATTAAATCCAGTCCATTAAAGCCTAGCACAGTATACAAAGCTAAGAATAGTGAGGTAAGTAAAAAAATAATTTTTTAAGAAGACAGAAAATAATAAGAGGTTAAAATCAGTCATCTACATTTTGACGGAAGATATGCATTTTCACACACTACACCGGCCTGTAGTGTTCTAGCAGTGTAAGGTTGAGAGTGAGTTTCTTCAGTAGCGGTGTGATGCAGGCCTCTTTGAAAGCAGTGGGAAATGTCCCAGTGGTGAGCAAAGAGTTGATGATGTGGGTCAGACCAGGCACAACTGCTGGAGAGATAGCATGGAGGAGATGGGTGGGGATGGGATCCAGTGGGCAGGTGGTAGGGTGGTTGGAACCAATGACCTTGGAAACATCATCTCAGACATAGGAGAAAAGGCGGGTGATGGTGGCGTAGAAAATGAGCTGTTGATGGCGGTAGTTTTCTTTACGAAGAACGATGCAAAATCATCAGCCGTTAACTCCGATGAAGGTGTGGGAGCAGGCGGACAGAGGAGAGCAGAGAAGGTTTTTAAGAGTGTGCGAGAGTCAGGAGAGTTGCTGATCTTCGAGTGGTTATAATCAGTTTTTGCAGAGGTGACGTCAACGGAGAAAGTAGAGAGAGAGAGGTCAGTATGGTCTTTTGACTTGTGCCATTTTCTCTCAGCTGACCGGAGGCTGGTGCGATGCTCACGTGGTACATCCGATAACCAGGGGGCAGACAGGGATGCACGGGCTGGTCCAGATGTAAGAGGGCATATGTTGTCCAAGCAGGATGTAAGCGTGGAACACAGAGTGTCTGTGGCACTGTTGGTATTCAAAAGAGAGAGCTCCTCAGAGGGGGGGAGTGCAGACAAGACAGCAGAGGAAAAGCAGGAGGGAGGGACCGTAGGTAGCGCCGGAAAGTGACCAGCGGTAAGACATCTGCGTTGTCTGGAGCGGTGAGGTCGGGGGTGACAAAGAAGTGATCAGACGTGTGCAGCGGAGTGACCTGAGAGTGATGAGTGGAGCATTTCTCGAATCATCCTTGTCATTTGCAAAACAGTAAGTGCATTTCTGGTTTTGATTGTTTTATTGCAAGAGACGGCACATGATTCACGTTAACGCTTTTACTGTTTGTACAATAATTTATTGACAGACAGTGTCATTGTGATGCAGACAGGAAAAGACAGCACTGCATAGCACAAACAAATGTAGAAATCTGAACATTAGACAATCTCCTTAGGGAAAACTGTACATGCAGTGCAGTGGAATTACAGTGCAGTCTTCCTACACCTCCTGACGTTCCTGTCTTTTGGGCAACGGATTCTCATCCACATCACAACAAATATCTTCTCTTGCGATACAGCGTGAAAATCATCTTTCAGAGTGTCTAATCCAGCCTCTGCAGGCATCAGCTGTGATGTCATCACACGTTACATCCATGGCAGCCAGAACGGTCATCTGTGTATGCGGCTGGCCATCATATACTTTTAATCTTCATGCTGAGAAAAATTCCTCAACGGGGTTGAGTAGGGTGAGAGGAACTCCACCAGCATCCTGTTGTGGGCCGCAAACCATTGCCTGATGATGTTGGAGCGATGGAAACTGACATTGTCCCAAACTAACACGTACTTTGGCAGGTCATCTCCAATCTGCCCCCTCTCTTGTTCAGGGATGAGATCCCTGTAGAGAGTGTCAAAAGACTGTTTAGGTGTGAAAAGGGGCCGTCTGCAACACAGTGAAGTTGTCTTGCAGTCCTATGTGGAAAGAATATAGCAATGCAAAACACTAAATTGAGTAAAATAAAATGCCACTGTTTACTTAAAGTATACTTACTGTATATTGTAAAACTAGTGCTTAAATGTCGTGGGGATTATACTATTCTACAGAGACCCATTATAATGCATTTTGATCAACATGACATAAGCAATTGATAATGTAGGAATCTGCACAGAATTTTGTCATAATCATTTGCATGGATGTACCAAAGCATTTGCAACTTGTTCAAAGAAATGAGATAATGCTTGTTTGATGTGCACACGTGACACAAGGATGTAAGGATTGAACAAGAAGTTTTGAGAATTTCAAATCGGATCAGAGAAATGTACCAAATTGACTTAGAAAAAACTGTATTTAAAGTGGGGGGGGGTACTTTTGGGGCAGTTTTGTTTCACCCAAGTGTCCCATTTCCACCCCTCTCAAACTAATGCATGGATGCATATAGCCAGAAACAATTCATTTGATGCATGCAAAGAAGCAACACTGTGTGTCTCAAGAAGCATTTATTCATGATTACGTAGACATGCTAAAATTTCAAGGCCACACACTACACATTACACATGACATTACACATTTCATTAAATTTACATTTAGTCATTTAGCAGACGTTTTTATCCAAAGCGACTTACAGACGAGGAAACATTGGAAGCAATTATAACAATATAGGCAACAAAATGCATAAGTTAATTAAATCCAGTCCATTAAAGCCTAGCACAGTATACAAAGCTAAGAATAGTGAGGTAAGTAATTTTTTTTTTAAGAAGACAGAAAAGAATTAGAGGTTAAAATCAGTCGACTACATTTTGACGGAAGATATGCATTTTCACACACTACACCGGCCTGTAGTGTTCTATCAGTGTAATGTTGAGAGTGGGTTTCTTCAGTAGCAGTGTGATGCAGGCCTCTTTGAACGCAGTGGGAAATGTCCCAGTGGTGAGCAAAGAGTTGATGATGTGGGTCAGACCAGGCACAACTGCTGGAGAGATGGCTTGGAGGAGATGGGTGGGGATGGGATCCAGTGGGCAGGTGGTAGGGTGGTTGGAACCAGTGACCTTGGAAACATCAGCTTCAGACAGAGGAGAAAAGGCGGGTGATGGTGGTGTAGAAAATTGGCTGTTGATGGTGGTAGTTTTCTTTACGAAGAACGATGCAAAATCATCAGCCGTTAACTCAGATGAAGGTGTTGGAGCAGGCGGACAGAGGAGAGCAGAGAAGGTTTTTAAGAGTGTGCGAGAGTCAGGAGAGTTGCTGATCTTCGAGTGGTTATAATCAGTTTTTGCAGAGGTGACGTCAACGGAGAAAGTAGAGAGAAGAGACTGGTAGAGAGAGAGGTGTGTATGGTCTTTTGACTTGTGCCATTTTCTCTCAGCTGACCGGAGGCTGGTGCGATGCTCACGTGGTACATCCGATAACCAGGGGGCAGACAGGGATGCACAGGCTGGTCCAGATGTAAGAGGGCATAGGTTGTCCAAGCAGGATGTAATCGTGGAACACAGAGTGTCTGTGGCAATGTTTGTATTCAAAAGAGAGAGCTCCTCAGAGGGGGGGAGTGCAGACAAGACAGCAGCGGAAAAGCAGGAGGGAGGGAAAGTGACCAGCGGTAAGACATCTGCTTTGTCTGGAGCGGTGAGGTCGGGGGTGACAAAGAAGTGATCAGACGTGTGCAGCGGAGTGACCTGAGAGTGATGAGTGGAGCATTTCTCGAATCATCCTTGCCATTTACAAAACACTAAGTGCATTTCTGGTTTGATTGTTTGATTGCAAGAGACGGCACATGATTCACGTTAACGCTTTTACTGTTTGTACAATAATTTATTAAATGACAGTGTCATTGCGATGCAGACAGGAAAAGACAGCACTGCATAGCACAAACAAATGTAGAAATCTGAACATAAGACAATCTCCTTAGGGAAAACTGTACATGCAGTGCAGTGGAATTTGTGGGAATTAAGATCAATATATAGATCGATATAAAAATGGATGATTAATTTTGTTTAAATCAGATGTCTTTTCCTACGTGACATGATTGTGAACAAAAGCTTGAAGCTGAGAGTTCTACAGTTGCTAGATGTTGCCAGAGATTCGAATGTGGTCAGTAAGTGGGGGGTGCATATTCTGCTTATGTGTGTGTGTAACAAGAAGCATCTTCTTTTTGGGGGAAGGAATGTGCACACTGAAGGATCTTATTGTGGTATTAAACGTGCCTTTACATTTTATATGCTTTATGATTTCATTATTGTTTACTAACTGTGCATAATATGTTGAAAATATAACCAAGTGTGTGAGTTGTGTTAGCCAAGAGTTGGGATGATTTTGAGGGTTTTTTTCCACAGGAAACGGTATGTGTGTGTAAAGATTAGATTACACAGGGAGCCCCATGGAATGTGGTGTGTAGTGTTTCTATATAATACATTGCAGATGTTCGAGAGCAAAGCAGTGTAAGCCTGGTTGGCTGAAGACAGGACAAAGGAGAAAGAGCTGATTGGACCCTAGCTGAAGAAGAGACGCGACGGGAAATATTATAAAAGCTGTGAAACTGTTTTTTTGGGGGTCGGTTCTTTGTGTAAGACTTTGCGTCTGAGAACCCACCCAGCAGCTGCTGTGTCATGAGAGTTACCGGAGTCAGGTGCAGGATTTGACAGGTTTATTAAATACAAGAAAATAGAGCGCTTCAGGCAACAAACACTGCAACTGGCAAACTCAATCAAAAGAAAAGAAAGTCAAAAACCTCTGACGGAGCTACCGTCATAAACGTCCCGGGATTATAAGTCAAAAAATGATCTGAATCTCATTCAGAAAACAAGAACAAGAAATTCCAATAAGTCCAAAGCAGAAAGAGCAAGGCGTTCTGTAGTGTCATCCACTGTGTAAGAATCCAGAAAGGTTAGTGTCTTTAGTCGGCGGCTTTCTGGTGGGTTTGAAGCGCAGCAACGAATCCCAGACTGTAGTCAAAATAGCTCTGTCCTTTCCTCCGGAATTGACGCACCCGCGAACTTCAGGGCGTAAACGTCTCAGATGGAATTCAGCAGAACCCGGATAATCCAGTCAGGAGAGAAGGCAACGATCGCTGAGGACAGTAGATAAGGAACCCCACCAAACCCCGGAAGTGCGCTAGAGCCTGGAGTTAGAAGGTGAGACACGGTGAGTAACAGGATACGCCGCCAAAAACTAGGAAATCCAGATAACTGAAAAACTAAAAATAATCCTTTCAATACAAGGAGCAAGACAAGGTGAGGTCTAATACACTAAAGGTCTGACAATGGGTAAGAGGAAAAACATAGTCTATAAAGGAACTGGAACTAATGAGTGAATGGGAAACCACCCGTGTGCAATGCTGAGGGAGAGGAGGTACCAGGTGAGGGCAATCGACTAATTAACAACAAATGTGAACCAAACGGGAGAAAGAAAAACACACAAGACTCAGACACGTGATAGCTGTCAAAACCCACATCACGTGCCAGAAAAAACTAAAGATAATAAAACATAGACAAACATAGGGAGTGCTAGACCCGAGACCTGACATGCTGTACCCAGCTGTTGTATTGTTTGAGACTTCTGATCAATAAATTTCAACATTTTCTTAACTGGCCTATCTCCAATTTTGAACACGCAGAACATTGAAGAAATGTTCATCAGATGGTGACCCCGACGCGATTGGAGAAAAAGGCATCTAAAGAGAATTGTAAAACTCGGGGATTGACCGAAAATCGGGACAAGACAACTTTTAATTCAACACACTGTCGACAGAATAAGATAAGGTAAGCAGAGACCTGTTTAAACGACCTTCTGCAGATTGGATATTCCAAATTTATGTGTTGAGTTTGAAGTATATCCGTACAATTGATTATAAATTAAAAATCGTTGGTATTTGTTGATCAGAACTAATTGTGAAGTCCTTTTAAAACACCTACACGTATAAAGTCGTGTGGCATGATAAAAGGCGCATTTTTAAAACACCCGCTGGTATAAAGTCCACGGCATGATAAAAATGAGATAATTGTGAAGTCCTTTTAAAACACCTGCAAGTATAAAAGTCTTGTGGCATGATAAAAGGCGCATTTTTAAAACACCCGCTGGTATAAAGTCCACGGCATGATAGAAATGAGATAATTGTGAAATCCTTTTAAACACCTGCAAGTATAGAAGTCTTGCGGCATGATAAAAGTGAATAAACAGGGATAAATGCTTTTAAAACGCCCCGGGGTAACCAGGCCCTAGGCACGCTAAAAGCAGATTAAACTGTATATATTAATTGTGTATTGTGTACTGAATATCAGTTTGTAGAATGTCTGAGTTTGAGAGAGAATGTGAGGAATACGGGTGTTCCCCGGTAATTATACAATGGAGTCAGATATGTATGGAAAATGTATGGAAGGAATCGGAGAATGTATTAATTAAGATAACACCAAAAATCAGGGAAATGGAGGAAAAAGCGCATGCAAGTTTGAACAGCGGCAGAAAGAGCTAAATGGATGCTGGATAGCATTATGTGAAGATTGCGCGTGACAGAATGAGTGTGTGGCTGTGTTTGAGACAGTGTAGGGGAGGGGTATGTATGTGTGTGTGTGTGTGTGTGTGAGACAGAGAGCGAGGGAGAGTGAGAGAGTGCCAGAAAGGGAGCGAAAGACAGAAAACAGCAACATTTAGGCATTTGTGTATGTGTTAATGGGAAACCAATGAGAGTTAGGTGTATGTTTAATGTATAAAGCCAGTGGCTGGATGAAGAGGTAGAATGGGTGTTCTGAGAGCATATATACAGTATACAGAGAGAGAAAGAGTTTTCTTAAACAAACACTTTGACTTCTGCAAAGATTAATTGTATTATATTTTATTATAGTTTGCTCATTCATCATGTGTTATAGGTCATGCAACTCAAAGTTCTTAGTTTAATTGTCAATTATTATTTTTTTATTTATTTTTTGGGTGATTTCCCTAAAATTCTTTAGGTGGAATAAAATTGACCCCAAGGAAAACATCAGAATCAAATTGCTCTGATAATTTTGTATTGGAAAAAGTGAATGTCAAAATCTATTTTTGTTATTACAGACTTTGTTATCCTGGCAAGACAGAAGGTGAAACAAATGTCCCAGCAGCCACCCCCACACACAGGCCCACCCTATGGTGCTCATCCCTATGAGGGGTACCCATAAGCACTATAACCATACACAAACCTTAACCAATCATGGGGACAAAACAATAGGCAAAGGGGTAATTGAAGAGGGAACGGGGGAAGACAGGGTGACGGGCGGAGCAGGGATCAGTGTTGTGCGTGTGGCAGATATGGACACTGGGCAAGAGATTGCCCACAACTGGCACAAGGTCAAGGTCAGCAAAACGGACAACCTGAGGGGGGATGGGGTCCCCAAAGAGGTAGGTCCAGTGGTCGTGGCAGGGGACCACACACCCCAAATAACCCGGGGCAACATCTCTCGTCATTCTCCAACCTACAGGCGCCTGTGCACCCTAACATGGGGCCCGGGGAATGGGGCGGAGCAGTGTTGAAAGGGCACACAGAGAAAGGTGTGATTAAAGATGGCCTATGACTAAAACCATTACAAGTGAAAGTTTCAGGTCAGTGTCTGTCGCATTAATTCCTGTATTCCTGTAACGCCCAAATCCCTTTATTAGTGAAACATTTACTGATTAAATTATATTTGAGTTAGTATATTGTGTTCAGCAGAAGGGGTAATAGTCACATTACCAGATGGGACCAAAGCAAATTGTTACCTTTCAGGTAACACACCTCATGTGGGGAAGAGAGGGACGTAGACATATATTGGGTAGTATTAGACCATAGTGTAGCGCCAAACTATATAATGAATGGTCACTCCACTTAACAAATGGTTCACATGTATTGATTTGGCAAGCGCTTTTTCCTGTATATCCATTGAAGAATGTAAACCCTGTGTGGCATTCACATACCGGGGGTGTCAATATTATTACAACAGACTAACCCAAGGATTTTTATAAGCTGCAGATATGCAGACCTAATGTTATATTTCCAGGTCGCATGATCACCTCACAGGGCTCGACGCTTACTGTAACACAAAGGCAGGGAATTCTGAGTCATCCAAAAACCAACCACGGTGAAAGAAATGTTGCCATTTTTGGGCCTGACAGGATACAGTAGACATTAAATCCAAAATATGTAGCTTTTTCAACCCCATTGCGACACCTCATCAAGCCACATGGCATGAAGAATCTCAAGGTTGTGTTAAATTGAACATTTAAAAAAAGAACGCCCGTTTATAGCCCTTGAATCCCATTTGGCCCATGCAGCTAACTTGAACTGCCCAAATTAAAAATTGTCACAGCACTCATTAAATTATTAACAGACGGTTGTTGCTTGAGAGCAGAAGATGGTAGTTTGAAAGTGGCTTATGCAGTGGTAGAGCAGGAAGGACATGAGATGATTACGAGGGATGCAGCAAGGTTAGATGGGAAGCAGTCAGCACAGAGGGCAGAAATGGTAGCAGTGATCAAAGCCTTGTGACATGCTGTTGAACACCGTGTGAACATCTATTCTGACTATGATTATGTTATCACAGCTGTAAATATTGAAATGCCCTTAAGGCGACGATGTGGCTTTATCACATCGTCTGGTCGACCAATTAAGCATGCGCATGCAGACAGAGACTTTTAGAGGCTCTGATGATCCCTAGGGAGGTGGCAGTAATTAAATGCACTGGCCACTCTAAGATGGAAGGTAACGATGCTGAAGATCTCTCAGCGAAAGCAGATGAACCTTAATTTAAAACTAAAATTGGCTAAAATCTGTGCACAGACAAAACTTAATTGGCTATCAGCTCTCACTTTCGCACTAATGTTTATCAGCTCATCTGTAAATAGAATAACAGGTTTAACTCATTTTGAATTGCTTACAGGTCGTCAGTTTCCAGCACCTATGACAGCGCTGACGGAGGAACCTGTACGCCCGTTATCTCACAATGTATATTTTAACAAACTAACTGTTCTGATTAAAACCTTTTGCCAACAGATCAATCATGTTAAAGCTGAACCGTTCATCCAAGTCAAAGCAGACTGGATAAGGATTAGAACATTCCGAAGGAAAATTAAATGAACCGTGCTGGTCACAGCCCGACCAAGTGACAGCACGTAACTCACATTGTGTTCAACTCAAGGGAAAAGGAGGCATCTGGTTTCAGTTAACCTCTTGTGTGACTTGTGCACCCCCTTGTAGGAATCTTGCTGAAAGGGTGACGTGTTCATATTCATTATTGCTATTGTGATTGTGATTGTCATATTTATTAACGTATAACCATTTATTCCTTACAATTAGGTACATTTTATGTGATTTTAACCATATATTTTTCCTTAATCACATATTCCCATTAAGTATACTGTGTGTTTAACCATTTAAATTTTCAAGATTGTGTTTATTGTTCCTTTAAAATCCAAGAGAGGGTAACGATATGAAGCTGTGGGAAAACTGTAAGCAGTTGGGGATCCTATTAATAATCTCAGGAGTTGTAGTAGGAATAATTTTTAGCCTAACTGAGGGTCAGGAAAACAACAACACCATATCAAAACCGAGACACAAAAGAGCCATAGCCGATACAAGGTTACCATGTGAACAACTTGTAATTAACAATGTTTGGGGCAAGACCACATCATTTACTTTCGACCTATGCGCTGTCATAAATTGTGGGGGAAAAAATAGTTCATGGAGGGGGTACAACGTATATGTATGTATGGACAGGAATATGGACAGTCTAGGCAAACCCATAGGGGCGAATGATGTCTGTCATGGAATAAGGTAATAGCATACACCGGTGGTTGGACCCCGAAAGAACCCCTCCCAAATATACCATGCATCTATTGTCTGGCGATCACTTCCTAGATGAGGACGATTACGATGATTGTGATAATTTGTGACCACTTTTTAGTGGTCAAGAGAGGGAATTGTGGGAATTAAGATCAATATATAGATCGATATAAAAATGGATGATTAATTTTGTTTAAATCAGATGTCTTTTCCTACATGACATGATTGTGAACAAAAGCTTGAAGCTGAGAGTTCTACAGTTGCTAGATGTTGCCAGAGATTGGAATGTGGTCAGTAAGTGGGGGGTGCATGTTCTGCTTATGTGTGTGTGTAACAAGAAGCATCTTCTTTTTGGGGGAAGGAATGTGCACACTGAAGGATCTTATTGTGGTATTAAACGTGCCTTTACATTTAATATGCTTTATGATTTCGTTATTGTTTACTAACTGTGCATAATATGTTGAAAATATAACCAAGTGTGTGAGTTGTGTTAGCCAAGAGTTGTATTGTTTGAGACTTCTGATCAATAAATTTCAACATTTTCTTAACTGGCCTCTCTCCAATTTTAAACACGCAGAACATTGAAGAAATGTTCATCAAATTACAGTGCAGTCTTCCTACACCTCCTGACGTTCCTGTCTTTTGGGTGTAGGACATTCTAAATGTGTCCCTGCGTGTTCAAAATTGGAGGGAGGCCAGTCAAAGTAAATCTTGAAGTTTTATTGATCAGAAGATTCAAAAAATACAACAGCCGTTGGGTTGCCTTAGACAAAGTGTCTTTACAGAAAACAACCCCGGAAAACAGTTCCGCATCATATTTATAGTTATTTCACGCCGTCTGTCTTCTCTGTGGACCGGTGACGTGTTGCCTGGTATTAGTCCAATCAGCTCTCACCCCATCGTTCTCAGAATGTCTGCAAAACATTAAATGACAACCTACACAGCCCAATTCTACCCAGCAACAACATAGTTTAAAAGGTCAGACAATGGAATATGTGTGTGTGTGTACATTTTCTCCTTTTTTGGCGTTTCAGTTGCATGCATATATTCTGAGACCTCAGCTGTCTCCTGTTACTTCCCCTTTTGCATGCTCTCGAAACCCACACTTCCTCTCGGAGTACACTCAGTATCAACTCTTAAGTTTTCATGGTTAACTCCAACACATTATTTGAGGTTAAGGGTTATTGTACACAAGTAATAGAATAATAAAACACTTCTAAAAGTAATGATGCATATAGAATAATACTGCATATGAAGCATATGAATGAATAAAAGTAATAATGCATATGAAACATATTAAATGTAATAGCACTTCTAAAACACATTAAAATCCCCACAGTCCCTCTCTTGACCTTTTAAAAAAAGGTCACACATAATTGCATTCATCGTTGTCATCACCCTCATCATCGTCTATCAATTGGTCGCCAGACAGCAATGGCATACTGTAAGGGGGAGGAGCGAGATCTTTTCTTTCTATAGCCGACACGATTAATCGATTACACAGTGATCTGATACAGGGAATACAACAACATCCACAGGTTACCAAAATTCCCACGAACACAGCTATTGATACAACAATTGACATCATTAGGGATTTCCATTTACCCAGCGCCTTATCTAGCCAGTCCCCAATCGGACTGTCAACTCCAGAGTGTTCTTTCATTTCAATAGACAAAGTTTTCAATCCTTCCAATGCCCTGGTCACTGATCCGTCTGGAGCGGTATTATTAGGGATGTAAGTACAACAAAGATCACCAAACATAAAACACACGCCTCCCTTCTCTGCCAGCAGCATGTCCAGAGCCATACGGTTCTGGATGGCCATCAGGGAAGTTGGCGCTAGTTGCTCTGCTAAACCATCAACGGCATCCCTTGTCATATTTGCTAATCTCATCACATTATAATGCACATAATTAATCCTATCTACATTCTTGTTTGGGGTGACTGGAAAAATAGCAGCTATTATTGGTATATTCTCAAAACCTGCTGCCACTTGGTCTGCTAGTTTATATTCATTTGGCACTCCTCGTGGAATTCCAATCGCGTCGATATACGTTGGACTATTCAATGATAAATCAATAATTGAATCTGTTGCTCTCTTTTTGAGGATGTGTCTCCTACGTCTTCTAGCCAAAGTTGCTGAATTCATGGTTTCCGTTCTGACTGCTCTGTCACCTCTCAGGGTTATCGGGGCTCCCAATCTTACCATAGCACACACTCCCTTTCCTCCCTCGGGTATCCTAGTAAACAATCTTCGATCGCCACAATAATAATACAATCCAGCTCTAGCCCAGGTTCCTATTTTTGTCCCATTATCTACTATTATCTGATCACACCACTCCTTGTTTATCTCCCCCAGGTTGATGGTTGGTGATTGACGTGTAATATCATAACATGTATAATTTGCTTTCTGTGGTGTAAATGGACCTGTCTTTGAACGGTTGGTTATTGGTGGGAATATTGCTGCTAGTGTACTACAATTTTTTGGACTGGCCATTCTTGTCAGTGCCAGCATACACTCATACCCCCATTTATCGTTTTGGTACAACGGTGCTGGTTCAGTATATAAATGGGGTCTTGCATTAGCACATCCTACACAATCATCTATTCTCTGTTCTCTGGCTGTGGTAATTATCCATTCCAGCCACAAATTATTCTCCCCATACCATGTGGCTCTTTCTATCATATCTTCTGGTTTTAACATGGTGTAATCTATTTCTACTACTCCATTCTTTTGTTGTACCGATAATAGCTCAGCTACAGTCTCATTTCTTTCTTCCTCATGTGAGTTCTTCACAACAAATTTTATTACTGCCTTTCTATCCATTCCTTGCATGTTCACCCCCATTATAAGGAAAAATTCCCCTGTATAATTTACTGATCCCGTTCTGGTGGATATTGAAAGGGTGAGTGGATTTTGGCTTGCACTGTAATCTCTTTGCATTTTAAAATCAAATTTTGCGGAGGTACGGGTCCAAAGACTGGGTTCTTTCGGGGCCCAACCACCGGTATATGCTATTACACTATTCCATGACAGACACCATTCACCCCTATGGGTTTGCCTAGACTTGTACGCCTTACAAACACTGTCCATATTCCCGTCCATACATACATATACCTCGTACCCTCTCCATGAACTATTTTTTCCCCCACAATTTATGACAGCGCATAGGTCGAAAGTAAATGATGTGGTCTTGCCCCAAACATAGTTAAGTACGAGTTGTTCACATGGTAACCTCATATCGGCTCTGGCTCTTTTGTGTCTCGGTTTCGATGTGGTGTTGTTGCTTTCCTGACCCTCAGTTAGGCTAAAAATGATTCCTACTATGATGATGGTGATGATAAGGAGTATTCCCGCACACTTCCCATTTTCCCACAGCCTCATCTCGTTACCCTCTCTTGGACTTTAAAGGAACAATAAAACACTCTTGAATATTGAAATGGTTAACCACACAGTATACTTAATGAAAATATGCGATTAAGAAAATATATATATAGTTAAAATCACACAAAATGTACTTGACTGTAAGGAATAAGTGGTTATACGTTAATGAATATGAAAATATAAAAATCACAACAGCAATAATGAATATGAAAAATGATTGTAAAAAAAAATGATTAAAATATGAATGAGAATATGAAAATCACAACAGCAATAATGACTATGAAAAATAATTGTATAAAATGATTAAAATATTCGTACCCCTTGATTATAATGAGTATATAGTTATCACTATCTGTACTCCTTCGAACACCTGTTTCAGTATGTTCTGGACTTTTTGAAAATCTAGTTTGTCCAATCCACACCCCAGCCGGGGTACGGACACACTCTTCACCTTATGTTCGACACACCAATTTCTCATCTGTGTTAAGCTTTTTGTGAGATTGTCATAGGTTGGTTTGTCCGTGCATTTTGCTTTAGTGACTAAGTGGAAAATAGTTCTACCGTCTTGCTCGTGAGTTACTGCACAATCACCTGTTCTTTTGTTTTGCTGCTTCACTTTCTCCACTCCGTACCTGTTTTTAAATGTCACTGCAATACCTGCTCCGTATGCACAATCCTCACTTACACAATGTGCTAGAGGTTCACCCTGTGGGCTTGAAAAAATGTCACCTTTTTTACACAGAATTTGTAATGGCCCTGTGGTTGGTTCTGCTTCGCTGTTACCCTCCCTCTCTTGGACCTGAATCCTCAGGTCCACCGCAGTTTCAGCCAACGACCTGTTTGGTGGATCACAATTAACACAAGATGACAAATGATACCAGGTGTCGCCTTTCCCCAATAGGCGAACACAATGTGACGTCCTTGCTGTGACTTTCAGGGGTTCAGTCCAGCGTGGCTCATTCCACTTCCTGCGAAACTTCTTTAGGCGAACCCACTCTGACGGGGCCGGAATGGGCCCTTCGGCAATGTCAACTGGAGCCTGCTGGGAGAAATGTTTAATCATAGCAGTCAGTTTGTCATAATAAACACAGTGTGAAATTGGTGCACAGGCTTCTGGCTTCAGCGGCGTCGATGGTCCTGGAAATGAGCGACCTGTAAGCAATTCAAAAGGTGTAAAGCCAGTGATTCTGTTGACAGACGAACGTACAGACATTAAAGCCAATGGAAGAGCTGCGAGCCATGTCAATTTGGTCTGTGCACAGATTTTAGCCAATTTAAGTTTCAGTGTTAAGTTCATGCGTTCGACCTTCCCTTGCGATTCTGGATGATAAACGGCCCCAAATGCATGCGTTAGGCCCAGTGCCTTTTCCACAACCTCTAGGTGCTCATTTTTAAAGTGTGATCCATTATCCGAACGGATATGCCGAGGAAAACCGTGGTGTGGGATGTACTGATTGATGAGACACTTAATGACTGCAGTGCTGTCTTCCCTCCCCGTGGGAAAAGCCTCAGGCCAACCCGTGAATTGGTCAACCATCACCAACAGATATCTTTTCCCTTGCACCCTCTCTACCATGTCTGTGAAATCAATAACAATCTCCTCCCCTGGGCCATGCACCGGTGAAAATACACCCCTCAGCTGTTTTAGCGACGGCTTGACGTTATGCTCTTGACAAATTTCACATGAGAGTACAAAACCTGATACCATTTGAGTGAGAAAGGGATGCCACCAATACTGCAATGTTTTCATCATCTGTTTTGAACTCACGTGCGACATAGTGTGTGCTTGGGTCATGATTGAGCGTGACAGGCTCATGGGCAACGCCGGTCTGCCATCTGGGGCCTGCCACAGACCATCTGGTGCACACAGGGCCCCATACTCTGTCCACGTTGACAGTTCTTCTGGTGTGCATTTGCCATGTTCGGCCACAAGTGTTTCTCTGCTGAAAGATGGTAACAATTTCACATATGAACTGTCAGTCTGTACCATCATGGTCACCTGATAGCCTGCAGCTGTTTTGGCAGCCAAGTCAGCAGCCTCATTACCCCTTGCTATTACACTGTCAGTTTTGCAATGGCCTTGACACTTTATGACGGCGACTGCTTCTGGGATTTGCAATGCCTCCAACAGAACACGTGCTTCGAGATCGTGTGCTATTGGTCTGCCAGAGCTGGTGACGAAGCCACACCTTTGCCAAACAGCAAGCTCGACATGGACTGCGCCAACAACATACGCTGAGTCACTGTAAATATTGACTTTGCCTTGGCCTGCGATTTTCAATGCCTGTGTAACAGCGATAAGCTCCGCTCTCTGTGCTGATTGTTTCCCAGTTATCTTTTCGGCTTGTCTGGTCATATACCCGTCATCTGTTTGCTGCACTACAGAATACGCTGAGACCAAAGAGCCATCATGAGCTCTGAAACAGCAACCATCCGTAAACAATGTGATCACGTCCGAGTGTCCAACAATCGGCGTGGCGGTCAGATTTTCACGGACACGGCACGCCAGGTCAGTGATGGGTGCACAGTCATGTGGCTCTCCCGTGGTGAACAGATCAGCCATGTTGATGCCGTCATGTGTGTAAGTGATGTTTGGCGCTGTCAAACATTTCGACAGTTTTCTCTGTCTCAAGGGCGAAAATGTGAATGATGCGGAATTGACAAAGGACATGACAGAATGTGTGGTCAGGACTGTCAGTTGATGACCCATCACAAGATGTGACGTCTTTTCAATGATCTTTGCCAAACCAGCCGCGAACCTGGCACAGGCCGGCTGGCGTCGCTCAATCGTGTCCATGAGAACGCTGATGTACATGAGTACGCGTCTGGTGCCTGGCATCTTCTGGAAAAGTACACCATGTGCGCTGTTTCCTGTTTCAGATACATCAAGAAAGAAACCCTTACTGTATTCAGGGTTGTGTAGATATGCAGCATGTGAAAGCTCCCCTTTCAACTTAATGAATGCTGCTTCAGCATCTGGGGTCCATGTCAACTTTGCTTGAACATTGCGCATACCTTGCTCTTTCACCATGTCACGTAATGGTTGGGTGACTGCTACATACATTGGTATGTAATTTCTGCTAAACCCAGTCAAGCCCAGAAAGGATAGCATGTCCTTTACAGTCTGCGGTTTTGGATGTGACAGAATGCCGTCACGTTGGCGGTCGGATAGAGTCGTGCCCTGGCCTGTGATTAAACGTCCCATAAAGGTAACAGACGGTCTGCTAACCTGTAACTTTTCTTTGCTGACTTTAAATCCGGAGACATGTAACTGTTTCAAAATAACATCTGTGGCGTTCAAACAGTCTTCATTGGTTGTGGCCGCCAGCAAAAGGTCGTCAACGTACATTATGAGAACACAATCGTCAGGTAACGCACACTGTTGTAATTGGTCTTTAAGAACTTGGTTAAAGATCCCTGGCGACAAAATGAAACCCTGCGGCAGTCGATTATAAGAGTATTGACACCCTCGGTATGTAAAAGCAAGACACGATTTACAGTCTTCGGCGATGGGAATACAGAAAAAGGCGTTGGCCAGGTCAATGCATGTAAACCATTGGTGAGCTGGGGTCAAGTTTGAAATTGCGGTGTACGGGTTCGGCACAGGCATTGTTGGCGTGGCAACTATGCTGTTTACTCTACGCAAGTCATGTACCAGTCTGTATTTGTCGGTGCCCGGTTTTCTAACAGGGAAAATTGGGGTGTTCCATGGCGAATGCCACGGCGTCAAGACACCTTTTTCCACCAACCCTTTAACAGTTGGGGCAATGCCTTCTTCGCTTTCTCTTTTGTTAGGATACTGTGGAACCCAAATAGGCTCCGGTGACGTTAACTGAAATGTGACTGGCTCTATCTTACAAAGGCCAACATCCGTTGGGCCTTGTGACCAGAGGCCAACGGGCTGGCGGCTGATTAGCTGCTCAGCACCGGGACCGTCCGTTAGTTCGCGACCGTGGCTTCTTTTAATTTGGAGATGTGTCAACACGCCCATATCTGTGGTTTTCCCAGGTACCCAATACGAGTTAGATGTGTTCGACACCCAAACCCCAGGAATGTCATAGGGCTCCCAATCGGTAACTGATGCTAACCTTTTAGTCATGGCTCCTAGTTCTCTGGCCTCATGGCCTGGATGCAGTGCCATGGAAATGTGAGGTGCTGCTGTTTGTGTCATTTCATACCATTTCTGTTGTTTTTCAGTTAATGCAACCTTGACTACTACCCCCTGTTTTCCCACATACAGCCCATCCCCATTAAGTGTCCACATCTGTCCCTCAATATCCTGGAACATTTCCTGATATGTGACATTATCATTTCGATCATAAAAAAGGGTACAATGTAGGGGGTCAATGGGTGGTAAATAGACGGCCAAATCTTTGATCCAGGGCAAATTAGTCATATACATTGCTTTGGCCCCTGCTGGAGAGTCATGTAATTCAACCCAATATATATCGGCCATTTCCTTTAGCGGCCCTCCCAACAGGACCTGCTGGTGGCCGTGCCTACTCTGTGCCTGCGAACAGTCGACTCTGGCGCCGTCTGGGAATGTGACAGTGACACCCTCCGGTGAACATAAGATGTTTGCCCCCAATTTTATCAACAAATCCCTACCTAACAGGGGAACAGGTGCATTTGTGGAGTACAGAAATGAGTGTGAGAGGCACTGATTTGCCACTTTTGTGGTAAGGGGAAAAGTTAGAGGCCAGTGTTCGAACCCACCAGAGAACCCCATAACTCCGACAGTTTTATCACTTACGTCTTTGTCAGTGATTGTGCCCCTCGTTACTGTGGAGTATGTTGCTCCGGTATCCACCAGAGCTGTTAGTGGTCTGTTGTTAACCACTATTTTCATGAGAGGCTCAGCCAAACCCCTCATGATTGTTCTCTGTGGGCCCCGTCAACAATCCCCGCGCCTTCCCCCTGGCCCCAGGTCGGGTACATGGGCGCCTGAATCGAGTGGGGAGACGGGTGCTGTTGCCCCGAGTTTCGTGGGGTCTGTGGTCCCCTGGCACGACCACCGGCACCACCTCTATGAGGATCCCATCCCCCCGCAGGTGGTCCCGTAAACTGGCTATCCCCGAGCATTGGGCATTCTCTCATCCAGTGATCAGTCCCACCACACTGAAAACATGCACCCCTCTGGCGCACTTCTCTCCTGTTAGATCTTCCCCTACCCCATCCACTATTACCCCGTGGCCTATACCCTCCCCACGGTCTCATAGGCTCGGGGCCTGGTTTGAATGGCTGGACACTGCCCTGACCATAAGTTTGGAACTGGGGAATGGGTTGAAGCCCCTGCTGGGCCTGTGTACCAGTCTGCACGGCAGAGTCACTGTTCACAGGACGTTGTGGCATTTGTTTTGGTTTTTTGTTACTGGCCTTTGCCAATTCTAATTGTATTTTTAGCAATTGGTGTTTTGTTTTTTCTAACTCCTCCTCCTCATGTTCCTGTTTCTCTACTGCTTTGTCAATGTGGAAAACTAGATGTCTTTCCCACACTTCATTACTCGCTACAGGAATGTCAGGATTGTTTTCCATTGCCTGCTTAACACCATTGGGAGCCCCGGTCATTACTGCAGTTCTGAATATGTCACGAGTGATTGGATTGTTTAAACTATTTTCTTCGACCATCTGTTCCCATTCTGCTGCACATCTGAAATAATAACTTGCTCCGGTCTCACCAGGTTTAATGCGAAATTTAATATTTTGGTACACTGTTGGGGGAGTTGGAAACTTTGCCCTCAGGGCCTTGGAGATTGATGTGCTGACGGTCACAAACAATGTGTCGTTTTTACATGCTTCTATATCTGCGTCGTTTTCAAAATCTGCCATCTGTGAGACAGTGAAAATTTGACCCAAAAGGCATCGTAAGTCCCCTACCGCCAAGGTGGTGCCATGACATAATGCCATCAATTTTGTAAGCCATCTACCTCCCCCTGACGTAATGGGGGGCAACTTTGCCAACACAGCCGTCATGTCACTGTGATTCCAAGGTTGATACTTTTGTACACCACCAGTACCATGTACTAGGGGCATGTTAAGTGCGTTCCCTGCCATCAGTTGTGCGCGTGCCATATCGCTTTCTTCATTATCGTCGTCATACTGTGCTGCTGCTCTGTTAATTGGGAGTGGTGAGAGGGCACTGATGTCATATCCACCCGTCCTTTTTGGCTGGCCCCCTACTGGATGCTCAGCATCCCACTCTCTATCTCTGGGTGGGGTGTGTTGGCTACTAGTGGGCTGGTGGTGGCTTCTTGTTCTATGCGCCACAGGTGTGGCCGTCATAGTCCCTTTAATGACTATGTTACATTCCTTTGATGGTGACTCAATGTTGCTATTTTTACACGATCCCTTTTCCTCTCTATCCTCATCTTCTTCACCATTGTGTTGAGATGCTTCCTGTCTGCTCGTTACTTGTTCTACCTGTGCAGTCAATCTCTTAATTTGGCTTTGCAACTCCTCAAACTCAGCTATGTCTGCCTCTACCACTGATTCTTTCACATTAACTTGAACTTGTTGTGTTGCTGGTGCATAGGGCGGAGGCTGCAGTTTGCTCAGATCAGGATATAAGGGGGCGGAGGCTACACGACATGAGATACTGGCACTTTCACTTCCTGTCTTCCTCACCAGTTCTTTCTGTGACTTTGCCGAGTGCACACGGTCTGTGCTATTCTTGGGACTCAGAGCAGTTGCTGTGAGAGCAACACGTGTCCACAAACGTAAATCTTCTCTTAGTTTTACTTCCTCATTTTTGTGTTTGTTCTTTCCTACCCACTTCACATGTTTTGCCTCTTCAACATGTCTAGCCAATTTTAAATGCGCTCTCTTTTCCATTTCTCTGACCTTTGGCGCTAATCTGATTGATAATTTATCTGGTTCCTGCCATAAATTTTCCAAACACATCTGACTCCATTTACATTCCCAAATCTTATTTTCTTTCTTATGATTTTTAGGTTCCGTTTGAGCCATCAACATATCCACTACTCTCCCCCATTGTGTAGTTATCGGGACACACCCGTCTCCCTCACATTCTCTCTCAAACTCAAACATTCTACAAACTGATATTCACTGCACAATACACAAGCAATATATACACTGTAATTGTCTTTCACTATTCTTTTAAAATAATATTCAATGCACAATACACTCTAAATATACACAATTTACTTATGTTTTACTATACTTTTTGTATAATAATAATCATTACAGAATAAACTTTCAATATATACAGTTTACTTATTTTTGGCGTACTCACGACTGGTTACGTGTAGGCGTTCCAAGAGTATTTTCCAACAATTATTTTATCTTTTGGCGTACTCACGACTGGTTACGTGTAGGCGTTTCAAAAGTATTTCCCAACAATAGTTTTATCTTTAACTATTGTGACGCGGGCCTCTCACCCCGTCTTAACCAACAATAGTTCTCTTCTTAACTATTGTGACGCAGGAATCTAACCTCGTCTTCAAATGTTTAAAACCATCCTTTTATTCTGATCAACAAATATCAACAATTTCTATTTTTTAATCAATGGTACGGATATACTTTTAAATTCAACACATGAATTTGGAATATTCAATTTGCAGAAATTAGTTTAAACAGGTTTTCTGCTTACCTTTTGTTATATTGCCGGCCGTGTGTTGGACTCAAAGTTATCTCGTCCCAGTTCTCGGTCAATCCCCGACTTTTACAATTCTTCTAAATGCCCCTTTTCTCCAATCACGTCGGGGTCACCATCTGTAGGACATTCTAAATGTGTCCCTGCGTGTTCAAAATTGGAGGGAGGCCAGTCAAAGTAAATCTTGAAGTTTTATTGATCAGAAGATTCAAAAAATACAACAGCCGTTGGGTTGCCTTAGACAAAGTGTCTTTACAGAAAACAACCCCGGAAAACAGTTCCGCATCATATTTATAGTTATTTCACGCCGTCTATCTTCTCTGTGGACCGGTGACGTGTTGCCTGGTATTAGTCCAATCAGCTCTCACCCCATCGTTCTCAGAATGTCTGCAAAACATTAAATGACAACCTAAACAGCCCAATTCTACCCAGCAACAACATAGTTTAAAAGGTCAGACAATGGAATATGTGTGTGTGTGTACATTTTCTCCTTTTTTGGCGTTTCAGTTGCATGCATATATTCTGAGACCTCAGCTGTCTCCTGTTACTTCCCCTTTTGCATGCTCTCGAAACCCACACTTCCTCTCGGAGTACACTCAGTATCAACTCTTAAGTTTTCATGGTTAACTCCAACACATTATTTGAGGTTAAGGGTTATTGTACGCAAGTAATAGAATAATAAAACACTTCTAAAAGTAATGATGCATATAGAATAATACTGCATATGAAGCATATGAATGAATAAAAGTAATAATGCATATGAAACATATTAAATGTAATAGCACTTCTAAAACACATTAAAATCCCCACATGGGCAACGGATTCTCATCCACATCACAACAAATATCTTCTCTTGCGATACAGCGTGAAAATCATCTTTCAGAGTGTCTAATCCAGCCTCTGCAGGCATCAGCTGTGATGTCATCACACGTTACATCCATGGCAGCCAGAAGGGTCATCTGTGTATACGGCTGTCGATCATATACTTTTAATCTTCATGCTGAGAAAAATTCCTCAACTGGGTTGAGTAGGGTGAGAGGAACTCCACCAGCATCCTGTTGTGGGCCGCAAACCATTGCCTGATGATGTTTTAGCGATGGAAACTGACATTGTCCCAAACTAACACTTACTTTGGCAGGTCATCTCCAATCTGCCCCCTCTCTTGTTCAGGGATGAGATCCCTGTAGAGAGTGTCAAAAGACTGTTTAGGTGTGAAAAGGGGCCGTCTGCAACACAGTGAAGCCACTGTTTACTTGAAGTATACTTACTGTATATTGTAAAACTAGTGCTTAAATGTCGTGGGGGATTATACTATTCAACAGAGACACATTATAATGCATTTTGATCAACATGACATAAGCAATAGATAATGTAGGAATCTGCACAGAATTGTGTCATAATCATTTGCATGGATATACCAAAGCATTTGCAACTTGTTCAAAGAAATGATAAAATGCTTGTTTGATGTGCACAAGTGACACAAGGATGTAAGGATTGAACAGGAAGTTTTGAGAATTTCAAATCGGATCTGAGAAATGTACCAAATTGACTTAGAAAAAACTGTATTTAAAGTGGGTGAGGGTACTTTTGGGGCAGTTTTGTTTCACCCAAGTGTCCCATTTCCACCCCTCTCAAACTGATGCATGGATGCATATAGCCAGAAACAATTTGTTTGATGCATGCAAAGAAGCAACACTGTGTGTCTCAAGAAGCATTTATTCATGATTATGTAGACATGCTAAAATTTCAAGGCCACACACTACACATTACACATGACATTACACATTTCATAAAATTTACATTTAGTCATTTAGCAGACGTTTTTATCCAAAGCGACTTACAGATGAGAAAACATTGGATGCAATTATAACAACATAGGCAACAAAATGCATAAGTTAATTAAATCCAGTCCATTAAAGCCTAGCACAGTATACAAAGCTAAGAATATGGAGGTAAGTAAAAAAACTTTTTTTTAAGAAGACAGAAAAGAATTAGAGGTTAAAATCAGTCATCTACATTTTGACGGAAGATATGCATTTTCACACACTACACCGGCCTGTAGTATTCTAGCAGTGTAAGGTTGAGAGTGGGTTTCTTCAGTAGCGGTGTGATGTAGGCCTCTTTGAACGCAGTGGGAAATGTCCCAGTGGTGAGCAAAGAGTTGATGATGTGGGTCAGACCAGGCACAACTGCTGGAGAGATGGCATGGAGGAGATGGGTGGGGACGGGATCCAGTGGGCAGGTGGTAGGGTGGTTGGAACCAATGACCTTGGAAACATCATCTTCAGACAGAGGAGAAAAGGCGGGTGATGGTGGTATAGAAAATTGGCTGTTGATGGCGGTAGTTTTCTTTACGAAGAACGATGCAAAATCATCAGCTGTTAACTGCGATGAAGGTGTGGGAGAAGGCAAATAGAGGAGAGCAGAGAAAGTTTTTAAGAGTGTGCGAGAGTCAGGAGAGTTGATGATCTTCGAGTGGTTATAATCAGTTTTTGCAGAAGTAACGTCAACGGAGAAAGTAGAGAGAAGAGACTGGTAGAGAGAGAGGTCAGTTTGGTCTTTTGACTTGTGCTATTTTCTCTCAGCTGACCGGAGGCTGGCGCGATGCTCACGTGGTACATCTGATAACCAGTGGGCAGACAGGGATGCAAGGGCTGGTCCAGATGTAAGAGGGCATAGGTTGTCCAAGCAGGATGTAAGCGTGGAACACAGAGTGTCTGTGGCACTGTTTGTATTCAAAAGAGAGAGCTCCTCAGAGGGGGGGAGTGCAGACAAGACAGCAGAGGAAAAGCAGGAGGGAGGGACCGTAGGTAGCGCCGGAAAGTGACCAGCGGTAAGACATCTGCTTTGTCTGGAGCGGTGAGGTCGGGGGTGACAAAGAAGTGATCAGACGTGTGCAGCGGAGTGACCTGAGAGTGATGAGTGGAGCATTTCTCGAATCATCATTGACATTTGCAAAACAGTAAGTGCATTTCTGGTTTTGATTGCTTGATTGCAAGAGACGGCACATGATTAACGTTAACGCTTTTACTGTTTGTACAATAATTTATTGACAGACAGTGTCATTGCGATGCAGATAGGAAAAGACAGCACTGCATAGCACAAACAAATGTAGAAATCTGAACATAAGACAATCTCCTTAGGGAAAACTGTACATGCAGTGCAGTGGAATTACAGTGCAGTCTTCCTACACCTCCTGACGTTCCTGTCTTTTGGGCAACGGATTCTCATCCACATCACAACAAATATCTTCTCTTGCGATACAGCGTGAAAATCATCTTTCAGAGTGTGTAATCCAGCCTCTGCAGGCATCAGCTGTGATGTCATCACACGTTACATCCATGGCAGCGAGAAGGGTCATCAGTGTATGCGGCTGGCGATCATATACTTTTAATCTTCATGCTGAGAAAAATTCCTCAACGGGGTTTTGTAGGGTGAGAGGAACTACACCAGCATCCTGTTGTGGGCCGCAAACCATTGCCTGATCATGTTGGAGCGATGGAAACTGACATTGTCCCAAACTAACACGTACTTTGGCAGGTCATCTCCAATCTGCCCCCACTCTTGTTCAGGGACGAGATCCCTGTAGAGAGTGTCAAAAGACTGTTTAGGTGTGAAAAGGGGCCGTCTGCAACCCAGTGAAGTTGTCTTGCAGTCCTATGTGGAAAGAATGTAGTAAAGCAAAACACTAAATTGAGTAAAATAAAATGCCACTGTTTACTTGAAGTATACTTACTGTATATTGTAAAACTAGTGCTTAAATGTTGTGGGGGATTATACTATTCAACAGAGACACATTATAATGCATTTTAATCAACATGACATAAGCAATTGATAATGTAGGAATCTGCACAGAATTGTGTCATAATCATTTGCATGGATATACCAAAGCATTTGCAACTTGTTCAAAGAAATGATAAAATGCTTGTTTGATGTGCACAAGTGACACAAGGATGTAAGGATTGAACAGGAAGTTTTGAGAATTTCGAATAGGATCTGAGAAATGTACCAAATTGACATAGAAAAACTGTATTTAAATTGGGTGGGGGTACTTTTGGGGCAGTTTTGTTTCACCCAAGTGTCCCATTTCCACCCCTCTCAAACTGATGCATGGATGCATATAGCCAGAAACAATTCGTTTGATGCATGCAAAGAAGCAATACTGTGTGTCTTAAGCATTTATTCATGATTACGTAGACATGCTAAAAAAATCAAGGCCACACACTACACATTACACATGACATTACACATTTCATAAAATTTACATTTAGTCATTTAGCAGACGTTTTTTATCCAAAAGCGACTTACAGACGAGGAAACATTGGAAGCAATTATAACAATATAGGCAACAAAATGCATAAGTTAATTAAATCCAGTCCATTAAAGCCTAGCACAGTATACAAAGCTAAGAATAGTGAGGTAAGTAAAAAAAAAATTTTTTAGAAGACAAAAAAATAAGAGGTTAAAATCAGTCATCTACATTTTGACGGAAGATATGCACTTCACACACTAAACCGGCCTGTAGTGTTCTAGCAGTGTAAGGTTGAGAGTGGGTTTCTTCAGTAGCGGTGTGATGCAGGCCTCTTTGAACGCAGTGGGAAATGTCCCAGTGGTGAGCAAAGAGTTGATGATGTGGGTCAGACCAGGCACAACTGCTGGAGAGATGGCATGGAGGAGATGGGTGGGGATGGGATCCAGTGGGCAGGTGGTAGGGTGGTTGGAACCAATGACCTTGGAAACATCATCTTCAGTCAGAGGAGAAAAGGCGGGTGATGGTGGTATAGAAAATTGGCTGTTGATGGCGGTAGTTTTCTTTACGAAGAAATATGCAAACAACAGCTGCTAACTGCGATGAAGGTGTGGGAGAAGGCGGACAGAGGAGAGCAGAGAAAGTTTTTAAGAGTGTGCGAGAGTCAGGAGAGTTGATGATCTTCGAGTGGTTATAATCAGTTTTTGCAGAAGTAACGTCAACAAAGAAAGTAGAGAGAAGAGACTGGTAGAGAGAGAGGTCAGTTTGGTCTTTTGACTTGTGCCATTTTCTCTCAGCTGACCGGAGGCTGGCGCGAAGCTCACATGGTACATCTGATAACCAGTGGACAGACAGGGATGCATGGGCTGGTCCAGATGTAAGAGGGCATAGGTTGTCCAAGCAGGATGTAAGCGTGGAACACAGAGTGTCTGTGGCACTGTTGGTATTCAAAAGAGAGAGCTCCTCAGAGGGGGGGAGTGCAGACAAGACAGGAGGGAGGGACCGTAGGTAGCGCCGGAAAGTGACCAGCAGTAAGACATCTGCGTTGTCTGGAGCGTTGAGGTCGGGGGTGACAAAGAAGTGATCAGACGTGTGCAGCGGAGTGACCTGAGAGTGATGAGTGGAGCATTTCTCGAATCATCCTTGACATTTGCAAAACAGTTAGTGCATTTCTGGTTTTGATTGTTTGATTGCAAGAGACGGCACATGATTCACGTTAACGCTTTTACTGTTTGTACAATAATTTATTGACAGACAGTGTCATTGCGATGCAGACAGGAAAAGACAGCACTGCAAAGCACAAACAAATGTAGAAATCTGAACATAAGACAATCTCCTTAGGGAAAACTGTACATGCAGTGCAGTGGAATTACAGTGCAGTCTTCCTACACCTCCTGACGTTCCTGTCTTTTGGGCAACGGATTCTCATCCACATCACAACAAATATCTTCTCTTGCGATACAGCGTGAAAATCAGCTTTCAGAGTGTCTAATCCAGCCTCTGCAGGCATCAGCTGTGATGTCATCACACATTACATCCATGGCAGCCAGAAGGGTCATCTGTGTATGCGGCTGGCGATCATATACTTTTAATCTTCATGCTGAGAAAAAATCCTCAACGGGGTTAAGTAGGGTGAGAGGAACTCCACCAGCATCCTTTTGTGGGCCTCAAACCATTGCCTGATGATGTTGGAGAGATGGAAACTGACATTGTCCTAAACTAACACGTACTTTGGCAGGTCATCTCCAATCTGCCTCTCTCTTGTTCAGGGATGAGATCCCTGTAGAGAGTGTCAAAAGACTGTTTAGGTGTGAAAAGGGGCCGTCTGCATCCCTGTGAACTTGTCTTGCAGTCCTATGTGGAAAGAATAAATATAGTAATGCAAATCACTAAATTGAGTAAAATAAAATGCCACTGTTTACTTGAAGTATACTTACTGGATATTGTAAAACTAGTGCTTAAATGTCGTGGGGGATTATACTATTCAACAGAGACCCATTATAATGCATTTTGATCAACATGACATAAGAAATTGATAATGTAGGAATCTGCACAGAATTGTGTCATAATCATTTGCATGGATATACCAAAGCATTTGCAACTTGTTCAAAGAAATGATAAAATGCTTGTTTGATGTGCACAAGTGACACAAAGATGTAAGGATTGAACAAGAAGTTTTGAGACTTTCAAATCGGATCTGAGAAATGTACCAAAGTGACTTAGAAAAAACTGTATTTAAAGTGGGTGGGGGTACTTTTGGGGCAGTTTTGTTTCACCCAAGTGTCCCATTTCCACCCCTCTCAAACTGATGCATGGATGCATATAGCCAGAAACAATTCGTTTGATGCATGCAAAGAAGCAACACTGTGTGTCTCAAGAAGCATGTATTCATGATTACGTAGACATGCTAAAATTTCAAGGCCACACACTACACATTACAGATGACATTACACATTTCATAAAATTTACATTTAGTCATTTAGCAGACGTTTTTATCCAAAGCGACTTACAGACGAGGAAACATTGGAAGCAATTATAACAATATAGGCAAAAAAATGCATAAGTTAATTAAATCCAGTCCATTAAAGCCTAGCACAGTATACAAAGCTAAGAATAGGGAGGTAAGTAAAAAAACTTTTTTTTAAGAAGACAGAAAAGAATTAGAGGTTAAAATCAGTCATCTACATTTTGACGGAAGATATGCATTTTCACACACTACACCGGCCTGTAGTATTCTAGCAGTGTAAGGTTGAGAGTGGGTTTCTTCAGTAGCGGTGTGATGCAGCCCTCTTCAAACGCAGTGGGAAATGTCCCAGTGGTGAGCAAAGAGTTGATGATGTGGGTCAGACCAGACACAACTGCTGGAGAGATGGCATGGAGGAGATGGGTGGGGATGGGATCCAGTGGGCAGGTGGTAGGGTGGTTGGAACCAATGACCTTGGAAACATCATCTTCAGACAGAGGAGAAAAGGCGGGTGATGGTGGTGTAGAAAATTGGCTGTTGATGGCGCTAGTTTACTTTACGAAGAACGATGCAAAATCATCAGCCGTTAACTCCAAGTGTGGGAGCAGGCGGACAGAGGAGAGCAGAGAAGGTTTTTGAGAGTGTGAGAGAGTCAGGAGAGTTGCTGATCTTCGAGTGGTTATAATCAGTTTTTGCAGAGGTGACGTCAACGGAGAAAGTAGAGAGAAGAGACTGGTAGAGAGAGAGGTCAGTATGGTCTTTTGACTTGTGCCATTTTCTGTCAGCTGACCGGAGGCTGGTGCGATGCTCACGTGGTACATCCGATAACCAGGGGGCAGACAGGGATGCACGGGCTGGTCCAGATGTAAGAGGGCATAGGTTGTCCAAGCAGGATGTAATCGTGGAACACAGAGTGTCTGTGGCACTGTTTGTATTCAAAAGAGAGAGCTCCTCAGAGGGGGGGAGTGCAGACAAGACAGCAGCGGAAAAGCAGGAGGGAGGGACCGTAGGTAGCACCGGAAAGTGACCAGCGGTAAGACATCTGCGTTGTCTGGAGCGGTGAGGTCGGGGGTGACAAAGAAGTGATCAGACATGTGCAGCGGAGTGACCTGAGAGTGATGAGTGGAGCATTTCTCGAATCATCCTTGCCATTTGCAAAACAGTAAGTGCATTTCTGGTTTTGATTGTTTGATTGCAAGAGACGGCACATGATTCACGTTAACGCTTTTACTGTTTGTACAATAATTTATTGAATGACAGTGTCATTGCGATGCAGACAGGAAAAGACAGCACTGCATAGCACAAACAAATGTAGAAATCTGAACATAAGACAATCTCCTTAGGGAAAACTGTACATGCAGTGCAGTGGAATTTGTGGGAATTAAGATCAATATATAGATCGATATAAAAATGGATGATTAATTTTGTTTAAATCAGATGTATTTACCTACGTGACATGATTGTGAACAAAAGCTTGAAGCTGAGAGTTCTACAGTTGCTAGATGTTGCCAGAGATTCGAATGTGGTCAGTAAGTGGGGGGTGCATGTTCTGCTTATGTGTGTGTGTAACAAGAAGCATCTTCTTTTTGGGGGAAGGAATGTGCACACTGAAGGATCTTATTGTGGTATTAAACGTGCCTTTACATTTAATATGCTTTATGATTTCATTATTGTTTATTAACTGTGCATAATATGTTGAAAATATAACCAAGTGTGTGAGTTGTGTTAGCCAAGAGTTGGGATGATTTTGAGGGTATTTTTCCACAGGAAACGGTATGTGTGTGTAAAGATTAGATTACACAGGGAGCCCCATGGAATGTGGTGTGTAGTGTTTCTATATAATACATTGCAGATGTTCGAGAGCAAAGCAGTGTAAGCCTGGTTGGCTGAAGACAGGACAAGGGAGAAAGAGCTGATTGGACCCTAGCTGAAGAAGAGACGCGACGGGAAATATTATAAAAGCTGTGAAACTGTTTTTTTGGGGGTCGGTTCTTTGTGTAAGACTTTGCGTCTGAGAACCCACCCAGCAGCTGCTGTACCCAGCTGTTGTATTGTTTGAGACTTCTGATCAATAAATTTCAACATTTTCTTAACTGGCCTATCTCCAATTTTGAACACGCAGAACATTGAAGAAATGTTCATCAGATGGTGACCCCGACGCGATTGGAGAAAAAGGCATTTAAAGAGAATTGTAAAACTCGGGGATTGACCGAAAATCGGGACAAGACAACTTTTAATTCAACACACTGTCGACAGAATACGATAAGGTAAGCAGAGACCTGTTTAAACGACCTTCTGCAGATTGGATATTCCAAATTTATGTGTTGAGTTTGAAGTATATCCGTACATTTGATTATAAATTAAAAATCGTTGGTATTTGTTGATCAGAACTAATTGTGAAGTCCTTTTAAAACACCTACACGTATAAAGTCGTGTGGCATGATAAAAGGCGCATTTTTAAAACACCCGCTGGTATAAAGTCCACGGCATGATAGAAATGAGATAATTGTGAAATCCTTTTAAACACCTGCAAGTATAGAAGTCTTGCGGCATGATAAAAGTGAATAAACAGGGATAAATGCTTTTAAAACGCCCCGGGGTAACCAGGCCCTAGGCACGCTAAAAGCAGATTAAACTGTATATATTAATTGTGTATTGTGTACTGAATATCAGTTTTTAGAATGTCTGAGTTTGAGAGAGAATGTGAGGAATACGGGTGTTCCCCGGTAATTATACAATGGAGTCAGATATGTATGGAAAATGTATGGAAGGAATCGGAGAATGTATTAATTAAGATAACACCAAAAATCAGGGAAATGGAGGAAAAAGCGCATGCAAGTTTGAACAGCGGCAGAAAGAGCTAAATGGATGCTGGATAGCATTATGTGAAGATTGCACATGACAGAATGAGTGTGTGGCTGTGTTTGAGACAGTGTAGGGGAGGGGTATGTATGTGTGTGTGTGTGTGTGTGTGTGTGTGTGTGTGTGTGTTTGTTTTTGTGGTTTATGAAGACTTTTGACCTGAATACGCACCAGCATTACGGGGACATTTGGGTTTATGAGGACAGGGACCATGTCCTTGTAAATCCGACAATGTAGATGTCATTTACTTAGTCCCAGAAGCACTATCTCCAATTTTGGCGCGATGTCCTTTTATACCATAAAACCCTGAAATGTTACCATACACAGTGTATCTCTGAGTTTGAGAGTGCGCCCCTGTAGCCTGGTCCCGGTATTGCACTCGCGTCATCCAAAAAGTGCATATATTATGCCAGTGTAAGTTTTAAGGCCTGTGATTGGATAGATCGGTATCGATTGGCGCGAAATAGCGAAAACAAGATGGCGGAGTTGGGCGGAGCTTCAATCAGCGCTGCTTGACTGCACACAACCTGCTATATACACGTGAGTTAATATACAATACTAAGTCATTATTATAATGATAATAATTTATCGATTGCGAATGAAATATGTGATGCATATGGGTCCTGCAATGAAATGTATTCCTAAAATAAAATAAAGTATGACAATAACTTAAAATCAGATCAGTACAGTTTAATGGAGAAACGCGATTAGACAATCTTGTTTGCTATGCTATTAATAAAAGTATAAACAAACAGTTTACTCACAGGCATAAATCATAGATGCTTATTAAAAAGATATTTGTACTATTAGTAGTTTTATTTGATATTAATGATTCTAATGAATAGCCTATGGTAATCAGAGGTGTAGTGATGCTCACGTTTATTTCCAGTTCGGACCGGATTAGAAACTGCACCAGAGAACACCTGTTTTTCAACAATTGAACCTGTTTGAAGCAACTATCACTCAAAAGGTAAGTTATAATGTTGTTTAATAGCTTGTTTAATCCGTCTGGTTTGTTTGTGCATGTCTTGCAAGCTCTTCCCTGCTTATTTTAGTCTTATTCATCATAATATTGAATTGTCATGACATGTGTTGAATGGGAGGGGGATGGATATATATATTATATTAAATAATAATACCACCCAGTACAGTATCCTGACATGCTGCTGTGAAATATAACTGCAGTTCTTCTGCGTTAAGAGATTGATCAAGATGCACTCTTATTTCTCCTGAGTTTAATATCATAAACTTTGTACCAATAGAACTGTCATTCTTAATGTTTATATCAAAACCAAACTTGCTGAATCATATGTCAAATGAAATGCACTATTCAGAATTATTGAGTGTCTTTTCCTATGACCGTAGACACATCAGATGGCCGAAGTGAAACGGCGAAGGAGAAAGCCCAAGCCTCTGGAGCAGGCCATACAGTTTTCACTTCTCAAGAAAGACAAGGAAGGGCTTGATGGCAGATTCATCAATGATTCAAAAGGTGAGTTTGATGGTTTATTAAAGCTGTGTCAGGTACATTGTATGCTATTTACTTCTCTGTTGTCGTGTAGGGAGAGGTGTGTTCAGTTGTACTGAGTTTGATAAGGGAGATTTCCTGCTGGAATACAGAGGAGATCTCATAAGTAAAGAAGAATGTGAGCGGAGACAAGGAATATATCATGACGCCCTCAAAGTTTTCTTGTTTGAGTTTCGATATGATGGAAAACTCCTCTGGTATGTAGAAAACATTTTAACATTAAAACTACTCTATTATAGATACTTATTGATAACTCTCATTTCTTTAGTGTTGATGCTGCCCGAGATGACTGTTCTCTTGGTAGACTTGTAAATGATGACCATATTAACCCAAACAGCAAGATGAAGACGATCCGTGTGGATGGAAAACCACACCTTTGCTTATTTGCTATAAGGAGCATCTGTGCTGGTGAAGAGATCACATATAATTATGGTGATTCTGAGTGGCCATGGCGTTGCACGGTATTTAAACCTTTACAATAACAACTTTGGATTATTTCAAACAACTTAAAAATATAAAAGGTTAATTGTAATGGATTTTATATGAATAACCTTATGCGTGTCAATTAGATGCAGTATATCAGGTTGTTTGTAGCCTCCACATCGTTTTTATGAAGACCCTTTTTTATGAAGACATCAAAAAACATGTTTACCTCAAGAACAACTCATGCCAATATTGAAAACTCATTATTGTACTATTAGATTAAATATAACCATAATACAAGTAGTTAAAAAGCAGCCTCCTTGGTTAAAATAGACCTTCAATAAGTAATTCTACAATAATAATGAGTCATTATTTGTCACATTATATTTTGTTTCTTATTTGTTTCTTAAACTTGTTGTTTCAGATGATAACTAGAGTTGCTATATCTTGTTTGGGTCTCACCTGATTATTTTTAAAGTTATCCAATAAGTTAATGTAATAATTTAGTTATTCCTCAAGTGAAAGAGCAGATTTTTAATGTACCTCCGAAACAGATTGTTTGCCACAGTTATCACTCACTGAATTATGATTGTGTGTGTGTGTATAAAGTGATCTCTCATATAAATACTTAAACTCAGGGTGCTGTAGTTACCAGTGTCCCGGTAAGACGTGTGTCCTTATAGACCAGACTTCTGTCAAACTAAAACCACACACTTGAGATTCTTCAGTCAAGTTAAACATCAAGAACATGTTTTCCTCATAAAACTGTGTCCTCATAAAACAGGTGTAAAGCTACAGACAACCTTACATACTATAATGAACATGCATGTAATGTGATGCATTAAAGTATTTTGGGTTACATTTAAACATGTATCTTATATTTAAATATTGATTTGAAATAAAACTCTTTTGTAATCTTACTTTGATATTATCTCAAATCACTACTTCATGTGCACATACAGTATTTATTGGTCAGTAACTGTGTACTAACCATGGTCATCCTGTTCATGTCTATTTTGCATTACTGGCTGACTCTACATTATCCTTTTGATATATTTCATATATTTGCCATGTTTTAAAACTCTTATCTTTATGTTATATTTTCAGATAAGCCATACGACCCAGTTGTCACCAGGCAGTGATGATTGTGCTGCTCTTACTGTGGGACTACACAAGGTGAGTGACAGTTGTACTGGAAGAGAATGAGTAGGGCCGGTAATTCTGCATATCTATTCCAATTCTTATTCATTCCTAACTTTAATTTCAATAAGGGAAAAACATTATATATCCTTCTTATTTATTTGAAGTCTGATTGCAAAACATGTCATTGTAGCTGAATATTAGCTTTCCTCTATCCCAGTGGTAAGAGCATTGTGTTAACAACGCAAGGTTGTGTGTTGGATCTCAGGGGATTGCAGATACCTGTGTATAAATGTATAGAATAATGCAATGTAAGTCGCTTTGGATAAAAGCATCTGCCAAATACCTACATGTAAATGTAAATATTAGCGCTCGGCACAGAATACAATGCATAGGGTTAGTGCTTTAACAAACAAGGGTTTCAAATGTCTAATTTGATGTTTTGTAGACTCTCAGTGAGGTTGAACCCTCCATTCTTAAAGTGAACACACAGTCAGAAGCCAGAGACGTACAAAAGGTATTGTTTTTTTCTTTCTGGAAATCAAATGGTTATGGCCATATGTTTAGAGTTTTAACTATCTGCATAATTACCATGTTAAAATGTCAACCTCTTTTAAATGTCCAAGTCACTTCTGTAACCCATGAATTACTTTGCCCACTAATATAACCCAGTGGTTGAAAATGTGCCATTGTGGCTAAATTTTTTCTGGCATCATTAGCCAGCTTTTGCTTCAGTGCTTCATTCATAATGTTTGCTTGTTTTCATTTCATGTTTTTAGTTGAATGTAGTCAGTGATCAATCACTGTTAATGGACTCAAGTTTCTGTGCATCCACTGAAGGACTGGAAAAAGTCTGTCTGTGATTCTGCTTTATTTGGATAATCTCTGAATCCTCTCTGTAGAAGTGTTAAGTGTTTTTTCCTTGCTTCCAGGTGACTCCTGAGAAGGACATATTATCATTTAAGGGTCAAGACTGTGTTGAGAAGGTAATAAAAAGAGCATTGCATCATTTGAGGAAATATTAGTTTGTTCTAGTATGTCTTCTCCAGATTAAACTTGTTTTTTTCATTATGTTTTCAGATGACACCTGTCAAAAAGCACTTGTTCAACGAGGAGCAGAGCTTTTGTGCACCTACTGAACAAGTCAATGAGGTATTTACATGTTTTAGTTTAATGGGAAAACCTGTGTAAATAATTAATTTTATTCTGCTGGCCCACAACCGTCTAAACTGTCCTACCCCAGTTTAAACCGAATGAACCAAAAAAAGGTTTTATATAACATAAAATGTCTTTGACATTGTGTTCTGTGCCATTGCTTACGCCTGGGCCACACATACTCCGTGTGTAGAACTTGTGTTGCGTATTGTAGTACGTATGCGTTGCGCAAGCGATATTTGCCATACGGTGGCGATCTGTGGTTTCTGTGACCCACAAGTTCAACAAATGTCACACAGTTTCACTTTCAGCAGAAAAGCCCCTCCTCTAAATGCTTTTTTTGAAAAGTGTGTAGTGTCTTTAACATGAAAATATACTTTCAGATTTACAGTTTTACCGGATTATGTGTTTTCTGCAATCCTGGTAAGAGTTGAGCTTTATCTAGCTTTATCTCGAAATCAAATCAACATGATGACTGTGAAAATGAGTGGCTCACTTTAATTACATGCATGTATGGTGAAATCCCATCTCAATCTGTGTGATTTTAAGCACAATACGCGTCCTGTCACTTTTAAATCTGTCCGTAGTGTACAGCGAAAACAGACTCAATGCATAAACGCTCGCTGCACTGACAGAACGTAACGCATCTGCAACGGAACAACGGACGGACCGCAACGCAAACGCAAGCTGTGTGAAGAATATCATCTGTTAACATAAAAAAATGCAACGCACTGCATACGGAGTATGTGTGGCCCAGGCGTTAGGCAATGTTTTACATGTCTCAGGAAAATGTGAAGTTAATATATTTGCACAGCAGGACATTTAGTTACCAAAAATGTATGTTAAGAACGATCCGATTTGGGAATCGGATCAGATCGTTAAGTATCTTAAGATTCCCACAGAGAAATGTATTACAATCTTAGGGATAGTTCTAATAATAAATCTAAAAGTATTATTGTTTGTCTTAAATTTGGACTCTAAAAATAGGTTGGAGCTCTTAGTTTTGCTCTCAAAGTGGACCAGTTTTAAACTTTAAAATGATCAATATCTTCTTCAAGGATGCATGATTAAAAATTGTAGTTTTACATGTATGTTTAAGAATATTCCTTTTTTGACACTGACACATTCACAAATCTTTTTCTTTTCAGGTCTGTAAGCATGACGTGGTCTCTTCAGTAATATCAAGCATGGACAGATGTGCTAAATGTGTGGGACCTGTTGCGGCACTAAAGTGGATTGGCCTGAGATGTAAATGTTAGTATATTGTCTATTTTGCAGCATGACATATCTTCATTTATTTTAGTACCATTCATTTAAGATCAAAGTTGTTTAACTGTTGAAGCAGCTTATTATCAAGTTATTAGTTAGGCTAGTAGTTTTTGCTGTGATATAGAGTTACTTGAAATGTGCTTAAAGTAATACATAAAAATAGTAACATTTGCATCCCCCCCCCTTTCATTTTTGCTAATCTGAAAATGATCCAATCCATTAACAAAAGAACATATATGATCCAAACCTTGAGTTTTGTGATCTATTAAACCACTAAAAACATAAATTGCAATAAGGGGGTAATTTTAACATGAGATACTATACCTAAACGCAATACAAATGACAACAGCTGAACATGTCCTGATACATGATGATTTCTCCAATAGTGTGCTCCAGTTTTTGGCACAAGTCCTGTTATTTAAAGTTTCACGAATGGACTGGAAAACGGTCATCACTGGTAAGAGAGTGTTTGATTTATATATGTTTGTTCTTTAGTTTTATGAATTAAAACTTTCTATTATTACTGTAAATTAATCATACCTATATTGACAATAGGATGTAAGTTCAGAGGAAGATGAGTTGTCAGATGAGGAATACATACCACAGTCTGAGTCAGACAGTCAGTCAGACAGTTTAGATGAACTGACAACAAAACCAGCAAGATATGATCAATCTAAACTCCTCTCAGATATGCATGGAGCGGCATCCTCTAAGTTTAGTGAACCTCTGAGATCCAATGTTACACCCCTGAATTTATCTAAAGACAAAGGAAAACCAATCTTAAAGGCCATGGAAGCAGCATGTGTTTATGAAGAGTCTGGCTTGCTTTGTCAGGAGGAGCAGTTGACTGATGTTGAGATAGACAGTGAATCGGACAGGTCTGGTGAATGCAACCTTCCCAGTAAGCAAGATTCAGAGGTATGCAGGTCAACAGATGTTATATCATCACCGCCATCACAAAACAGAGAGGAGAGTATTGAGAAGCTTTTGAATGCAGAAAAGGCAGCGACATTGAGAGAGGAAGGGAGGGAAAGCAGCATTGGTGAAGCAGATCAGTGTGTGGAATCAGCAAACATTTCTTGTTCAGCAAATAGTAAGAACTATTGTTACATCTGCGGGAAGCCTCAGTCCAAGTTGGCGCGCCATTTGAAAACTCATATGGCTGATGTTGAAGTTGGGCAGGCCTTGTCACTCCCTGTGCACTCAAAAGAACGCAAAGCAATGCTGCAAAAACTCAGGAACAAGGGCAACTATCAGCATAACACAGATGTTTTAAAGTTTGGAGAGGGGGCCCTTAAAATAAAACGGGCACCAAAAAAAGAACGTGACTCAAAGCATTTTGTGCATTGCATGTACTGCAAAGGGATGTTTGTACGTAGAGATCTATGGCGTCATTTGAAACGATGTCCCTCAAAACCAGTGTCTGACAGTGAAAACCAAGGGAGAACCAGGGTTTTGGGTCTGGCAACTATGGCAGAGTCTTCATTCAGTCAGCAGATATCGCAAGGAGTGTGGAAGCTCTTAAGTGTGATGAAGCAGGATGACATTTCTGCTGTTGTAAAAAATGACCTGAGTATTCTTCAACTTGCACAGTCTTTCTATAACAAACATGGACATGACCCTACCAAGTTTGAGTACATTCGTCAAAAACTCAGAGAAATTGGAAGATTGTTGTTGACTTTGCGTAGAGAGTTTTCAATATACAGTCTAGAAGAAGCTGTAAAACCTGCCAATTTTTACAGACTCATTGGAGCAGTCCAGAGAGTGTCTGGCTATGACGACGAGAGTCACTGCTACCAATGTCCAAGCCTTGCACTGAAACTGGGGCATTCTTTGAATAAGATTTGTGAAATCGTTCACTGCAGAGCACTGATGTCCGAGGACAAGGAACTGATCACGTCGACAGAGACATTTAAAAAGCTCTACTCCTCAAAGTGGTCTGAGATGATCTCGCACACAGCTTTGGTCACGCTGAATGAGGCGAAATTTAACAAGCCATTAACCCTGCCTTTCACTCAGGACGTACAGTGCCTTCATCAGTTTTTAGAGAAGACTGCACAAACAGCATTTCTGAACCTAAAAGAGACTGCCTCTCCTCAAAGCTATGCAGAACTAGCCAAAACAACGCTTGCCAGAATGATTGTTTTCAACCGTAGACGTGCAGGAGAGGTCTCTAAAATGCCACTCCGAGGTTTCAAAGAAAGGGACAGCACTTCTCTCCATGATGATGTTGCCATGGGCCTGAGCAAGTTTGAACAGAAACTCTGCAGCCACTTTAGTCGAGTTGAGATCAGGGGGAAAAGGGGAAGAAAGGTTGCGGTTCTTCTCTCACCTGATATGGTTGATGCCCTGACACTGCTGGTTACAAAGAGAAGTGAATGTGGAGTGCTGGACACTAATGAATTCTTGTTTGCCAGACCCAACTGCCAGAGTCATTACAGAGGTCCGGACTCTCTTAGGGTTTATGCAAGTGAATGTGGAGCTCAAAATCCAGAGTTTCTCAGATCAACTCATCTCCGCAAACATGTAGCTACTCTCTCCCAAATCCTAAACCTGAAAAACAATGAACTGGATCAGGTCGCAGATTTCCTGGGACATGATATTCGCGTCCATCGCGATTATTACAGGCTGCCTGAAGCCACTACTCAGCTGGCTAAAATATCCAAGTTACTGCTAGCCATGGAAAAGGGCCGTCTTCCTAATCTTCAAGGCAAATCACTTGATGACATTGAGATTGAAGGTATGTCCATCCTACTGTAGGCAGTACAGTGGAGTTTTACACTCATAGGGAGGTTTAAGGAAACTGAATTATGTGATGTACCTTGCATCTATTGAGTACACACTAGGGTGTAGTCTAATGGTCAGTCATGTTTCAAAAATGACTTCTGAATACAGGTTAAACATGTAGATGTTTCTCATGTTCTAAAGTTCACTTTTTCTTCAAGATGAAATCAGTCTGACAGATTCTGAAGCCAGTGATCCTGATGAAAGAGAGTCTGAGGACGATGCTCCTGCTGGAGGTGCAGGTGTCTCCAGTGATTTTGGTAAGTTGACAAGTAAACATGTTTTTGAATATGTTATTATTATTTTAACCCAGCATTTTAATTAGATTATTTGCATAAATAAAATGCATAGATACAGTTTTATTGCTTATTGTGCCTATAGTGCAACTTTTCTAATGGAATATTATTAAATTTAGGGATGCTCCAACATTTTAATTATGTCTGATACCAAGAAGTTGGTCATTTTCATGTTTGCCAAAACTGATAAATGACAGATGAACACAAGTCTTAAAAAGCAGCTGTTCAACAGGCTGAAGATTTCACTTCTAGAATAATATTTGAAGTTAAGGCTATAATAATAAGTTCATCCAAATTTCCTGATCAGTGTATAAATGATTTCTTGCAGATGTTCATAAGATGCCAATTGAGAGAACCACTGAAGTTTCCCAAGGTACCTGGGGGTTTAAATCAGAATACCATCATCATTGTAAGTACATGAGCTCTCATATAGTTAGAGCTTACTAACATATAAATTATTCTGTACAGAGAATGAGAGTGAGGCAGAAACTGAAAAACCACGTAAAGGCCAAAAGGTGTGCTGGTCGAATGCAGAAGTTAGCGCTGTGATGAAACATTTTAAGTCACACATAATCAAAGGGAAACTGGCCACACTGTCTGAATCCCAGCAGTGTAAGTCCGCTGAAAATCATGTTTTGTCAAGGCGAAGTGCACAAAACATCAGAGATTTCGTGCGAAATCGCGGAATTAGTTTAAAAAGGAAAGCACAACTCAAGTAAAGTTGGATCATGTCTTATTTGATGTTGTTCTATTTTGATTATTACTTGTTTGTTTTTGTTAATAATAATGGCAGCAGTAATTTGTTAAAAAAAAAGTAATACTGTCAGCGTTTCATCACCCTCATGTTGTTTCAAGCCTGCATGACTTTCTATCTTCAGTGGAATGCAAAAGGAGATGTTTAGCAGAATGTTAGGGCCAACCTCAGCCTCAGACGTTCATTGTATGGGAAAGAAGGTGCAATGAACGTCACTGGAGGCTGAGGCTGAGGTTGGCCCTAACATTCTACTAAACATCTCCTTTTGCATTCCACTGAAGATCGAAAGTCATGCAGGCTTGAAACAACATGAGGTTTTTTTTTAAGTTTCTCATGTTGTAGAATTCATTGCATGTTCAGCAAATGAATCTTACTCATTTCAATGTATGTTTAATAAAATCTAACAAATTGGCTTGTTTCAAAGCAGTCTGTTTTGTCTGTTTATTTGTTTTTTTTTGTTTTGAATGATTAAAATCTGGAAAAACTCAATTTTGTTATTAAATATCCATTCCGCGTTATCATCAAAATTACATTCAAACATGGTAACATTACACACTGCATTTAAAGTAAGTAGTCTGCCGAGTTGTAAATCCGAAGGTGAACGAATAACTAAAATATGAGCTTGTTCATGTGATTCAGCGTTGACTCCCTTTTTTTTTTACAAGTCCTCACCACAGTCTGCTACCAAACGCAGTGAATCCACAGATCTAGTCCCCGCCTGCCCGCTAAGAGTTGAACACACGCGCTAAACCTATCAGCAGACGACACTATCTGATCAATCACATTAGTGAGTCAGTCAAGCAGTAAAGTAAGTAAAACTGCTTATAAGTATTAAATAATACCTGTTGTTTGACACTCCATTTACCAATATACTCACAAAAATCATGCAGAACCTGCTCTTTAATGTGTAAACACTTTGGTCCCTGTAATGTTGTAATTTATTTTGTGTATCCGGTCCTCTTAAATCACATTAGTCTTGGTAATACACCGTGTTGTTTGTGTATTGTGTGTGTGGGCATGTACCATTAAACACACTTGTCCTTATAATGTTGGATTGTGCAGTTGTGTATTGTGTTTAAGATCAAGTCCTCTTAAATCACATTAGTCTTTGTAATACACCGTGTTGTGTGTGTAGTCATGTGCCTGTAACACACACTGGTCCCTGTAATCCACTGAAATGACATATTTTGTGTATTGTAAAACGAGCGCCCTCATATGCAGGTTGGGCCCCAAAAATCATAATTATGTCATAGGCGGGAACATTTCAGTATGGGCGGGAATGTCCTTGTGTACCACCAAAATATCGTATTGTTATATTTTCCATTCTGAAGTGTGTATCTAATATTTAAAGTCAGATTTGTGATCTGCATATTAAAACAATTTTTTTGATAGTTTTATCATCACTCTAAGGCATTGGGAAAGGTGTGTCCCCATTTACCACCACCAAACTGGTTTGACCGTCAAAGTCCTACTATACCACAAAAACAAGTATGTGTGTGTGTGTGTGTGTGTGTGTGTGTGAGACAGAGAGCGAGGGAGAGTGAGAGAGTGCCAGAAAGGGAGCGAAAGACAGAAAACAGCAACATTTAGGCATTTGTGTATGTGTTAATGGGAAACCAATGAGAGTTAGGTATATGTTTAATGTATAAAGCCAGTGGCTGGATGAAGAGGTAGAATGGGTGTTCTGAGAGCATATATATAGTATACAGAGAGCGAAAGAGTTTTCTTAAACAAACACTTTGACTTCTGCAAAGATTAATTGTATTATATTTGATTATAGTTTGCTCATTCATCATGTGTTATAGGTCATGCAACTCAAAGTTCTTAGTTTAATTGTCAATTATTATTTTTTTATTTATTTTTTGGGTGATTTCCCTAAAATTCTTTAGGTGGAATAAAATTGACCCCAAGGAAAACATCAGAATCAAATTGCTCTGATAATTTTGTATTGGAAAAAGTGAATGTCAAAATCTATTTTTGTTATTACAGACTTTGTTATCCTGGCAAGACAGAAGGTGAAACAAATGTCCCAGCAGCCACCCCCACACACAGGCCCACCCTATGGTGCTCATCCCTATGAGGGGTACCCATAAGCACTATAACCATACACAAACCTTAACCAATCATGGGGACAAAACAATAGGCAAAGGGGTAATTGAAGAGGGAACGGGGGAAGACAGGGTGACGGGCGGAGCAGGGATCAGTGTTATGCGTGTGGCAGATATGGACACTGGGCAAGAGATTGCCAACAACTGGCACAAGGTCAAGGTCAGCAAAACGGACTACCTGAGGGGGGATGGGGTCCCCAAAGAGGTAGGTCCAGTGGTCCACACACCCCAAATAACCCGGGGCAACATCTCTCGTCATTCTCCAACCTACAGGCACCTGTGCACCCTAACATGGGGCCCGGGGAATGGGGCGGAGCAGTGTTGAAAGGGCACACAGAGAAAGGTGTGATTAAAGATGGCCTATGACTAATGTTTGTATTCAAAAGAGAGAGCTCCTCAGAGGGGGGGAGTGCAGACAAGACAGCAGCGGAAAAGCAGGAGGGAGGGACCGTAGGTAGCACCGGAAAGTGACCAGCGGTAAGACATCTGCGTTGTCTGGAGCGGTGAGGTCGGGGGTGACAAAGAAGTGATCAGACATGTGCAGCGGAGTGACCTGAGAGTGATGAGTGGAGCATTTCTCGAATCATCCTTGCCATTTGCAAAACAGTAAGTGCATTTCTGGTTTTGATTGTTTGATTGCAAGAGACGGCACATGATTCACGTTAACGCTTTTACTGTTTGTACAATAATTTATTGAATGACAGTGTCATTGCGATGCAGACAGGAAAAGACAGCACTGCATAGCACAAACAAATGTAGAAATCTGAACATAAGACAATCTCCTTAGGGAAAACTGTACATGCAGTGCAGTGGAATTTGTGGGAATTAAGATCAATATATAGATCGATATAAAAATGGATGATTAATTTTGTTTAAATCAGATGTATTTACCTACGTGACATGATTGTGAACAAAAGCTTGAAGCTGAGAGTTCTACAGTTGCTAGATGTTGCCAGAGATTGGAATGTGGTCAGTAAGTGGGGGGTGCATGTTCTGCTTATGTGTGTGTGTAACAAGAAGCATCTTCTTTTTGGGGGAAGGAATGTGCACACTGAAGGATCTTATTGTGGTATTAAACGTGCCTTTACATTTAATATGCTTTATGATTTCATTATTGTTTATTAACTGTGCATAATATGTTGAAAATATAACCAAGTGTGTGAGTTGTGTTAGCCAAGAGTTGGGATGATTTTGAGGGTATTTTTCCACAGGAAACGGTATGTGTGTGTAAAGATTAGATTACACATGGAGCCCCATGGAATGTGGTGTGTAGTGTTTCTATATAATACATTGCAGATGTTCGAGAGCAAAGCAGTGTAAGCCTGGTTGGCTGAAGACAGGACAAAGGAGAAAGAGCTGATTGGACCCTAGCTGAAGAAGAGACGCGACGTGAAATATTATAAAAGCTGTGAAACTGTTTTTTTGGGGGTCGGTTCTTTGTGTAAGACTTTGCGTCTGAGAACCCACCCAGCAGCTGCTGTACCCAGCTGTTGTATTGTTTGAGACTTCTGATCAATAAATTTCAACATTTTCTTAACTGGCCTCTCTCCAATTTTGAACACGCAGAACATTGAAGAAATGTTCATCAAATTACAGTGCAGTCTTCCTACACCTCCTGACGTTTTTGTCTTTTGGGCAACGGATTCTCATCCACATCACAACAAATATCTTCTCTTGCGATACAGCGTGAAAGTCATCTTTCAGAGTGTCTAATCCAGCCTCTGCAGGCATCAGCTGTGATGTCATCACACGTTACATCCATGGCAGCCAGAAGGGTCATCTGTGTATACGGCTGGCGATCATATACTTTTAATCTTCATGCTGAGAAAAATTCCTCAACGGGGTTGAGTAGGGTGAGAGGAACTCCACCAGCATCTGTTGTGGGCCGCAAACCATTGCCTGATGATGTTGGAGCGATGGAAACTGACATTGTCCCAAACTAACACGTACTTTGGCAGGTCATCTCCAATCTGCCCCCTCTCTTGTTCAGGGATGAGATCCCTGTAGAGAGTGTCAAAAGACTGTTTAGGTGTGAAAAGGGGCCGTCTGCAACCCAGTGAACTTGTCTTGCAGTCCTATGTGGAAAGAATATAGTAATGCAAAACACTAAATTGAGTAAAATAAAATGCCACTGTTTACTTGAAGTATACTTACTGTATATTGTAAAACTAGTGCTTAAATGTCGTGGGGGATTATACTATTCAACAGAGACCCATTATAATGCATTTTGATCAACATGACATGAGCAATTGATAATGTAGGAATCTGCACAGAATTGTGTCATAATCATTTGCATGGATATACCAAAGCATTTGCAACTTGTTCAAAGAAATGAGAAAATGCTTGTTTGATGTGCACAAGTGACACAAGGATGTAAGGATTGAACAAGAAGTTTTGAGAATTTCAAATCGGATCTGAGAAATGTACCAAATTGACTTAGAAAAAACTGTATTTAAAGTGGGTGGGGGTACTTTTGGGGCAGTTTTGTTTCACCCAAGTGTCCCATTTCCACCCCTCTCAAACTGATGCATGGATGCATATAGCCAGAAACAATTCGTTTGATGAATGCAAAGAAGCAACACTATCTGTCTCAAGAAGCATTTATTCATGATTACGTAGACATGCTAAAATTTCAAGGCCAAACACTACACATTACACATGACATTACACATTTCATAAAATTTACATTTAGTCATTTAGCAGACGTTTTTATCCAAAGCGACTTACAGACGAGGAAACATTGGAAGCAATTATAACAATATAGGCAACAAAATGCATAAGTTAATTAAATCCAGTCCATTAAAGCCTAGCACAGTATACAAAGCTAAGAATAGTGAGGTAAGTAAAACAAATTTTTTTAGGAAGACAGAAAAGAATTAGAGGTTAAAATCAGTCATCTACATTTTGACGGAAGATATACATTTTCACACACTACACCGGCCTGTAGTGTTCTAGCAGTGTAAGGTTGAGAGTGGGTTTCTTCAGTAGCGGTGTGATGCAGGCCTCTTTGAACGCAGTGGGAAATGTCCCAGTGGTGAGCAAAGAGTTGATGATTGATGAACATTAAATCAATGTTCTTTCTGTTCAAATACACAGATGACCCTTCTGGCTGCCATGGATGTAACGTGTGATGACATCACAGCTGATGCCTGCAGAGGCTGGATTAGACACTCTGAAAGATGTGAGGTAATAAAAAATTTTTTTTTAAGAAGACAGAAAAGAATTAGAGGTTAAAATCAGTCATCTACATTTTGACGTAAGATATGCATTTTCACACTCTACACCGGCCTGTAGTGTTCTAGCATTGTAAGGATGAGAGTGGGTTTCTTCAGTAGCGGTGTGATGCAGGCCTCTTTGAACGCAGTGGGAAATGTCCCAGTGGTAAGCAAAGAGTTGATGATGTGGGTCAGACCAGGCACAACTGCTGGAGAGATGGCATGGATGAGATGGGTGGGGATGGGATCCAGTGGGCAGGTGGTAGGGTGGTTGGAACCAATGACCTTGGAAACATCATCTTCAGACAGAGGAGAAAAGGCGGGTGATGGTGGTGTAGAAAATTGGCTGTTGATGGCAGTAGTTTTCTTTACGAAGAACGATGCAAAATCATCAGCAGTTAACTCCGATGAAGGTGTGGGAGCAGGCGGACAGAGGAGAGCAGAGAAGGTTTTTAAGATTGTGTGAGAGTCAGGAGATTTGCTGATCTTCGAGTGGTTATAATAAGTTTTTGCAGAGGTGACGTCAACTGAGAAAGTAGAGAGAAGAGACTGGTAGAGAGAGAGGTCAGTATGGTCTTTTGACTTGTGCCATTTTCTCTCAGCTGACCGGAGGCTGGTGCGATGCTCACGTGGTACATCCGATAACCAGGGGGCAGACATGGATGCACCGGCTGGTCCAGATGTAAGAGGGCATAGGTTGTCCAAGCAGGATGTAAGCGTGGAACACAGAGTGTCTGTGGCACTGTTGGTATTCAAAAGATAGAGCTCCTCAGAGGGGGGAGTGCAGACAAGACAGCAGAGGAAAAGCAGGAGGGAGGGACCGTAGGAAGCGCCGGAAAGTGACCAGCGGTAAGACATCTGCGTTGTCTGGAGCGGTGAGGTCGGGGGTGACAAAGAAGTGATCAGACGTGTGCAGCGGAGTGACCTGAGACTGATGAGTGGAGCATTTCTCGAATCATCCTTGACATTTTCGCCCGGCACCCTACACGGCCGGGCGGAAGTGCTCGGCGGCGGCGTCGAGATCGTAAACCAAGGCGGGGGAAGCGCTGAGGTCTAGGAGCTAGGCTAAAGGTAACACCACACCGGCTCTCTATACTCAGCATTTTCCTTGCTAATGTTCGATCATTAGTGAACAAAATGGATGAGATTCGACTCCGCATCATCAACAGCAAAAGACTTTTGAATTGCAATGTCATAATCTTCACGGAAACATGGCTACACAGCGGTATACCGGACAACGCTATTGAGTTAGCCGGCTACAACACACACCGGGCGGATAGAACGGCAGAGGAATCCGGTAAGACAAGAGGAGGTGCATTTCCATCAACAAAGCGTGGTGCACGAACTCTGTTATTGTCGGGAGACACTGCTCGGCTAACCTTGAGTTTCTCATGGTTAAATGTAGACCGTTTTATCTGTCACGGGAATTCACTTCCACCATTATAACGGCAGCTTATATTCCACCGGATGCTGATGCCAAAGCTTGCTATGAAAGAACTTCATGCAGCCATCAGTAAACAACAGACTGCTCACCGGGAGGCTGCATTTATTGTTGCGGGAGATTTTAATTACTCAAACTTAAAGACAGTGCTCCCTAAATTTCATCAGCATGTTTCCTGCCACACAAGAGGAAACAAAACTTTGGATCATGTCTACACAAACATGACGGAAGCTTACGCCGCGACCCCCCTCCCCCACCTGGGTCAATCTGATCACCTTTCTTTGTTTCTCACCCCCAAGTACATTAATCTCATTAATCGTGTGAAGCCATCAGTGAAGACCATCAAGGTGTGGCCTGCGGGGGCAGACTTTTCACTCCAGGAAAGGTTTCTACACACAGACTGGAGTATGTTTGCTTCTCAGGCCACCAGTGGCTCTCACACAGACATCGACAGTTACACCTCCTCTGTATTGGACTACATAAATTCCACCAGTGTCGCAGTGTCACAACCCAGAAGCAGATCACCACGTACCCTAATCAGAAGCCATGGATGAACAAGGAAGTGCACCTCCTGTTGAAAGCACGTAACACTGCCTTCCGATCGGATGATGCACAGGCCTACAGTACTTCTAGGGCAAATCTGAAGAGGGGCATCAAAAAGGCCAAGCACTGCTATAAGCTGAAGCTAGAGGAGCATTTTTCTAATTCTGACCCTCGACGCATGTGGCAGGGCATCCAGGCCATCAGTGACTACAAACCCAAACACTCCACCCCCATAGCCACAGATGCCATCTTCCTGAACGAGCTTAATGACTTTTATGCTCGCTTTGAGAGAGACAATAAGGAAACAGCTACCAAGCTCACACCCTCTGCTGACCACCCAATCATCACACTTAAGTCCACTGATGTTCACACTGCACTAAGCCGGATCAACGCGCGCAAGGCTGCTGGCCCAGACGGCATCCCTGGTCGTGTACTCAAGGCATGTACGGAGCAGCTCGCTGGGGTCTTCACGGACATCTTCTACCTGTCCCTCGCCCAAGCAGTGGTTCCAGCATGTCTTAAATCCACCTCCATTGTGCCCATCCCAAAACATTCGAATCCGACATGCCTTAACGACTACCGCCCTGTAGCACTCACACCCATTGTTATGAAGTGCTTTGAGCGGCTGGTCCTGGCACACCTAAAGGTCTCCCTACCACCCACACTGGACCCATACCAATTTGCCTATCGCAACAATAGGAGCACGGATGATGCAGTGTCCATGGCGCTGCACTTTGTGCTCACACATCTGGACAATAAGGATGAGACTGCATACAGGGTGGAGGTCCGGCACCTAGCCACATGGTGCTCAGACAACAACCTGCTCCTTAACACCTCCAAGACAAAGGAGATCATCGTGGACTTCAGGAAGGCGAAAGGAGGCACACACGACCCCATCAAAATTAATGGGATGGCTGTTGAACGTGTTTCCAGTTTTAAGTTCCTGGGGACTCACATTTCGGAGGACCTGTCCTGGACCACCAACGCCTCAAGCCTGGTCAAGAAGGCTCACCAGCGTCTCTTCTTTCTGAGGACACTGAAGAAGAACCAACTGTCTTCAACTATCCTGGTGAACTTCTATCGCTGCACGATAGAGAGCATCCTGACCAACTGTGTCACAGTCTGGTACGGGATCTGTTCTGTTGCTGAGCGCAAGGCACTGCAGCGGGTGGTGAAAACAGCCCAGCGCATCACAGGGACTACACTTTCTCCCATTGAGGACATCCAGGACATCGCAGCATTCTCAAGGACTCCTCTCACCACGCTCATAGACTGTTTACTCCTGCCTTCCGGTAGGCGCTTCCGGTGCCTCCGGACAAGAACCAGCAGACTAAGAAACAGCATTTTTCCAAGAGCTGTTTCATTATTGAACTCTGCCCCCCCACCGATTCCACTTCCTCTCTTACCTTGAACTCCAAGCTGCTATAACATTGTTTACACTGCACTACAGGGCTGCATGCATGACTGAACTGTACACACCAGTACTTCATGTTATCTGCTCTACTTGACTGTTTACACACGCACAGCATCATTTGCACTCTATACTGCTCACTTGCACATCTGAAATATGCTCATTTGCACTAATGGACCACTTTCATAACTGCACTAACTTATCTACTGTCTGTAACTCTATTAACGGCATCTACTCATCTATTGCACTGTAACCTCAATAACTGCATTAACTAATCTACTGCACTGTAACCTAATTAACTGCATCAGCTCATCTTCTGGACTGCAACCTATTATTACCTCTTATACTGCACCGTAACTTTAATAGCTGCATAACTCATCCACTGCACTGTTACTTCAACAACTGCATTAACTCACCTATTGCATTGCAACTGTAACAGCTAATGTCAATAATCTATGCACACTTAATCACTTGCACTATTGTTTAGTCTAAATTATTATCTGCTCATATCCACCTGTAAATTAATGTTCATAGTGTTAATGTTCATAGTATATAGTCATCTATATATATTGTTCATAGTACATACCTACTGTAAAATATTTTCATAACTGTATAATATTTTTTCAATATTGTATTCTGTATTTATTCTAACTTTATATCCTGCACTTGCTAATTGCACTTCTGGTTGGACCTAAACTACATTTCGTTACACTGTACTTGTATATGTGTAATGACAATAAAGTTGAATCTAATCTAATCTAAACATTTGCAAAACAGTAAGTGCATTTCTGGTTTTGATTGTTTGATTGCAAGAGACGGCACACGATTCACGTCAACTCTTTTACTGTTTGTACAATAATTTATTGACAGACAGTGTCATTGCGATGCAGACAGGAAAAGACAGCACTGCATAGCACAAGCAAATGTAGAAATATGAACATAAGACAATCTCCTTCGGGAAAACTGTACATGCAGTGCAGTGGAATTACAGTGCAGTCTTCCTACACCTCCTGACGTTCCTGTCTTTTGGGCAACGGATTCTCATCCACATCACAACAAATAACTTCTCTTGCGATACAGCGTGAAAATCATCTTTCAGAGTGTCTAATCCAGCCTCTGCAGGCATCAGCTGTGATGTCATCACACGTTACATCCATGGCAGCCAGAAGGGTCATCTGTGTAAGCGGCTGGCGATCATATACTTTTAATCTTCATGCTGAGAAAAATTCCTCAACGTGGTTGAGTAGGGTGAGAGGAACTCCACTAGCATCCTGTTGTGGGCCGCAAACCATTGCCTGATGATGTTGGAGAGATGGAAACTGACATTGTCCCAAACTAACACGTACTTTGGCAGGTCATCTCCAATCTGCCCCCTCTCTTGTTCAGGGATGAGATCCCTGTATAGAGTGTCAAAAGACTGTTTAGGTGTGAAAAGGGGTCGTCTGCAACACAGTGAAGTTGTCTTGCAGTCCTATGTGGAAAGAATATAGTAATGTAAACACTAAATTGAGTAAAATAAAATGCCACTGTTTACTTGAAATATACTTACTGTATATTGTAAAACTAGTGCTTAAATGTCGTGGGGGATTATACTATTCAACAGAGACCCATTATAATGCATTTTGATCAACATGACATAAGCAATTGATAATGTAGGAATCTGCACAGAATTGTGTCATAATCATTTGCATGGATGTACCAAAGCATTTGCAACTTGTTCAAAGAAATGAGAAAATGCTTGTTTGATGTGCACAAGTGACACAAGGATGTAAGGATTGAACAAGAAGTTTTGAGAATTTCAAATCGGATCTGAGAAATGTACTAATTTGACTTAGAAAAAACTGTATTTAAAGTGGGTGGGGGTACTTTTGGGGCAGTTTTGTTTCACCCAATTTCCACCCCTCTCAAACTGATGCATGGATGCATATAGCCAGAAACAATTCGTTTGATGCATGCAAATAAGCAGCACTGTGTGTCTCAAGAAGCATTTATTCATGATTACGTAGACATGCTAAAAAAATCAAGGCCACACACTACACATTACACATGACATTACACATTTCATAAAATTTACGTTTAGTCATTTAGCAGATGTTTTTATCCAAAAGCGACTTACAGACGAGGAAACATTGGAAGCAATTATAACAATATAGGCAACAAAATGCATAAGTTAATTAAATCCAGTCCATTAAAGCCTAGCACAGTATACAAAGCTAAGATTAGTGAGGTAAGTAAAAAAAAAATTTTTTAGAAGACAAAAAAATAAGAGGTTAAAATCAGTCATCTACATTTTGACGGAAGATATGCATTTTCACACACTAAACCGGCCTGTAGTGTTCTAGCAGTGTAAGGTTGAGAGTGGGTTTCTTTAGTAGCGGTGTGATGCAGGCCTCTTTGAACGCAGTGGGAAATGTCCCAGTGGTGAGCAAAGAGTTGATGATGTGGGTCAGACCAGGCACAACTGCTGGAGAGATGGCATGGAGGAGATGGGTGGGGATGGGATCCAGTGGGCAGGTGGTAGGGTGGTTGGAACCAATGACCTTGGAAACATCATCTTCAGTCAGAGGAGAAAAGGCGGGTGATGGTGGTATAGAAAATTGGCTGTTGATGGCGGTAGTTTTCTTTACGAAGAAATATGCAAAATCATCAGCTGCTAACTGCGATGAAGGTGTGGGAGAAGGCGGACAGAGGAGAGCAGAGAACGTTTTTAAGAGTGTGCGAGAGTCAGGAGAGTTGATGATCTTCGAGTGGTTATAATCAGTTTTTGCAGAAGTAACGTCAACGGAGAAAGTAGAGAGAAGAGACTGGTAGAGAGAGAGGTCAGTTTGGTCTTTTGACTTGTGCCATTTTCTCTCAGCTGACCGGAGGCTGGCGGAAAGCTCACGTGGTACATCTGATAACCAGTGGGCAGACAGGGATGCATGGGCTGGTCCAGATGTAAGAGGGCATAGGTTGTCCAAGCAGGATGTAAGCGTGGAACACAGAGTGTCTGTGGCACTGTTGGTATTCAAAAGAGAGAGATCCTCAGAGGGGGGGAGTGCAGACAAGACAGCAGAGGAAAAGCAGGAGGGAGGGACCGTAGGTAGCGCCGGAAAGTGACCAGCAGTAAGACATCTGCGTTGTCTGGAGCGGTGAGGTCGGGGGTGACAAAGAAGTGATCAGACGTGTGCAGCGGAGTGACCTGAGAGTGATGAGTGGAGCATTTCTCGAATCATCCTTGACATTTGCAAAACAGTTAGTGCATTTCTGGTTTTGATTGTTTGATTGCAAGAGACGGCACATGATTCACGTTAACGCTTTTACTGTTTGTACAATAATTTATTGACAGACAGTGTCATTGCGATGCAGACAGGAAAAGACAGCACTGCAAAGCACAAACAAATGTAGAAATCTGAACATAAGACAATCTCCTTAGGGAAAACTGTACATGCAGTGCATTGGAATTACAGTGCAGTCTTCCTACACCTCCTGACGTTCCTGTCTTTTGGGCAACAGATTCTCATCCACATCACAACAAATATCTTCTCTTGCGATACAGCGTGAAAATCAGCTTTCAGAGTGTCTTATCCAGCCTCTGCAGGCATCAGCTGTGATGTCATCACACATTACATCCATGGCAGCCAGAAGGGTCATCTGTGTATGCGGCTGGCGATCATATACTTTTAATCATCATGCTGAGAAAAAATCCTCAACGGGGTTAAGTAGGGTGACAGGAAATCCACCAGCATCCTGTTGTGGGCCTCAAACCATTGCCTGATGATGTTGGAGAGATGGAAACTGACATTGTCCCAAACTAACACGTACTTTGGCAGGTCATCTCCAATCTAACCCCTCTCTTGTTCAGGGATGAGATCCCTGTAGAGAGTGTCAAAAGACTGTTTAGGTGTGAAAAGGGGCCGTCTGCAACCCAGTGAACTTGTCTTGCAGTTCTATGTGGAAAGAATATAGTAATGCAAAACACTAAATTGAGTAAAATAAAATGCCACTGTTTACTTGAAGTATACTTACTGTATATTGTAAAACTAATGCTTAAATGTCGTGGGGGATTATACTATTCAACAGAGACCCATTATAATGCATTTTGATCAACATGACATGAGCATTGATAATGTAGGAATCTGCACAGAATTGTGTCATAATCATTTGCATGGATATACCAAAGCATTTGCAACTTGTTCAAAGAAATGAGAAAATGCTTGTTTGATGTTGACAAGTGACACAAGGATGTAAGGATTGAACAAGTAGTTTTGAGAATTTCAAATCGGATCTGAGAAATGTACCAAATTGACTTAGAAAAAACTGTATTTAAAGTGGGTGGGGGTACTTTTGGGGCAGTTTTGTTTCACCCAAGTGTCCCATTTCCACCCCTCTCAAACTGATGTATGGATGCATATAGCCAGAAACAATTCGTTTGATGCATGCAAAGAAGCAACACTGTGTGTCTCAAGAAGCATTTATTCATGATTACGTAGACATGCTAAAATTTCAAGGCCACACACTACACATTACACATTACACATGACGTTACACATTTCATAAAATTTACATTTAGTCATTTAGCAGACTTTTTTATCCAAAGCGACTTACAGACGAGGAAACATTGGAAGCAATTATAACAATATAGGCAACAAAATAAATAAGTTAATTAAATCCAGTCCATTAAAGCCTAGCGCAGTATACAAAGCTAAGAATAGTGAGGTAAGTAAAAAAATTATTTTTTAAGAAGACAGAAAATAATAAGAGGTTAAAATCAGTCATCTACATTTTGACGGAAGATATGCATTTTCACACACTACACCGGCCTGTAGTGTTCAAGCAGTGTAAGGTTGAGAGTGAGTTTCTTCAGTAGCGGTGTGATGCAGGCCTCTTTGAAAGCAGTGGGAAATGTCCCAGTGGTGAGCAAAGAGTTGATGATGCGGGTCAGACCAGGCACAACTGCTGGAGAGATGGCATGGAGGAGATGGGTGGGGATGGGATCCAGTGGGCAGGTGGTAGGGTGGTTGGAACCAATGACCTTGGAAACATCATCTTCAGACATAGGAGAAAAGGCGGGTGATGGTGGCGTAGAAAATTGGCTGTTGATGGCGGTAGTTTTCTTTACGAAGAACGATGCAAAATCATCAGCCGTTAACTCCGATGAAGGTGTGGGAGCAGGCGGACAGAGGAGAGCAGAGAAGGTTTTTAAGAGTGTCCGAGAGTCAGGAGAGTTGCTGATCTTCGAGTGGTTATAATCAGTTTTTGCAGAGGTGACGTCAACGGAGAAAGTAGAGAGAAGAGACTGGTAGAGAGAGAGAGGTCAGTATGGTCTTTTGACTTGTGCCATTTTCTCTCAGCTGACCGGAGGCTGGTGCGATGCTCACGTGGTACATCCGATAACCAGGGGGCAGACAGGGATGCACGGGCTGGTCCAGATGTAAGAGGGCAAATGTTGTCCAAGCAGGATGTAAGCGTGGAACACAGAGTGTCTGTGGCACTGTTGGTATTCAAAAGATAGAGCTCCTCAGAGGGGGGGAGTGCAGACAAGACAGCAGAGGAAAAGCAAGAGGGAGGGACCGTAGGTAGCGCCGGAAAGTGACCAGCGGTAAGACATCTGCGTTGTCTGGAGCGGTGAGGTCGGGGGTGACAAAGAAGTGATCAGACGTGTGCAGCGGAGTGAACTGAGAGTGATGAGTGGAGCATTTCTCGAATCATCCTTGTCATTTGCAAAACAGTAAGTGCATTTCTGGTTTTGATTGTTTGATTGCAAGAGACGGCACATGATTCACGTTTACGCTTTTACTGTTTTTACAATAATTTATTGACAGACAGTGTCATTGTGATGCAGACAGGAAAAGACAGCACTGCATAGCACAAACAAATGTAGAAATCTGAACATAAGACAATCTCCTTAGGGAAAACTGTACATGCAGTGCAGTGGAATTACAGTGCAGTCTTCCTACACCTCCTGACGTTCCTGTCTTTTGGGCAACGGATTCTCATCCACATCACAACAAATATCTTCTCTTGCGATACAGCGTGAAAATCATCTTTCAGAGTGTCTAATCCAGCCTCTGCAGACATCAGCTGTGATGTCATCACACGTTACATCCATGGCAGCCAGAAGGGTCATCTGTGTATGCGGCTGGCGATCATATACTTTTAATCTTCATGCTGAGAAAAAATCCTCAACGTGGTTGAGTAGGGTGAGAGGAACTCCACCAGCATCCTGTTGTGGGCCGCAAACCATTGCCTGATGATGTTGGAGCGATGGAAACTGACATTGTCCCAAACTAACACGTACTTTGGCAGGTCATCTCCAATCTGCCCCCTCTCTTGTTCAGGGATGAGATCCCTGTAGAGAGTGTCAAAAGACTGTTTAGGTGTGAAAAGGGGCCGTCTGCAACCAGGTGAAGTTGTCTTGCAGTCCTATGTGGAAAGAATATAGTAATGCAAATCACTAAATTGAGTAAAATAAAATGCCACTGTTTACTTGAAGTATACTTACTGTATATTGTAAAACTAGTGCTTAAATGTCGTGGGGGATTATACTATTCAACAGAGACCCATTATAATGCATTTTGATCAACATGACGTAAGCAATTGATAATGTTGGAATCTGCACAGAATTGTGTCATAATCATTTGCTTGGATGTACCAAAGCATTTGCAACTTCTTCAAAGAAATGAGAAAATGCTTGTTTGATGTGCACAAGTGACACAAGGATGTAAGGATTGAACAAGAAGTTTTGAGAATTTCAAATCGGATCAGAGAAATGTACCAAATTGACTTAGAAAAAACTGTATTTAAAGTGGGGGGGGTACTTTTGGGGCAGTTTTGTTTCACCCAAGTGTCCCATTTCCACCCCTCTCAAACTAATGCATGGATGCATATAGCCAGAAACAATTCATTTGATGCATGCAAAGAAGCAACACTGTGTGTCTCAAGAAGCATTTATTCATGATTACGTAGACATGCTAAAATTTCAAGGCCACACACTACACATTACACATTACACATGACATTACACATTTCATAAAATTTACATTTAGTCATTTAGCAGAAGTTTTTATACATAGCGACTTACAGACGAGGAAACATTGGAAGCAATTATAACAATATAGGCAACAAAATGCATAAGTTAATTAAATCCAGTCCATTAAAGCCTAGCACAGTATACAAAGCTAAGAATAGTGAGGTAAGTAAAAAAATATTTTTTAAAGAAGACAGAAAATAATAAGAGGTTAAAATCAGTCATCTACATTTTGACGGAAGATATGCATTTTCACACACTACACCGGCCTGTAGTTTTCTAGCAGTGTAAGGTTGAGAGTGAGTTTCTTCAGTAGCGGTGTGATGCAGGCCTCTTTGAAAGCAGTGGGAAATGTCCCAGTGGTGAGCAAAGAGTTGATGATGCGGGTCAGACCAGGCACAACTGCTGGAGAGATGGCATGGAGGAGATGGGTGGGGATGGGATCCAGTGGGCAAGTGGTAGGGTGGTTGGAACCAATGACCTTGGAAACATCATCTTCAGACATAGGAGAAAAGGCGGGTGATGGTGGTGTAGAAAATTGGCTGTTGATGGCGGTAGTTTTCTTTACGAAGAACAATGCAAAATCATCAGCCGTTAACTCCGATGAAGGTGTGGGAGCAGGCGGACAGAGGAGAGCAAAGAAGGTTTTTAAGGGTGTGCGAGAGTCACACGTTACATCCATGGCAGCCAGAAGGGTCATCTGTGTATGCGGCTGGCCATCATATACTTTTAATCTTCATGCTGAGAAAAATTCCTCAACGTGGTTGAGTAGGGTGAGAGGAACTCCACCAGCATCCTGTTGTGGGCCGCAAACCATTGCCTGATGATGTTGGAGCGATGGAAACTGACATTGTCCCAAACTATCACGTACTTTGGCAGGTCATCTCCAATCTGCCCCCTCTCTTGTTCAGGGATGAGATCCCTGTAGAGAGTGTCAAAAGACTGTTTAGGTGTGAAAAGGGGCCGTCTGCAACACAGTGAAGTTGTCTTGCAGTCCTATGTGGAAAGAATATAGCAATGCAAAACACTAAATTGAGTAAAATAAAATGCCACCGTTTACTTTAAGTATACTTACTGTATATTGTAAAACTAGTGCTCAAATGTCGTGGGGATTATACTATTCTACAGAGACCCATTATAATGCATTTTGATCAACATGACATAAGCAATTGATAATGTAGGAATCTGCACAGAATTTTGTCATAATCATTTTATGGATGTACCAAAGCATTTGCAACTTGTTCAAAGAAATGAGAAAATGCTTGTTTGATGTGCACACGTGACACAAGGATGTAAGGATTGAACAAGAAGTTTTGAGAATTTCAAATCGGATCTGAGAAATGTACCAAATTGACTTAGAAAAAACTGTATTTAAAGTGGGGGGGGTACTTTTGGGGCAGTTTTGTTTCACCCAAGTGTCCCATTTCCACCCCTCTCAAACTAATGCATGGATGCATATAGCCAGAAACAATTAATTTGATGCATGCAAAGAAGCAACACTGTGTGTCTCAAGAAGCATTTATTCATGATTACGTAGACATGCTAAAATTTCAAGGCCACACACTACACATTACACATGACATTACACATTTCATAAAATTTACATTTAGTCATTTAGCAGACGTTTTTATCCAAAGCGACTTACAGACGATGAAACATTGGAAGCAATTATAACAATATAGGCAACAAAAGGCATAGGTTAATTAAATCCAGTCCATTAAAGCCTAGCACAGTATACAAAGCTAAGGATAGTGAGGTAAGTAAAAAAATACTTTTTTAAGAAGACAGAAAATAATAAGAGGTTAAAATCAGTCATCTACATTTTGACGGAAGATATGCATTTTCACACACTACACCGGCCTGTAGTGTTCTAGCAGTGTAAGGTTGAGAGTGAGTTTCTTCAGTAGCGGTGTGATGCAGGCCTCTTTGAAAGCAGTGGGAAATGTCCCAGTGGTGAGCAAAGAGTTGATGATGCGGGTCAGACCAGGCACAACTGCTGGAGAGATGGCATGGAGGAGATGGGTGGGGATGGGATCCAGTGGGCAGGTGGTAGGGTGGTTGGAACCAATGACCTTGGAAACATCATCTTCAGACATAGGAGAAAAGGCGGGTGATGGTGGCGTAGAAAATTGGCTGTTGATGGCGGTAGTTTTCTTTACGAAGAACGATGCAAAATCATCAGCCGTTAACTCTGATGAAGGTGTGGGAGCAGGCGGACAGAGGAGAGCAGAGAAGGTTTTTAAGAGTGTGCGAGAGTCAGGAGAGTTGCTGATCTTCGAGTGGTTATAATCAGTTTTTGCAGAGGTGACGTCAACGGAGAAAGTAGAGAGAAGAGACTGGTAGAGAGAGAGAGGTCAGTATGGTCTTTTGACTTGTGCCTTTTTCTCTCAGCTGACCGGAGGCTGGTGCAATGCTCACGTGGTACATCCGATAACCAGGGGGCAGACAGGGATGCACGGGCTGGTCCAGATGTAAGAGGGCATATGTTGTCCAAGCAGGATGTAAGCGTGGAACACAGAGTGTCTGTGGCACTGTTGGTATTCAAAAGAGAGAGCTCCTCAGAGGGGGGGAGTGCAGACAAGACAGCAGAGGAAAAGCAGGAGGGAGGGACCGTAGGTAGCGCCGGAAAGTGACCAGCGGTAAGACATCTGCGTTGTCTGGAGCGGTGAGGTCGGGGGTGACAAAGAAGTGATCAGACGTGTGCAGCGGAGTGACCTGAGAGTGATGAGTGGAGCATTTCTCGAATCATCCTTGTCATTTGCAAAACAGTAAGTGCATTTCTGGTTTTGATTGTTTGATTGCAAGAGACGGCACATGATTCACGTTAACGCTTTTACTGTTTGTACAATAATTTATTGACAGACAGTGTCATTGTGATGCAGACAGGAAAAGACAGCACTGCATAGCACAAACAAATGTAGAAATCTGAACATTAGACAATCTCATTAGGGAAAACTGTACATGCAGTGCAGTGGAATTACAGTGCAGTCTTCCTACACCTCCTGACGTTCCTGTCTTTTGGGCAACGGATTCTCATCCACATCACAACAAATATCTTCTCTTGCGATACAGCGTGAAAATCATCTTTCAGAGTGTCTAATCCAGCCTCTGCAGGCATCAGCTGTGATGTCATCACACGTTACATCCATGGCAGCCAGAAGGGTCATCTGTGCATGCGGCTGGCCATCATATACTTTTAATCTTCATGCTGAGAAAAATTCCTCAACGGGGTTGAGTAGGGTGAGAGGAAGTCCACCAACATCCTGTTGTGGGCCGCAAACCATTGCCTGATGATGTTGGAGCGATGGAAACTGACATTGTCCCAAACTAACACGTACTTTGGCAGGTCATCTCCAATCTGCCCCCTCTCTTGTTCAGGGATGAGATCCCTGTAGAGAGTGTCAAAAGACGGTTTAGGTGTGAAAAGGGGCCGACTGCAACACAGTGAAGTTGTCTTGCAGTCCTATGTGGAAAGAATATAGCAATGCAAAACACTAAATTGAGTAAAATAAAATGCCACTGTTTACTTAAAGTATACTTACTGTATATTGTAAAACTAGTGCTAAAATGTCGTGGGGATTATACTATTCTACAGAGACCCATTATAATGCATTTTGATTAACATGACATAAGCAATTGATAATGTAGGAATCTGCACAGAATTTTGTCATAATCATTTGCATGGATGTACCAAAGCATTTGCAACTTGTTCAAAGAAATGAGAAAATGCTTGTTTGATGTGCACACGTGACACAAGGATGTAAGGATTGAACAAGAAGTTTTGAGAATTTCAAATCGGATCTGAGAAATGTACCAAATTGACTTAGAAAAAACTGTATTTAAAGTGGGGGGGGTACTTTTGGGGCAGTTTTGTTTCACCCAAGTGTCCCATTTCCACCCCTCTCAAACTAATGCATGGATGCATATAGCCAGAAACAATTCATTTGATGCATGCAAAGAAGCAACACTGTGTGTCTCAAGAAGCATTTATTCATGATTACGTAGACATGCTAAAATTTCAAGGCCACACACTACACATTACACATGACATTACACATTTCATAAAATTTACATTTAGTCATTTAGCAGACGTTTTTATCCAAAGCGACTTACAGACGAGGAAACATTGGAAGCAATTATAACAATATAGGCAACAAAAGGCATAGGTTAATTAAATCCAGTCCATTAAAGCCTAGCACAGTATACAAAGCTAAGGATAGTGAGGTAAGTAAAAAAATACTTTTTTAAGAAGACAGAAAATAATAAGAGGTTAAAATCAGTCATCTACATTTTGACGGAAGATATGCATTTTCACACACTACACCGGCCTGTAGTGTTCTAGCAGTGTAAGGTTGAGAGTGAGTTTCTTCAGTAGCGGTGTGATGCAGGCCTCTTTGAAAGCAGTGGGAAATGTCCCAGTGGTGAGCAAAGAGTTGATGATGCGGGTCAGACCAGGCACAACTGCTGGAGAGATGGCATGGAGGAGATGGGTGGGGATGGGATCCAGTGGGCAGGTGGTAGGGTGGTTGGAACCAATGACCTTGGAAACATCATCTTCAGACATAGGAGAAAAGGCGGGTGATGGTGGCGTAGAAAATTGGCTGTTGATGGCGGTAGTTTTCTTTACGAAGAACGATGCAAAATCATCAGCCGTTAACTCTGATGAAGGTGTGGGAGCAGGCGGACAGAGGAGAGCAGAGAAGGTTTTTAAGAGTGTGCGAGAGTCAGGAGAGTTGCTGATCTTCGAGTGGTTATAATCAGTTTTTGCAGAGGTGACATCAACGGAGAAAGTAGAGAGAAGAGACTGGTAGAGAGAGAGAGGTCAGTATGGTCTTTTGACTTGTGCCATTTTCTCTCAGCTGACCGGAGGCTGGTGCGATGCTCACGTGGTACATCCGATAACCAGGGGGCAGACAGGGATGCACGGGCTGGTCCAGATGTAAGAGGGCATATGTTGTCCAAGCAGGATGTAAGCGTGGAACACAGAGTGTCTGTGGCACTGTTGGTATTCAAAAGAGAGAGCTCCTCAGAGGGGGGGAGTGCAGACAAGACAGCAGAGGAAAAGCAGGAGGGAGGGACCGTAGGTAGCGCCGGAAAGTGACCAGCGGTAAGACATCTGCGTTGTCTGGAGCGGTGAGGTCGGGGGTGACAAAGAAGTGATCAGACGTGTGCAGCGGAGTGACCTGAGAGTGATGAGTGGAGCATTTCTCGAATCATCCTTGTCATTTGCAAAACAGTAAGTGCATTTCTGGTTTTGATTGTTTGATTGCAAGAGACGGCACATGATTCACGTTAACGCTTTTACTGTTTGTACAATAATTTATTGACAGACAGTGTCATTGTGATGCAGACAGGAAAAGACAGCACTGCATAGCACAAACAAATGTAGAAATCTGAACATAAGACAATCTCCTTAGGGAAAACTGTACATGCAGTGCAGTGGAATTACAGTGCAGTCTTCCTACACCTCCTGACGTTCCTGTCTTTTGGGCAACGGATTCTCATCCACATCACAACAAATATCTTCTCTTGCGATACAGCGTGAAAATCATCTTTCAGAGTGTCTAATCCAGCCTCAGCAGGCATCAGCTGTGATGTCATCACACGTTACATCCATGGCAGCCAGAAGGGTCATCTGTGTATGCGGCTGGCCATCATATACTTTTAATCTTCATGCTGAGAAAAATTCCTCAACGGGGTTGAGTAGGGTGAGAGGAACTCCACCAGCATCCTGTTGTGGGCCGCAAACCATTGCCTGATGATGTTGGAGCGATGGAAACTGACCTTGTCCCAAACTAACACGTACTTTGGCAGGTCATCTCCAATCTGCCCCCTCTCTTGTTCAGGGATGAGATCCCTGTAGAGAGTGTCAAAAGACTGTTTAGGTGTGAAAAGGGGCCGTCTGCAACAGAGTGAAGTTGTCTTGCAGTCCTATGTGGAAAGAATATAGCAATGCAAAACACTAAATTGAGTAAAATAAAATGCCACTGTTTACTTAAAGTATACTTACTGTATATTGTAAAACTAGTGCTTAAATGTCGTGGGGATTATACTATTCTACAGAGACCCATTATAATGCATTTTGATCAACATGACATAAGCAATTGATAATGTAGGAATCTGCACAGAATTTTGTCATAATCATTTGCATGGATGTACCAAAGCATTTGCAACTTGTTCAAAGAAATGAGAAAATGCTTGTTTGATGTGCACACGTGACACAAGGATGTAAGGATTGAACAAGAAGTTTTGAGAATTTCAAATCGGATCAGAGAAATGTACCAAATTGACTTAGAAAAAACTGTATTTAAAGTGGGGGGGGTACTTTTGGGGCAGTTTTGTTTCACCCAAGTGTCCCATTTCCACCCCTCTCAAACTAATGCATGGATGAATATAGCCAGAAACAATTCATTTGATGCATGCAAAGAAGCAACACTGTGTGTCTCAAGAAGCATTTATTCATGATTACGTAGACATGCTAAAATTTCAAGGCCACACACTACACATTACACATAACATTACACATTTCATAAAATTTACATTTAGTCATTTAGCAGACGTTTTTATCCAAAGCGACTTACAGACGAGGAAACATTGGAAGCAATTATAACAATATATGCAACAAAATGCATAAGTTAATTAAATCCAGTCCATTAAAGCCTAGCACAGTATACAAAGCTAAGAATAGTGAGGTAAGTAAAAAAATACTTTTTTAAGAAGACAGAAAATAATAAGAGGTTAAAATCAGTCATCTACATTTTGACGGAAGATATGCATTTTCACACACTACACCGGCCTGTAGTGTTCTAGCAGTGTAAGGTTGAGAGTGAGTTTCTTCACTAGCGGTGTGATGCAGGCCTCTTTGAAAGCAGTGCGAAATGTCCCAGTGGTGAGCAAAGAGTTGATGATGCGGGTCAGACCAGGCACAACTGCTGGAGAGATGGCATGGAGGAGATGGGTGGGGATGGGATCCAGTGGGCAGGTGGTAGGGTGGTTGGAACCAATGACCTTGGAAACATCATCTTCAGACATAGGAGAAAAGGCGGGTGATGGTGGCGTAGAAAATTGGCTGTTGATGGCGGTAGTTTTCTTTACGAAGAACGATGCAAAATCATCAGCCGTTAACTCCGATGAAGGTGTGGGAGCAGGCGGACAGAGGAGAGCAGAGAAGGTTTTTAAGAGTGTGCGAGAGTCAGGAGAGTTGCTGATCTTCGAGTGGTTATAATCAGTTTTTGCAGAGGTGACGTCAACGGAGAAAGTAGAGAGAGAGAGGTCAGTATGGTCTTTTGACTTGTGCCATTTTCTCTCAGCTGACCGGAGGCTGGTGCGATGCTCACGTGGTACATCCGATAACCAGGGGGCAGACAGGGATGCACGGGCTGGTCCAGATGTAAGAGGGCATATTTTGTCCAAGCAGGATGTAAGCGTGGAACACAGAGTGTCTGTGGCACTGTTGGTATTCAAAAGAGAGAGCTCCTCAGAGGGGGGGAGTGCAGACAAGACAGCAGAGGAAAAGCAGGAGGGAGGGACCGTAGGTAGCGCCGGAAAGTGACCAGCGGTAAGACATCTGCGTTGTCTGGAGCGGTGAGGTCGGGGGTGACAAAGAAGTGATCAGACGTGTGCAGCGGAGTGACCTGAGAGTGATGAGTGGAGCATTTCTCGAATCATCCTTGTCATTTGCAAAACAGTAAGTGCATTTCTGGTTTTGATTGTTTGATTGCAAGAGACGGCACATGATTCACGTTAACGCTTTTACTGTTTGTACAATAATTTATTGACAGACAGTGTCATTGTGATGCAGACAGGAAAAGACAGCACTGCATAGCACAAACAAATGTAGAAATCTGAACATAAGACAATCTCCTTAGGGAAAACTGTACATGCAGTGCAGTGGAATTACAGTGCAGTCTTCCTACACCTCCTGACGTTCCTGTCTTTTGGGCAACGGATTCTCATCCACATCACAACAAATATCTTCTCTTGCGATACAGCGTGAAAATCATCTTTCAGAGTGTCTAATCCAGCCTCTGCAGGCATCAGCTGTGATGTCATCACACGTTACATCCATGGCAGCCAGAAGGGTCATCTGTGTATGCGGCTGGCCATCATATACTTTTAATCTTCATGCTGAGAAAAATTCCTCAACGGGGTTGAGTAGGGTGAGAGGAACTCCACCAGCATCCTGTTGTGGGCCGCAAACCATTGCCTGATGATGTTGGAGCGATGGAAACTGACATTGTCCCAAACTAACACGTACTTTGGCAGGTCATCTCCAATCTGCCCCCTCTCTTGTTCAGGGATGAGATCCCTGTAGAGAGTGTCAAAAGACTGTTTAGGTGTGAAAAGGGGCCGTCTGCAACACAGTGAAGTTGTCTTGCAGTCCTATGTGGAAAGAATATAGCAATGCAAAACACTAAATTGAGTAAAATAAAATGCCACTGTTTACTTAAAGTATACTTACTGTATATTGTAAAACTAGTGCTTAAATGTCGTGGGGATTATACTATTCTACAGAGACCCATTATAATGCATTTTGATCAACATGACATAAGCAATTGATAATGTAGGAATCTGCACAGAATTTTGTCATAATCATTTGCATGGATGTACCAAAGCATTTGCAACTTGTTCAAAGAAATGAGAAAATGCTTGTTTGATGTGCACACGTGACACAAGGATGTAAGGATTGAACAAGAAGTTTTGAGAATTTCAAATCGGATCTGAGAAATGTACCAAATTGACTTACAAAAAACTGTATTTAAAGTGTGGGGGGGGGGGTACTTTTGGGGCAGTTTTGTTTCACCCAAGTGTCCCATTTCCACCCCTCTCAAACTAATGCATGGATGCATATAGCCAGAAACAATTCATTTGATGCATGCAAAGAAGCAACACTGTGTGTCTCAAGAAGCATTTATTCATGATTACGTAGACATGCTAAAATTTCAAGGCCACACACTACACATTACACATTACACATGACATTACAAATTTCATAAAATTTACATTTAGTCATTTAGCAGACGTTTTTATCCAAAGCGACTTACAGACGAGGAAACATTGGAAGCAATTATAACAATATAGGCAACAAAATGCATAAGTTAATTAAATCCAGTCCATTAAAGCCTAGCACAGTATACAAAGCTAAGAATAGTGAGGTAAGTAAAAAAATACTTTTTTAAGAAGACAGAAAATAATAAGAGGTTAAAATCAGTCATCTACATTTTGACGGAAGATATGCATTTTCACACACTACACCGGCCTGTAGTGTTCTAGCAGTGTAAGGTTGAGAGTGAGTTTCTTCAGTAGCGGTGTGATGCAGGCCTCTTTGAACGCAGTGGGAAATGTCCCAGTGGTGAGCAAAGAGTTGATGATGCGGGTCAGACCATGCACAACTGCTGGAGAGATGGCATGGAGGAGATGGGTGGGGATGGGATCCAGTGGGCAGGTGGTAGGGTGGTTGGAACCAATGACCTTGGAAACATCATCTTCAGACATAGGAGAAAAGGCGGGTGATGGTGGCGTAGAAAATTGGCTGTTGATGGCGGTAGTTTTCTTTACGAAGAACGATGCAAAATCATCAGCCGTTAACTCCGATGAAGGTGTGGGAGCAGGCGGACAGAGGAGAGCAGAGAAGGTTTTTAAGAGTGTGCGAGAGTCAGGAGAGTTGCTGATCTTCGAGTGGTTATAATCAGTTTTTGCAGAGGTGACGTCAACGGAGAAAGTAGAGAGAGAGAGGTCAGTATGGTCTTTTGACTTGTGCCATTTTCTCTCAGCTGACCGGAGGCTGGTGCGATTCTCACGTGGTACATCCGATAACCAGGGGGCAGACAGGGATGCACGGGCTGGTCCAGATGTAAGAGGGCATATGTTGTCCAAACAGGATGTAAGCGTGGAACACAGAGTGTCTGTGGCACTGTTGGTATTCAAAAGAGAGAGCTCCTCAGAGGGGGGGATTGCAGACAAGACAGCAGAGGAAAAGCAGGAGGGAGGGACCGTAGGTAGCGCCGGAAAGTGACCAGCGGTAAGACATCTGCTTTGTCTGGAGCGGTGAGGTCGGGGGTGACAAAGAAGTGATCAGACGTGTGCAGCGGAGTGACCTGAGAGTGATGAGTGGAGCATTTCTCGAATCATCCTTGTCATTTGCAAAACAGTAAGTGCATTTCTGGTTTTGATTGTTTGATTGCAAGAGACCGCACATGATTCACGTTAACGCTTTTACTGTTTGTACAATAATTTATTGACAGACAGTGTCATTGTGATGCAGACAGGAAAAGACAGCACTGCATAGCACAAACAAATGTAGAAATCTGAACATAAGACAATCTCTTTAGGGAAAACTGTACATGCAGTGCAGTGGAATTACAGTGCAGTCTTCCTACACCTCCTGACGTTCCTGTCTTTTGGGCAACGGATTCTCATCCACATCACAACAAATATCTTCTCTTGCGATACAGCGTGAAAATCATCTTTCAGAGTTTCTAATCGAGCCTCTGCAGGCATCAGCTGTGATGTCATCACACGTTACATCCATGGCAGCCAGAAGGGTCATCTGTGTATGCGGCTGGCGATCATATACTTTTAATCTTCATGCTGAGAAAAATTCCTCAACGTGGTTGAGTAGGGTGAGAGGAACTCCACCAGCATCCTGTTGTGGGCCGCAAACCATTGCCTGATGATGTTGGAGCGATGGAAACTGACATTGTCCCAAACTTACACGTACTTTGGCAGGTCATCTCCAATCTGCCCCCTCTCTTGTTCAGGGATGAGATCCCTGTAGAGAGTGTCAAAAGACTGTTTAGGTGTGAAAAGGGGCCGTCTGCAACACAGTGAAGTTGTCTTGCAGTCCTATGTGGAAAGAATATAGCAATGCAAAACACTAAATTGAGTAAAATAAAATGCCACCGTTTACTTAAAGTATACTTACTGTATATTGTAAAACTAGTGCTTAAATGTCGTGGGGATTATACTATTCTACAGAGACCCATTATAATGCATTTTGATCAACATGACATAAGCAATTGATAATGTAGGAATCTGCACAGAATTTTGTCAGAATCATTTGCATGGATGTACCAAAGCATTTGCAACTTGTTCAAAGAAATGAGAAAATGCTTGTTTGATGTGCACACTTGACACAAGGATGAAAGGATTGAACAAGAAGTTTTGAGAATTTCAAAACGGATCAGAGAAATGTACCAAATTTACTTAGAAAAAACTGTATTTAAAGTGGGGGGGGGGGTACTTTTGGGGCAGTTTTAATTCACCCAAGTGTCCCATTTCCACCCCTCTCAAACTAATGCATGGATGCATATAGCCAGAAACAATTCATTTGATGCATGCAAAGAAGCAACACTGTGTGTCTCAAGAAGCATTTATTCATGATTACGTAGACATGCTAAAATTTCAAGGCCACACACTACACATTACACATGACATTACACATTTCATAAAATTTACATTTAGTCATTTAGCAGACGTTTTTATCCAAAGCGACTTACAGACGAGGAAACATTGGAAGCAATTATAACAATATAGGCAACAAAATGCATAAGTTAATTAAATCCAGTCCATTAAAGCCTAGCACAGTATACAAAGCTAAGAATAGTGAGGTAAGTAAAAAAAATTTTTTTAAGAAGACAGAAAATAGTAAGAGGTTCAAATCAGTCATCTACATTTTGACGGAAGATATGCATTTTCACACACTACACCGGCCTGTAGTGTTCTAGCAGTGTAAGGTTGAGAGTGAGTTTCTTCAGTAGCGGTGTGATGCAGGCCTCTTTGAACGCAGTGGGAAATGTCCCAGTGGTGAGCAAAGAGTTGATGATGCGGGTCAGACCATGCACAACTGCTGGAGAGATGGCATGGAGGAGATGGGTGGGGATGGGATCCAGTGGGCAGGTGGTAGGGTGGTTGGAACCAATGACCTTGGAAACATCATCTTCAGACATAGGAGAAAAGGCGGGTGATGGTGGCGTAGAAAATTGGCTGTTGATGGCGGTAGTTTTCTTTACGAAGAACGATGCAAAATCATCAGCCGTTAACTCCGATGAAGGTGTGGGAGCAGGCGGACAGAGGAGAGCAGAGAAGGTTTTTAAGAGTGTGCGAGAGTCAGGAGAGTTGCTGATCTTCGAGTGGTTATAATCAGTTTTTGCAGAGGTGACGTCAACGGAGAAAGTAGAGAGAGAGAGGTCAGTATGGTCTTTTGACTTGTGCCATTTTCTCTCAGCTGACCGGAGGCTGGTGCGATTCTCACGTGGTACATCCGATAACCAGGGGGCAGACAGGGATGCACGGGCTGGTCCAGATGTAAGAGGGCATATGTTGTCCAAGCAGGATGTAAGCGTGGAACACAGAGTGTCTGTGGCACTGTTGGTATTCAAAAGAGAGAGCTCCTCAGAGGGGGGAGTGCAGACAAGACAGCAGAGGAAAAGCAGGAGGGAGGGACCGTAGGTAGCGCCGGAAAGTGACCAGCGGTAAGACATCTGCGTTGTCTGGAGCGGTGAGGTCGGGGGTGACAAAGAAGTGATCAGACGTGTGCAGCGGAGTGACCTGAGAGTGATGAGTGGAGCATTTCTCGAATCATCCTTGTCATTTGCAAAACAGTAAGTGCATTTCTGGTTTTGATTGTTTGATTGCAAGAGACGGCACATGATTCACGTTAACGCTTTTACTGTTTGTACAATAATTTATTGACAGACAGTGTGACAGGAAAAGACAGCACTGCATAGCACAAACAAATGTAGAAATCTGAACATAAGACAATCTCCTTAGGGAAAACTGTACATGCAGTGCTGTGGAATTACAGTGCAGTCTTCCTACACCTCCTGACGTTCCTGTCTTTTGGGCAACGGATTCTCATCCACATCACAACAAATATCTTCTCTTGCGATACAGCGTGAAAATCATCTTTCAGAGTTTCTAATCCAGCCTCTGCAGGCATCAGCTGTGATGTCATCACACGTTACATCCATGGCAGCCAGAAGGGTCATCTGTGTATGCGGCTGGCGATCATATACTTTTAATCTTCATGCTGAGAAAAATTCCTCAACGTGGTTGAGTAGGGTGAGAGGAACTCCACCAGCATCCTGTTGTGGGCCGCAAACCATTGCCTGATGATGTTGGAGCGATGGAAACTGACATTGTCCCAAACTTACACGTACTTTGGCAGGTCATCTCCAATCTGCCCCCTCTCTTGTTCAGGGATGAGATCCCTGTAGAGAGTGTCAAAAGACTGTTTAGGTGTGAAAAGGGGCCGTCTGCAACACAGTGAAGTTGTCTTGCAGTCCTATGTTGAAAGAATATAGCAATGCAAAACACTAAATTGAGTAAAATAAAATGCCACCGTTTACTTAAAGTATACTTACTGTATATTGTAAAACTAGTGCTTAAATGTCGTGGGGATTATACTATTCTACAGAGACCCATTATAATGCATTTTGATCAACATGACATAAGCAATTGATAATGTAGGAATCTGCACAGAATTTTGTCATAATCATTTGCATGGATGTACCAAAGCATTTGCAACTTGTTCAAAGAAATGAGAAAATGCTTGTTTGATGTGCACACTTGACACAAGGATGAAAGGATTGAACAAGAAGTTTTGAGAATTTCAAAACGGATCAGAGAAATGTACCAAATTTACTTAGAAAAAACTGTATTTAAAGTGGGGGGGGGGTACTTTTGGGGCAGTTTTAATTCACCCAAGTGTCCCATTTCCACCCCTCTCAAACTAATGCATGGATGCATATAGCCAGAAACAATTCATTTGATGCATGCAAAGAAGCAACACTGTGTGTCTCAAGAAGCATTTATTCATGATTACGTAGACATGCTAAAATTTCAAGGCCACACACTACACATTACACATGACATTACACATTTCATAAAATTTACATTTAGTCATTTAGCAGACGTTTTTATCCAAAGCGACTTACAGACGAGGAAACATTGGAAGCAATTATAACAATATAGGCAACAAAATGCATAAGTTAATTAAATCCAGTCCATTAAAGCCTAGCACAGTATACAAAGCTAAGAATAGTGAGGTAAGTAAAAAAAATTTTTTTAAGAAGACAGAAAATAGTAAGAGGTTCAAATCAGTCATCTACATTTTGACGGAAGATATGCATTTTCACACACTACACCGGCCTGTAGTGTTCTAGCAGTGTAAGGTTGAGAGTGAGTTTCTTCAGTAGCGGTGTGATGCAGGCCTCTTTGAAAGCAGTGGGAAATGTCCCAGTAGTGAGCAAAGAGTTGATGATGCGGGTCAGACCAGGCACAACTGCTGGAGAGATGGCATGGAGGAGATGGGTGGGGATGGGATCCAGTGGGCAGGTGGTAGGGTGGTTGGAACCAATGACCTTGGAAACATCATCTTCAGACATAGGAGAAAAGGCGGGTGATGGTGGCGTAGAAAATTGGCTGTTGATGGCGGTAGTTTTCTTTACGAAGAACGATGCAAAATCATCAGCCGTTAACTCCGATGAAGGTGTGGGAGCAGGCGGACAGAGGAGAGCAGAGAAGGTTTTTAAGAGTGTGCGAGAGTCAGGAGAGTTGCTGATCTTCGAGTGGTTATAATCAGTTTTTGCAGAGGTGACGTCAACGGAGAAAGTAGAGAGAGAGAGGTCAGTATGGTCTTTTGACTTGTGCCATTTTCTCTCAGCTGACCGGAGGCTGGTGCGATGCTCACGTGGTACATCCGATAACCAGGGGGCAGACAGAGATGCACGGGCTGGTCCAGATGTAAGAGGGCATATGTTGTCCAAGCAGGATGTAAGCGTGGAACACAGAGTGTCTGTGGCACTGTTGGTATTCAAAAGAGAGAGCTCCTCAGAGGGGGGGAGTGCAGACAAGACAGCAGAGGAAAAGCAGGAGGGAGGGACCGTAGGTAGTGCCCGAAAGTGACCAGCGGTAAGACATCTGCGTTGTCTGGAGCGGTGAGGTCGGGGGTGACAAAGAAGTGATCAGACGTGTGCAGCGGAGTGACCTGAGAGTGATGAGTGGAGCATTTCTCGAATCATCCTTGTCATTTGCAAAACAGTAAGTGCATTTCTGGTTTTGATTGTTTGATTGCAAGAGACGGCACATGATTCACGTTAACGCTTTTACTGTTTGTACAATAATTTATTGACAGACAGTGTCATTGTGATGCAGACAGGAAAAGACAGCACTGCATAGCACAAACAAATGTAGAAATCTGAACATAAGACAATCTCCTTAGGGAAAACTGTACATGCAGTGCAGTGGAATTACAGTGCAGTCTTCCTACACCTCCTGACGTTCCTGTCTTTTGGGCAACGGATTCTCATCCACATCACAACAAATATCTTCTCTTGCGATACAGCGTGAAAATCATCTTTCAGAGTGTCTAATCCAGCCTCTGCAGGCATCAGCTGTGATGTCATCACACGTTACATCCATGGCAGCCAGAAGGGTCATCTGTGTATGCGGCTGGCCATCATATACTTTTAATCTTCATGCTGAGAAAAATTCCTCAACGGGGTTGAGTAGGGTGAGAGGAACTCCACCAGCATCCTGTTGTGGGCCGCAAACCATTGCCTGATGATGTTGGAGCGATGGAAACTGACATTGTCCCAAACAAACACGTACTTTGGCAGGTCATCTCCAATCTGCCCCCTCTCTTGTTCAGGGATGAGATCCCTGTAGAGAGTGTCAAAAGACTGTTTAGGTGTGAAAAGGGGCCGTCTGCAACACAGTGAAGTTGTCTTGCAGTCCTATGTGGAAAGAATATAGCAATGCAAAACACTAAATTGAGTAAAATAAAATGCCACTGTTTACTTAAAGTATACTTACTGTATATTGTAAAACTAGTGCTTAAATGTCGTGGGGATTATACTATTCTACAGAGACCCATTATAATGCTTTTTGATCAACATGACATAAGCAATTGATAATGTAGGAATCTGCACAGAATTTTGTCAGAATCATTTGCATGGATGTACCAAAGCATTTGCAACTTGTTCAAAGAAATGAGAAAATGCTTGTTTGATGTGCACACGTGACACAAGGATGTAAGGATTGAACAAGAAGTTTTGAGAATTTCAAATCGGATCTGAGAAATGTACCAAATTGACTTACAAAAAACTGTATTTAAAGTGTGGGGGGGGTACTTTTGGGGCAGTTTTGTTTCACCCAAGTGTCCCATTTCCACCCCTCTCAAACTAATGCATGGATGCATATAGCCAGAAACAATTCATTTGATGCATGCAAAGAAGCAACACTGTGTGTCTCAAGAAGCATTTATTCATGATTACGTAGACATGCTAAAATTTCAAGGCCACACACTACACATTACACATTACACATGACATTACAAATTTCATAAAATTTACATTTAGTCATTTAGCAGACGTTTTTATCCAAAGCGACTAACAGACGAGGAAACATTGGAAGCAATTATAACAATATAGGCAACAAAATGCATAAGTTAATTAAATCCAGTCCATTAAAGCCTAGCACAGTATACAAAGCTATGAATAGTGAGGCAAGTTAAAATATACTTTTTTAAGAAGACAGAAAATAATAAGAGGTTAAAATCAGTCATCTACATTTTGACGGATGATATGCATTTTCACACACTACACCGGCCTGTAGTGTTCTAGCAGTGTAAGGTTGAGAGTGAGTTTCTTCAGTAGCGGTGTGATGCAGGCCTCTTTGAAAGCAGTGGGAAATGTCCCAGTGGTGAGCAAAGAGTTGATGATGCGGGTCAGACCAGGCACAACTGCTGGAGAGATGGCATGGAGGAGATGGGTGGGGATGGGATCCAGTGGGCAGGTGGTAGGGTGGTTGGAACCAATGACCTTGGAAACATCATCTTCAGACATAGGAGAAAAGGCGGGTGATAGTGGCGTAGAAAATTGGCTGTTGATGGCGGTAGTTTTCTTTACGAAGAACGATGCAAAATCATCAGCCGTTAACTCCGATGAAGGTGTGGGAGCAGGCGGACAGAGGAGAGCAGAGAAGGTTTTTAAGAGTGTGCGAGAGTCAGGAAAGTTGCTGATCTTCGAGTGGTTATAATCAGTTTTTGCAGAGGTGACGTCAACGGAGAAAGTAGAGAGAGAGAGGTCAGTATGGTCTTTTGACTTGTGCCATTTTCTCTCAGCTGACCGGAGGCTGGTGCGATGCTCACGTGGTACATCCGATAACCAGGGGGCAGACAGGGATGCACGGGCTGGTCCAGATGTAAGAGGGCATATGTTGTCCAAGCAGGATGTAAGCGTGGAACACAGAGTGTCTGTGGCACTGTTGGTATTCAAAAGAGAGAGCTCCTCAGAGGGGGGGAGTGCAGACAAGACAGCAGAGGAAAAGCAGGAGGGAGGGACCGTAGGTAGCGCCGGAAAGTGACCAGCGGTAAGACATCTGCGTTGTCTGGAGCGGTGAGGTCGGGGGTGACAAAGAAGTGATCAGACGTGTGCAGCGGAGTGACCTGAGAGTGATGAGTGGAGCATTTCTCGAATCATCCTTGTCATTTGCAAAACAGTAAGTGCATTTCTGGTTTTGATTGTTTGATTGCAAGAGACGGCACATGATTCACGTTAACGCTTTTACTGTTTGTAAAATAATTTATTGACAGACAGTGTCATTGTGATGCAGACAGGAAAAGACAGCACTGCATATGATGAACATTAAAGCAATGTTCTGCGCGTTCAAAAATTGGAGAGAGGCCAGTTCAGAAAACGTTGACATTTATTGATCAGAAGTATCAAACAAACAGCTGTTTCGGTGGATTCTCAGACTCAAAAACAGTCTTAACAAAGAACCGACCACCAGAAAACAGCTTTACAGCTATTTATGTATTTTTCGTCGAGTCTGTTCTCCATGGTAGGGTCCAATCAGATCGTCTCCCCTTTGTCTGCATTCTAGCCAATCAGCTCACTGCCTTGTTTTTCAAACCACCATCCATCTGTAACAAATTATAGAGGCCCAACACGCTCTGTGCGTAACCTGATCTCAACACACACATACCCATTTCCTGTGGACAAGCTGAATTCTGGGGTAACCCAACTAACACACTGGTTATATTTTCAACATATTATGCATAGTTAATAATCAATAATGAAATCGTATTAAATGTAAAGGCACGTTTAAACCACAATAAGATCCTTGAGTGTACACATTTCTTCCCCAAAAATAAAATGTGGTTATTGTTATACATACTCACATAAGCAGATCCTGCAACCCCCCACTAACTGACCACATTCCATCTCTGGCAACATCTAGCAACTGTAGAACTCTCAGCTTCAAGCCTTTGTTCACAATCATGTCATGTAGGAAAATACATCTGATTTAAACAACATCAATCATCCATTTTTATATCGATCCATATATTGATCTTAATTCCCACAATTCCCTCTCTTGACCATTAAAAAAGGGTCATAAAACATCACAATCATCATTATCATCCTCATCTAGGAAATGGTCGCCAGACAATAGAGGCATGGTATATTTGGGAGGGGTTAGGTCTGTCTTTTCTATTGACGCTAATATCAGCCGGTTACACAGTGATCTGATACAGGGAATACAACAGCATCCACATGAGACCAAAATACCTACAAATACAGCTATTGATAACACAATCGACATTAATACTGATTTCCATTTGCCTAGTGCCTTGTCTAGCCAATCTCCAATAGGATTATTCACTCCTGAATGTTCCTTCATTTCGATAGACAAAGTTTTCAAACCTTCCAATGCCCTCGTGACTGATCCGTCTGGTGCTGTATTATTAGGAATGTAAGTACAGCAAAGATCACCAAACATAACACATACTCCTCCCTTTTCTGCCAACAACATGTCCAGAGCCATACGGTTCTGTATAGCCATAAGTGAAGTTGGTGCTAGCTGTTCTGCTAAACCATCTACTGCATCCCTTGTCATATTTGCTAACCTCATCACATTATAATGTACATAATTAATCCTATCTACATTCTTGTTTGGGGTGACTGGAAAAATAGCAGCTATTATTGGTATATTCTCAAAACCTGCTGCCACTTGGTTCGCTAGCTTATATTCATCTGGTACACCTCGTGGAATCCCAATCGCGTCAATGTATGTCGGACTATTTAATGATAAATCTACACTTGATCCTATTGCTCTCTTTGTAATGATGTGTCTCCTACGTCTTCTAGTCAATGTTGCTGAATTCACGGTTTCCGTTCTGACTGCTCTATCTCCTATCAGGGTTATTGGGGTTCCCAGTCTCACCATGGCACACACTCCCTTTGCCTTCTCAGGTATCCTAGTAAACAATCTTCGATCTCCACAATAATAATACAAACCTGCCCTAGCCCACGTACCTATCTCAGTCCCATTATCTACTATGATCTGATCACACCACTCCTTATTTATCTCCCCCAGGTTGCTGGTTGGTGATAGACGTTTAATATCAAAACAGGTATAATTTGCTTTCTTTGGTGTAAATGGACCTGGCCGTGAAAGGTTGGTTATTGGTGGGAATATTGCTGCCAATGTGGTACAATTTTTTGGACTGGCCATCCGTGTCAATGCCAACATACACTCATAACCCCACGTATCGTTTTGGTACAACGGGGCTGGCTCAATATATAAATGGGGTCTTGCATTAGCACATCCAACACAATCATCTAAGCTCTGCTCTCTGGCTGTGGTAATTATCCATTCCAGCCACAAATTATTTTCCCCATATCCTGTGGCTCTTTCTATCATATCTTCTGGTTTTAACATGGTGTAATCTATTTCTACCACCCCATTCTTTTGTCCTACCGATAATGGCTCAGCTCCTGTCCCATTTCTTTCCTCCTCAGGTGAACTGTCCACAACAAATTTTATTACTGCTTTTTTATCTGTTCCTGGGCTGTGCACCCCCATTATAAGGAAAAACTCCCCCGTATAATTGGCTGATCCCGTTCTGGTGGATATTGAAAGGGTGAGTGGATTTTGGCTTGCACTATAATCTCTTTGCATTTTAAAATCAAATTTTGCCGAGGTACGGGTCCAAAGGCTAGGTTCTTTCGGGGTCCAAGCACCGGTATATGCTATTACTTTATTCCACGATGGACACCATTCACCCCTATAGGTTTGCCTAGACTGGTACGCCTTACAAACACTGTCCATATTCCCGTCCGTACATACATATACCTCGTACCCCCTCCATGAGCTATTTTTTCCCCCACAATTTATGACAGCGCATAGGTCGAACGTAAATGATGTGGTCTTACCCCAAACATAGTTAATTAGTTCACATGGTAACCTCGTATTGGCTATGGCTCTTTTGTAACTTGGTTTCGATATGTTGTTATTGCTTTCCTGACCCTCAGTTATGCTAAAAATTATTCCTACTATAACCCCTGAAATTATTAATAGGATCCCTGACAGCTTACAGTTTTCCCACAGCTTCATCTCGTTACCCTCTCTTGGACTTTGAATGGTTAAACACACTCTTGGAAAAATTTAAATGGTTAAACACACAGTACACTTAATGGGAATATGAAATTAAGAAAAAATATATGGTTAAACTCCCAAAAAATAGAAATGTAGGAAATAAATGGTTATACGTTAATGAATATGACAATATAAAATCACAATAACAATATAAAAATATGGAAAACTACTGAATATGAAATATGAAAACTGTGAATATAAAAATATGAAAAATAGTAAATATGGAAAATATGAATATTAAAATTGAGGAAGAATCACAATAACAACAATATATATTGATTATAAAGAATTAGAAAGAAAATTAATATATAAAGATTATGATAAAGATAAATACGAAAATGTTGATAACCCTTGGTTCTAATGAGTATATAGTCTACACACCAGTTTCTTATTTGTTTTAAGCTCTGGGTGAAATCATCATAAGTCGGACCTTGCTTTTGTGACTAAATGGAAGAAAGTTCTACTGTCTTCCTCATGAGTCACTGCACAATCACCTGTTCTTTTATTTTGTCGTCTCACTTTCTCCACTCCGTACCTGTTTTTAAATGTCACTGCTTGAAAATGTCACCTTTTTTGCACTGGATTTTAATTTTTAATGCCCCTGTTGTTGATGCTTGTATGTCACTTTCTGCTCCACTTTCTGCTCCAGAGATACCCTCCCCCTCTTGGACCTGAGCCCTCAGGTCCACAGCAGTCTCTGACAGCGACCTGTTTGGTGGATCACAGTTAACACAAGAAGACAAGTGATACCAGGTGTCGCCCTTGCCAGATAGACGGACACAATGTGATGTCCTGGCCGTCACTTTCAGAGGCTCCGTCCAGCGCGGCTCATTCCACTTCCTTCGGAATGTTCTAATCCTTATCCAGTCTGCTGTGACTGGGGTTAACGGTTCAGCTTTAACATGATTGACCTGATGGGAAAAGGTTTTAATCAGATCAGTTAGTTTGTCAAAATATACAGTTTGAGATAATGGGCGTCCAGGTTCCTCCATCAGCGCTGTCTTGGTTGCTGGAAACTGACGAGCTATAATCAATTCAAAATTAGTTAAACCAGTGATTCTATTAACAGATGAGCTGATAGGCATTAGTGCGAAAGTAATAACTGATAGCCAATTAAGTTTTGTCTGTGCACAGATTTTAGCCAATTTTAGTTTTAAATTAAGGTTCATCTGCTTTCGCTGCCAGATCTTCAGCATTGTTACCTTCAATCTTAGGGTGGTCAGTGCATTTAATTACTGCCACCTCCCTAGGGATCATCAGAGCCTAAAAGTCTCTGTCTGCATGCGCATGCTTAATTGGTCGACCAGACGATGTGATGAAGCCACATCGTCGCCTTAAGGGCATTTCAATATTTACAGCTGTGATAACATAATCAGAGTCAGAATAGATGTTCACAGGGTGTTCTCCAGCATGTCACAAGGCTTTGATCACTGCTACCATTTTTGCCCTCTGCGCTGACTGCTTCCCATCTAACCTTGCTGCATCCCTCGTAATCATCTCATGTCCTTCCTGCTCTACCACTGCATAAGCCACTTTCAAACTACCATCTTCTGCTCTCAAGCAACAACCGTCTGTGAATATTTTAATGAGTGCTATGACAATTTTTTATTTGGGCAGTTCAAGTTAGCTGCATGGGCCAAATGGGACTCAAGGTCTATAAACGTGCGTTCCTTTTTTTTAAATGTTCAATTTAACACTACCCTGAAATTTTTCATGCCATGTGGCTTGATGAGGTGTCGCAATGGGGCTGTAAAAGCTACATATTTTGGATTTAATGTCTACTGTACCCTGTCAGGCCCAAAAATGGCAACATTTCTTTCACCGTGGTTGGTTTTTTGGATGACTCAGAATACCCTGCCTTTGTGTTACTGTAAGCATCGAGCCCTGTGAGGTGATCATGCGACCTGGAAATATAACATTAGGTCTGCATATCTGCAGCTTATAAAAATCCTTGGGTTATTCTGTTGTAATAATATTGACACCCCCGGTATGTGAATGCCACACAGGGTTTACATTCTTCAATGGATATACAGGAAAAAGCGCTTGCCAAATCAATACATGTCAACCATTTGTTAAGTGGAGTGACCATTCATTATATAGTTTGGCGCTACACTATGGTCTAATACTACCCAATATATGTCTACGTCCCTCTCTTCCCCACATGAGGTGTGTTACCTGAAAGGTAACAATTTGCTTTGGTCCCATCTGGTAATGTGACTATTACCCCTTCTGCTGAACACAATATACTAACTCAAATATAATTTAATCAGTAAATGTTTCACTAATAAAGGGACTTGGGCGTTACAGGAATACAGGAATTAATGCGACAGACACTGACCTGTAACTTTCACTTGTAATGTTTTTTTTTTTTTAGTCAAAGGCCATATTTAATCACACCTTTCTCTGTGTGCCCTTTCAACATTGCTCCGCCCCATTCACCGGGCCCTATGTTAGGGTGCACAGGCGCCTGTAGGTAGGAGAATGACGAGAGATGTTGCCCCGGGTTATTTGGGGTGTGTGGTCCCCTGCCACGACCACTGGACCTACCTCTTTGGGGACCCCATCCCCCCTCAGGTAGTCCGTTTTGCTGACCTTGACCTTGTGCCAGTTGTGGGCAATCTCTTGCCCAGTGTCCATATCTGCCACACGCATAACACTGATCCCTGCTCCGCCCGTCCCCCTGTCTTCCCCGTTTGGCTCTTCAATTACCCCTTTGCCTATTGTTTTGTCCCCATGATTGGTTAAGGTTTGCGTATGGTTATAGTGCTTATGGGTACCCCTCATGGGGATGAGCACCATAGGGTGGGCCTGTATGTGGGGGTGGCTACTGGGACATTTGTTTCGCCTTCTGTCTTGCCAGGATAACAAACTCTGTAATAACAAAAATAGATTTTGACATTCACTTTTTCCAATACAAAATTATCAGAGCAATTTGATTCTGATGCTTTCCTTGGGGTCAATTTTATTCCACCTAAAGAATATTCCACCAAAAAATAATAATAATAATAAATAATAATTGGCAATTAAACTGAGAACTTTGAGTTGCATGACCTATGACAGATGATGAATGAGCAAACTATAATAAAATATAATACAATTAATCTTTGCAGAAGTCAAAGTGTTTGTTTAAGAAAACTCTTTCTCTCTCTGTATACTGTATATATTCTCTCAGAACACCCATTCTACCTCTTCATCCAGCCACTGGCTTTATACATTAAACATACACCTAACTCTCACTGGTTTCCCATTAACACATACACAAATGCCTAAATGTTGCTGTTTTCTGTCTTGCGCTCCTTTTCTGGCACTCTCTCACTCACACACACACACACACACATACCCCTCCCCTACTCTGTCTCAAACACAGCCACGCACTCATTCTGTCATGCGCAATCTTCACTTAATGCTATCCATCATACATTAAGCTCTTTCTGCCGCTGTTTAACCTTGTATGCGCTTTTTCCTCCATTTCAGACATTCTACAAACTGATATTTAGTACACAATACACAATTTAATCGGCTTTTATGGTGTCGGTCACCCACACGCTTTTTAACGCATTTATCCCTGTTTATTCACTTTTATAAAACAGCAAAGGCTTCGATACTTGCCGTAATTTTAAAAGCGCCCTTTCTTACACCGCAAGGCTTCAATACTTGCCGGTGGTTTAAAGGGATTTAATAACTTATTCACTTTTATAAAACAGCAAAGGCTTCGATACTTGCCGTAATTTTAAAAGCGCCCTTCCTTACACCGCAAGGCTTCAATACTTGCCGGTGGTTTAAAGGGATTTAATAACTTATTCACTTTTATAAAACAGCAAAGGCTTTTATACTTGCCGTAATTCTAAAAGCGCCCTTTCTTACACCGCAAGGCTTCAATACTTGCCGGTGGTTTAAAGGGATTTAATAACTTATGGTTTTCGTAACTATCGTCACGCGGGTCTCTCACCCCGTCTTCCAATACATATATAAAAAAAATATCCTTTTATTCTGATCAACAAATATCAACGATTTTAAATTTTTAATCAACGGTACAGATATACTTCAAACTTAACACATAAATTTGGAATATCCAATCTGCAGAAGTTCGTTTAAACAGGTCTCTGCTCACCTTATTTTATTCTGTCGACAGCGTGTTGAAGTCAAAAGTTGTCTCGTCCCAATTTTTACAATTCTCTTTAAATGCCTCTTTCTCCAATCGCGTCCGGGGTCACCATCTGATGAACATTAAAGCAATGTTCTGCGCATTCAAAAATTGGAGAGAGGCCAGTTCAGAAAACGTTGACATTTATTGATCAGAAGTATCAAACAAACAGCTGTTTCGGTGGATTCTCAGACTCAAAAACAGTCTTAACAAAGAACCGACCACCAGAAAACAGCTTTACAGCTATTTATGTATTTTTCGTCGAGTCTGTTCTCCATGGTAGGGTCCAATCAGATCGTCTCCCCTTTGTCTGCATTCTAGCCAATCAGCTCACTGCCTTGTTTTTCAAACCACCATCCATCTGTAACAAATTATAGAGGCCCAACACGCTCTGTGCGTAACCTGATCTCAACACACACATACCCATTTCCTGTGGACAAGCTGAATTCTGGGGTAACCCAACTAACACACTGGTTATATTTTCAACATATTATGCATAGTTAATAATCAATAATGAAATCGTATTAAATGTAAAGGCACGTTTAAACCACAATAAGATCCTTGAGTGTACACATTTCTTACCCAAAAATAAAATGTGGTTATTGTTATACATACTCACATAAGCAGATCCTGCAACCCCCCACTAACTGACCACATTCCATCTCTGGCAACATCTAGCAACTGTAGAACTCTCAGCTTCAAGCCTTTGTTCACAATCATGTCATGTAGGAAAATACATCTGATTTAAACAACATCAATCATCCATTTTTATATCGATCCATATATTGATCTTAATTCCCACACATAGCACAAACAAATGTAGAAATCTGAACATAACACAATCTCCTTAGGGAAAACTGTACATGCAGTGCAGTGGAATTACAGTGCCGTCTTCCTACACCTCCTGACGTTCCTGTCTTTTGGGCAACGGATTCTCATCCACATCACAACAAATATCTTCTCTTGCGATACAGCGTGAAAATCATCTTTCAGAGTGTCTAATCCAGCCTCTGCAGGCATCAGCTGTGATGTCATCACACGTTACATCCATGGCAGCCAGAAGGGTCATCTGTGTATGCGGCTGGCGATCATATACTTTTAATCTTCATGCTGAGAAAAATTCCTCAACGTGGTTGAGTAGGGTGAGAGGAACTCCACCAGCATCCTGTTGTGGGCCGCAAACCATTGCCTGATGATGTTGGAGCGATGGAAACTGACATTGTCCCAAACTAACACGTACTTTGGCAGGTCATCTCCAATCTGCCCCCTCTCTTTTTCAGGGATGAGATCCCTGTAGAGAGTGTCAAAAGACTGTTTAGGTGTGAAAAGGGGCCGTCTGCGACACAGTGAAGTTGTCTTTCAGTCCTATGTGGAAAGAATATAGCAATGCAAAACACTAAATTGAGTAAAATAAAATGCCATTGTTTACTTAAAGTATACTTACTGTATATTGTAAAACTAGTGCTTAAATGTCGTGGGGATTATACTATTCTACAGAGACCCATTATAATGCATTTTGATCAACATGACATAAGCAATTGATAATGTAGGAATCTGCACAGAATTTTGTCATAATCATTTGCATGGATGTACCAAAGCATTTGCAACTTGTTCAAAGAAATGAGATAATGCTTGTTTGATGTGCACACGTGACACAAGGATGTAAGGATTGAACAAGAAGTTTTGAGAATTTCAAATCGGATCAGAGAAATGTACCAAATTGACTTAGAAAAAACTGTATTTAAAGTGGGGGGGGGGTACTTTTGGGGCAGTTTTGTTTCACCCAAGTGTCCCATTTCCACCCCTCTCAAACTAATGCATGGATGCATATAGCCAGAAACAATTCATTTGATGCATGCAAAGAAGCAACACTGTGTGTCTCAAGAAGCATTTATTCATGATTACGTAGACAAGCTAAAATTTCAAGGCCACACACTACACATTACACATTACACATGACATTACACATTTCATAAAATTTACATTTAGTCATTTAGCAGACGTTTTTATCCAAAGCGACTTACAGACGAGGAAACATTGGAAGCAATTATAACAATATAGGCAACAAAATGCATAAGTTAATTAAATCCAGTCCATTAAAGCCTAGCACAGTATACAAAGCTAAGAATAGTGAGGTAATTAAAAAAATACTTTTTTAAGAAGACAGAAAATAATAAGAGGTTAAAATCAGTCATCTACATTTTGACGGAAGATATGCATTTTCACACACTACACCGGCCTGTAGTGTTCTAGCAGTGTAAGGTTGAGAGTGAGTTTCTTCAGTAGCGGTGTGATGCAGGCCTCTTTGAAAGCAGTGGGAAATGTCCCAGTGGTGAGCAAAGAGTTGATGATGCGGGTCAGACCAGGCACAACTGCTGGAGAGATGGCATGGAGGAGATGGGTGGGGATGGGATCCAGTGGGCAGGTGGTAGGGTGGTTGGAACCAATGACCTTGGAAACATCATCTTCAGACATAGGAGAAAAGGCGGGTGATGGTGGCGTAGAAAATTGGCTGTTGATGGCGGTAGTTTTCTTTACGAAGAACGATGCAAAATCATCAGCCGTTAACTCCGATGAAGGTGTGGGAGCAGGCGGAAGGGGAGAGCAGAGAAGGTTTTTAAGAGTGTGCGAGAGTCAGGAGAGTTGCTGATCTTCGAGTGGTTATAATCAGTTTTTGCAGAGGTGACGTCAACGGAGAAAGTAGAGAGAGAGAGGTCAGTATGGTCTTTTGACTTGTGCCATTTTCTCTCAGCTGACCGGAGGCTGGTGCGATGCTCACGTGGTACATTCGATAACTAGGGGGCAGACAGGGATGCACGGGCTGGTCCAGATGTAAGAGGGCATATGTTGTCCAAGCAGGATGTAAGCGTGGAACACAGAGTGTCTGTGGCACTGTTGGTATTCAAAAGAGAGAGCTCCTCAGAGGGGGGGAGTGCACACAAGACAGCAGAGGAAAAGCAGGAGGGAGGGACCGTAGGTAGCGCCGGAAAGTGACCAGCGGTAAGACATCTGCGTTGTCTGGAGCGGTGAGGTCGGGGGTGACAAAGAAGTGATCAGACGTGTGCAGCGGAGTGACCTGAGAGTGATGAGTGGAGCATTTCTCGAATCATCCTTGTCATTTGCAAAACAGTAAGTGCATTTCTGGTTTTGATTGTTTGATTGCAAGAGATGGCACATGATTCACGTTAACGCTTTTACTGTTTGTACAATAATTTATTGACAGACAGTGTCATTGTGATGCAGACAGGAAAAGACAGCACTGCATAGCACAAACAAATGTAGAAATCTGAACATAAGACAATCTCCTTAGGGAAAACTGTACATGCAGTGCAGTGGAATTACAGTGCAGTCTTCCTACACCTCCTGAAGTTCCTGTCTTTTGGGCAACGGATTCTCATCCACATCACAACAAATATCTTCTCTTGCGATACAGCGTGAAAATCATCTTTCAGAGTGTCTAATCCAGCCTCTGCAGGCATCAGCTGTGATGTCATCACACGTTACATCCATGGCAGCCAGAAGGGTCATCTGTGTATGCGGCTGGCGATCATATACTTTTAATCTTCATGCTGAGAAAAATTCCTCAACGTGGTTGAGTAGGGTGAGAGGAACTCCACCAGCATCCTGTTGTGGGCCGCAAACCATTGCCTGATGATGTTGGAGCGATGGAAACTGACATTGTCCCAAACTAACACGTACTTTGGCAGGTCATCTCCAATCTGCCCCCTCTCTTGTTCAGGGATGAGATCCCTGTAGAGAGTGTCAAAAGACTGTTTAGGTGTGAAAAGGGGCCGTCTGCAACACAGTGAAGTTGTCTTGCAGTCCTATGTGGAAAGAATATAGCAATGCAAAACACTAAATTGAGTAAAATAAAATGCCACTGTTTACTTAAAGTATACTTACTGTATATTGTAAAACAAGTGCTTAAATGTCGTGGGGATTATACTATTCTACAGAGACCCATTATAATGCATTTTGATCAACATGACATAAGCAATTGATAATGTAGGAATCTGCACAGAATTTTGTCATAATCATTTGCATGGATGTACCAAAGCATTTGCAACTTGTTCAAAGAAATGAGATAATGCTTGTTTGAAGTGCACACGTGACACAAGGATGTAAGGATTGAACAAGAAGTTTTGAGAATTTCAAATCGGATCAGAGAAATGTTCCAAATTGACTTAGAAAAAACTGTATTTAAAGTGGGGGGGGGGGGTACTTTTGGGGCAGTTTTGTTTCACCCAAGTGTCCCATTTCCACCCCTCTCAAACTAATGCATGGATGCATATAGCCAGAAACAATTCATTTGATGCATGCAAAGAAGCAACACTGTGTGTCTCAAGAAGCATTTATTCATGATTACGTAGACATGCTAAAATTTCAAGGCCACACACTACATATTACACATAACATTACACATTTCATAAAATTTACATTTAGTCATTTAGCAGACGTTTTTATCCAAAGCGACTTACAGACGAGGAAACATTGGAAGCATTTATAACAATATAGGCAACAAAATGCATAAGTTCATTAAATCCAGTCCATTAAAGCCTAGCACAGTATACAAAGCCAAGAATAGTGAGATAAGTAAAAAAATACTTTTTTAAGAAGACAGAAAATAATAAGAGGTTAAAATCAGTCATCTACATTTTGACGGAAGATATGCATTTTCACACACTACACTGGCCTGTAGTGTTCTAGCAGTGTAAGGTTGAGAGTGAGTTTCTTCACTAGCGGTGTGATGCAGGCCTCTTTGAAAGCAGTGGGAAATGTCCCAGTGGTGAGCAAAGAGTTGATGATGCGAGTCAGACCAGGCACAACTGCTGGAGAGATGGCATGGAGGAGATGGGTGGGGATGGGATCCAGTGGGCAGGTGGTAGGGTGGTTGGAACCAATGACCTTGGAATCATCAACTTCAGACATAGGAGAAAAGGCGGGTGATGGTGGCGTAGAAAATTGGCTGTTGATGGCGGTAGTTTTCTTTACGAAGAACGATGCAAAATCATCAGCCGTTAACTCCGATGAAGGTGTGGGAGCAGGCGGACAGAGGAGAGCAGAGAAGGTTTTTAAGAGTGTGCGAGAGTCAGGAGAGCTGCTGATCTTCGAGTGGTTATAATCAGTTTTTGCAGAGGTGACGTCAATGGAGAAAGTTGAGAGACAGAGGTCAGTATGGTCTTTTGACTTGTGCCATTTTCTCTCAGCTGACCGGAGGCTGGTGCGATGCTCACGTGGTACATCCGATAACCAGGGGGCAGACAGGGATGCACGGGCTGGTCCAGATGTAAGAGGGCATATCTTGTCCAAGCAGGATGTAAGCGTGGAACACAGAGTGTCTGTTGCACTGTTGGTATTCAAAAGAGAGAGCTCCTCAGAGGAGGGGAGTGCAGACAAGACAGCAGAGGAAAAGCAGGAGGGTGGAACCGTAGGTAGCGCCGGAAAGTGACCAGTGGTAAGACATCTGCGTTGTCTGGAGCGGTGAGGTCGGGGGTGACAAAGAAGTGATCAGACGTGTGCAGCGGAGTGACCTGAGAGTGATGAGTGGAGCATTTCTCGAATCATCCTTGTCATTTGCAAAACAGTAAGTGCATTTCTGGTTTTGATTGTTTGATTGCAAGAGACAGCACATGATTCACGTTAACGCTTTTACTGTTTGTACAATAATTTATTGACAGACAGTGTCATTGTGATGCAGACAGGAAAAGACAGCACTGCATAGCACAAACAAATGTAGAAATCTGAACATAAGACAATCTCCTTAGGGAAAACTGTACATGCAGTGCAGTGGAATTACAGTGCAGTCTTCCTACACCTCCTGACGTTCCTGTCTTTTGGGCAACGGATTCTCATCCACATCACAACAAATATCTTCTCTTGCGATACAGCGTGAAAATCATCTTTCAGAGTGTCTAATCCAGCCTCTGCAGGCATCAGCTGTTATGTCATCACACGTTACATCCATGGCAGCCAGAAGGGTCATCTGTGTATGCGGCTGGCCATCATATACTTTTAATCTTCATGCTGAGAAAAATTCCTCAACAGGGTTGAGTAGGGTGAGAGGAACTCCACCAGCATCCTGTTGTGGGCTGCAAACCATTGCCTGATGATGTTGGAGCGATGGAAACTGACATTGTCCCAAACTAACACGTACTTTGGCAGGTCATCTCCAATTTGCCCCCTCTCTTGTTCAGGGATGAGATCCCTGTAGAGAGTGTCAAAAGACTGTTTAGGTGTGAAAAGGGGCCGTCTGCAACACAGTGAAGTTGTCTTGCAGTCCTATGTGGAAAGAATATAGCAATGCAAAACACTAAATTGAGTAAAATAAAATGCCATGGTTTACTTAAAGTATTCTTACTGTATATTGTAAAACTAGTGCTTAAATGTCGTGGGGATTATACTATTCTACAGAGACCCATTATAATGCATTTTGATCAACATGACATAAGCAATTGATAATGTAGGAATCTGCACAGAATTTTGTCATAATCATTTGCATGGATGTACCAAAGCATTTGCAACTTGTTCAAATGAGAAAATGCTTGTTTGATGTGCACACGTGACACAAGGATGTAAGGATTGAACAAGAAGTTTTGAGAATTTCAAATCGGATCAGAGAAATGTACCAAATTGACTTAGAAAAAACTGTATTTAAAGTGGGGGGGGTACTTTTGGGGCAGTTTTGTTTCACCCAAGTGTCCCATTTCCACCCCTCTCAAACTAATGCATGGATGCATATAGCCAGAAACAATTCATTTGATGCATGCAAAGAAGCAACACTGTGTGTCTCAAGAAGCATTTATTCATGATTACGTAGACATGCTAAAATTTCAAGGCCACACACTACACATTACACATTACACATGACATTACACATTTCATAAAATTTACATTTAGTCATTTAGCAGACGTTTTTATCCAAAGCGACATACAGACGAGGAAACATTGGAAGCAATTATAACAATATAGGCAACAAAATGCATAAGTTAATTAAATCCAGTCCATTAAAGCCTAGCACAGTATACAAAGCTAAGAATAGTGAGGTAAGTAAAAAAATATTTTTTTAAGAAGACAGAAAATAATAAGAGGTTAAAATCAGTCATCTACATTTTGACGGAAGATATGCATTTTCACACACTTCACCGGCCTGTAGTGTTCTAGCAGTGTAAGGTTGAGAGTGAGTTTCTTCAGTAGCGGTGTGATGCAGGCCTCTTTGAAAGCAGTGGGAAATGTCCCAGTGGTGAGCAAAGATTTGATGATGCGGGTCAGACCAGGCACAACTGCTGGAGAGATGGCATGGAGGAGATGGGTGGGGATGGGATCCAGTGGGCAGGTGGTAGGGTGGTTGGAACCAATGACCTTGGAAACATCATCTTCAGACATAGGAGAAAAGGCGGGTGATGGTGGCGTAGAAAATTGGCTGTTGATGGCGGTAGTTTTCTTTACGAAGAACGATGCAAAATCATCAGCCGTTAACTCCGATGAAGGTGTGGGAGCAGGCGGACAGAGGAGAGCAGAGAAGGTTTTTAAGAGTGTGCGAGAGTCAGGAGAGTTGCTGATCTTCGAGTGGTTATAATCAGTTTTTGCAGAGGTGACGTCAACGGAGAAAGTAGAGAGAGAGAGGTCAGTATGGTCTTTTGACTTGTGCCATTTTCTCTCAGCTGACCGGAGGCTGGTGCGATGCTCACGTGGTACATCCGATAACCAGGGGGCAGACAGGGATGCACGGGCTGGTCCAGATGTAAGAGGGCATATGTTGTCCAAGCAGGATGTAAGCGTGGAACACAGAGTGTCTGTGGCACTATTGGTATTCAAAAGAGAGAGCTCCTCAGAGGGGGGGAGTGCAGACAAGACAGCAGAGGAAAAGCAGGAGGGAGGGACCGTAGGTAGCGCCGGAAAGTGACCAGCGGTAAGACATCTGCGTTGTCTGGAGCGGTGAGGTCGGGGGTGACAAAGAAGTGATCAGACGTGTGCAGCGGAGTGACCTGAGAGTGATGAGTGGAGCATTTCTCGAATCATCCTTGTCATTTGCAAAACAGTAAGTGCATTTCTGGTTTTGATTGTTTGATTGCAAGAGACGGCACATGATTCACGTTAACGCTTTTACTGTTTGTACAATAATTTATTGACAGACAGTGTCACTGTGATGCAGACAGGAAAAGACAGCACTGCATAGCACAAACAAATGTAGAAATCTGAACATAAGACAATCTCCTTAGGGAAAACTGTACATGCAGTGCAGTGGAATTACAGTGCAGTCTTCCTACACCTCCTGACGTTCCTGTCTTTTGGGCAACGGATTCTCATCCACATCACAACAAATATCTTCTCTTGCGATACAGCGTGAAAATCATCTTTCAGAGTGTCTAATCCAGCCTCTGCAGGCATTAGCTGTGATGTCATCACACGTAACATCCATGGCAGCCAGAAGGGTCATCTGTGTATGCGGCTGGCCATCATATACTTTTAATCTTCATGCTGAGAAAAATTCCTCAACGGGGTTGAGTAGGGTGAGAGGAACTCCACCAGCATCCTGTTGTGGGCTGCAAACCATTGCCTGATGATGTTGGAGCGATGGAAACTGACATTGTCCCAAACTAACACGTACTTTGACAGGTCATCTCCAATCTGCCCCCTCTCTTGTTCAGGGATGAGATCCCTGTAGAGAGTGTCAAAAGACTGTTTAGGTGTGAAAAGGGGCCGTCTGCAACACAGTGAAGTTGTCTTGCAGTCCTATGTGGAAAGAATATAGCAATGCAAAACACTAAATTGAGTAAAATAAAATGCCACTGTTTACTTAAAGTATACTTACTGTATATTGTAAAACTAGTGCTTAAATGTCGTGGGGATTATACTATTCTACAGAGACCCATTATAATGCATTTTGATCAACATGACATAAGCAATTGATAATGTAGGAATCTGCACAGAATTTTGTCATAATCATTTGCATGGATGTACCAAAGCATTTGCAACTTGTTCAAAGAAATGAGAAAATGATTGTTTGATGTGCACACGTGACACAAGGATGTAAGGATTGAACAAGAAGTTTTGAGAATTTCAAATCGGATCAGAGAAATGTACCAAATTGACTTAGAAAAAAACTCTATTTAAAGTGGGGGGGGGGTACTTTTGGGGCAGTTTTGTTTCACCCAAGTGTCCCATTTCCACCCCTCTCAAACTAATGCATGGATGCATATAGCCAGAAACAATTCATTTGATGCATGCAAAGAAGCAACACTGTGTGTCTCAAGAAGCATTTATTCATGATTACGTAGACATGCTAAAATTTCAAGGCCACACACTACACATTACACATTACACATGACATTACACATTTCATAAAATTTACATTTAGTCATTTAGCAGACGTTTTTATCCAAAGCGACTTACAGACGAGGAAACATTGGAAGCAATTATAACAATATAGGCAACAAAATGCATAAGTTAATTAAATCCAGTCCATTAAAGCCTAGCACAGTATACAAAGCTAAGAATAGTGAGGTAAGTAAAAAAATAATTTTTTAAGAAGACAGAAAATAATAAGAGGTTAAAATCAGTCATCTATATTTTGATGGAAGATATGCATTTTCACACACTACACCGGCCTGTAGTGTTCTAGCAGTGTAAGGTTGAGAGTGAGTTTCTTCAGTAGCGGTGTGATGCAGGCCTCTTTGAAAGCAGTGGGAAATGTCCCAGTAGTGAGCAAAGAGTTGATGATGCGGGTCAGACCAGGCACAACTGCTGGAGAGATGGCATGGAGGAGATGGGTGGGGATGGGATCCAGTGGGCAAGTGGTAGGGTGGTTGGAACCAATGACCTTGGAAACATCATCTTCAGACATAGGAGAAAAGGCGGGTGATGGTGGCGTAGAAAATTGGCTGTTGATGGCGGTAGTTTTCTTTACGAAGAACGATGCAAAATCATCAGCCGTTAACGCCGATGAAGGTGTGGGAGCAGGCGGACAGAGGAGAGCAGAGAAGGTTTTTAAGAGTGTGCGAGAGTCAGGAGAGTTGCTGATCTTCGAGTGGTTATAATCAGTTTTTGCAGAGGTGACGTCAACGGAGAAAGTAGAGAGAGAGAGGTCAGTATGGTCTTTTGACTTGTGCCATTTTCTCTCAGCTGACCGGAGGCTGGTGCGATGCTCACGTGGTACATCCGATAACCAGGGGGCAGACAGGGATGCACGGGCTGGTCCAGATGTAAGAGGGCATATGTTGTCCAAGCAGGATGTAAGCGTGGAACACAGAGTGTCTGTGGCACTGTTGGTATTCAAAAGAGAGAGCTCCTCAGAGGGGGGGAGTGCAGACAAGACAGCAGAGGAAAAGCAGGAGGGAGGGACCGTAGGTAGCGCCGGAAAGTGACCAGCGGTAAGACATCTGCGTTGTCTGGAGCGGTGAGGTCGGGGCTGACAAAGAAGTGATCAGACGTGTGCAGCGGAGTGACCTGAGAGTGATGAGTGGAGCATTTCTCGAATCATCCTTGTCATTTGCAAAACAGAAAGTGCATTTCTGGTTTTGATTGTTTGATTGCAAGAGACGGCACATGATTCACGTTAACGCTTTTACTGTTTGTACGATAATTTATTGACAGACAGTGTCATTGTGATGCATACAGGAAAAGACAGCACTGCATAGCACAAACAAATGTAGAAATCTGAACATAAGACAATCTCCTTAGGGAAAACTGTACATGCAGTGCAGTGGAATTACAGTGCAGTCTTCCTACACCTCCTGACGTTCCTGTCTTTTGGGCAACGGATTCTCATCCACATCACAACAAATATCTTCTCTTGCGATACAGCGTGAAAATCATCTTTCAGAGTGTCTAATCCAGCCTCTGCAGGCATCAGCTGTGATGTCATCACACGTTACATCCATGGCAGCCAGAAGGGTCATCTGTGTATGCGGCTGGCCATCATATACTTTTAATCTTCATGCTGAGAAAAATTCCTCAACGGGGTTGAGTAGGGTGAGAGGAACTCCACCAGCATCCTGTTGTGGGCCGCAAACCATTGCCTGATGATTTTGGAGCAATGGAAACTGACATTTTCCCAAACTAACACGTACTTTGGCAGGTCATCTCCAATCTGCCCCCTCTCTTGTTCAGGGATGAGATCCCCGTAGAGAGTGTCAAAAGACTGTTTAGGTGTGAAAAGGGGCCGTCTGCAACACAGTGAAGTTGTCTTGCAGTCCTATGTGGAAAGAATATAGCAATGCAAAACACTAAATTGAGTAAAATAAAATGCCACTGTTTACTTAAAGTATACTTACTGTATATTGTTAAACTAGTGCTTAAATGTCGTGGGGATTATACTATTCTACAGAGACCCATTATAATGCATTTTGATCAACATGACATAAGCAATTGATAATGTAGGAATCTGCACAGAATTTTGTCATAATCATTTGCATGGATGTACCAAAGCATTTGCAACTTGTTCAAAGAAATGAGAAAATGCTTGTTTGATGTGCACACGTGACACAAGGATGTAAGGATTGAACAAGAAGTTTTGAGAATTTCAAATCGGACCCAAGTGTCCCATTTCCACCCCTCTCAAACTAATGCATGGATGCATATAGCCAGAAACAATTCATTTGATGCATGCAAAGAAGCAACACTGTGTGTCTCAAGAAGCATTTATTCATGATTACGTAGACATGCTAAAATTTCAAGGCCACACACTACACATTACACATAACATTACACATTTCATAAAATTTACATTTAGTCATTTAGCAGACGTTTTTATCCAAAGCGACTTACAGACGAGGAAGCATTGGAAGCATTTATAACAATATAGGCAACAAAATGCATAAGTTAATTAAATCCAGTCCATTAAAGCCTAGCACAGTATACAAAGCTAAGAATAGTGAGGTAAGTAAAAAAAGAATTTTTTAAGAAGACAGAAAATAATAAGAGGTTAAAATCAGTCATCTACATTTTGACGGAAGATATGCATTTTCACACACTACACCGGCCTGTAGTGTTCTAGCAGTGTAAGGTTGAGAGTGAGTTTCTTCACTAGCGGTGTGATGCAGGCCTCTTTGAAAGCAGTGGGAAATGTCCCAGTGGTGAGCAAAGAGTTGATGATGCGAGTCAGACCAGGCACAACTGCTGGAGAGATGGCATGGAGGAGATGGGTGGGGATGGGATCCAGTGGGCAGGTGGTAGGGTGGTTGGAACCAATGACCTTGGAAACATCATCTTCAGAAATAGGAGAAAAGACGGGTGATGGTGGCGTAGAAAATTGGCTGTTGATGGCGGTAGTTTTCTTTACGAAGAACGATGCAAAATCATCAGCCGTTAACTCCGATGAAGGTGTGGGAGCAGGCGGACAGAGGAGAGCAGAGAAGGTTTTTAAGAGTGTGCGAGAGTCAGGAGAGTTGCTGATCTTCGAGTGGTTATAATCAGTTTTTGAAGAGGTGACGTCAACGGAGAAAGTAGAGAGAGAGAGGTCCGTATGGTCTTTTGACTTGTGCCATTTTCTCTCAGCTGACCGGAGGCTGGTGCGATGCTCACGTGGTACATCCGATAACCAGGGGGCAGACAGGGATGCACGGGCTGGTCCAGATGTAAGAGGGCATATGTTGTCCAAGCAGGATGTAAGCGTGGAACACAGAGTGTCTGTGGCACTGTTGGTATTCAAAAGAGAGAGCTCCTCAGAGGGGGGGAGTGCAGACAAGACAGCAGAGGAAAAGCAGGAGGGAGGGACCGTAGGTAGCGCCGGAAAGTGACCAGCGGTAAGACATCTGCGTTGTCTGGAGCGGTGAGGTCGGGGGTGACAAAGAAGTGATCAGACGTGTGCAGCGGAGTGACCTGAGAGTGATGAGTGGAGCATTTCTCGAATCATCCTTGTCATTTGCAAAACAGTAAGTGCATTTCTGGTTTTGATTGTTTGATTGCAAGAGACGGCACATGATTCACGTTAACGCTTTTACTGTTTGTACAATAATTTATAGACAGACAGTGTCATTGTGATGCAGACAGGAAAAGACAGCACTGCATAGCACAAAAAAATGTAGAAATCTGAACATAAGACAATCTCCTTAGGGAAAACTGTACATGCAGTGCAGTGGAATTACAGTGCAGTCTTCCTACACCTCCTGACGTTCCTGTCTTTTGGGCAACGGATTCTCATCCACATCACAACAAATATCTTCTCTTGCGATACAGCGTGAAAATCATCTTTCAGAGTGTCTAATCCAGCCTCTGCAGGCATCAGCTGTGATGTCATCACACGTTACATCCATGGCAGCCAGAAGGGTCATCTGTGTATGCGGCTGGCGATCATATACTTTTAATCTTAATGCTGAGAAAAATTCCTCAACGTGGTTGAGTAGGGTGAGAGGAACTCCACCAGCATCCTGTTGTGGGCCGCATACCATTGCCTGATGATGTTGGAGCGATGGAAACTGACATTGTCCCAAACTAACACGTACTTTGGCAGGTCATCTCCAATCTGCCCCCTCTCTTGTTCAGGGATGAGATCCCTGTAGAGAGTGTCAAAAGACTGTTTAGGTGTGAAAAGGGGCCGTCTGCAACACAGTGAAGTTGTCTTGCAGTCCTATGTGGAAAGAATATAGCAATGCAAAACACTAAATTGAGTAAATGAAATGCCACTGTTTACTTAAAGTATACTTACTGTATATTGTAAAACTAGTGCTTAAATGTCGTGGGGATTATACTATTCTACAGAGACCCATTATAATGCATTTTGATCAACATGACATAAGCAATTGATAATATAGGAATCTGCACAGAATTTTGTCATAATCATTTGCATGGATGTACCAAAGCATTTGCAACTTGTTCAAAGAAATGAGAAAATGCTTGTTTGATGTGCACACGTGACACAAGGATGTAAGGATTGAACAAGAAGTTTTGAGAATTTCAAATCGGATCAGAGAAATGTACCAAATTGACTTAGAAAAAACTGTATTTAAAGTGGGGGGGGTACTTTTGGGGCAGTTTTGTTTCACCCAAGTGTCCCATTTCCACCCCTCTCAAACTAATGCATGGATGCATATAGCCAGAAACAATTCATTTGATGCATGCAAAGAAGCAACACTGTGTGTCTCAAGAAGCATTTATTCATGATTACGTAGACATGCTAAAATTTCAAGGCCACACACTACACATTACACATTACACATGACATTACACATTTCATAAAATTTAAATTTAGTCATTTAGCAGACGTTTTTATCCAAAGCGACTTACAGACGAGGAAACATTGGAAGCAATTATAACAATATAGGCAACAAAATGCATAAGTTAATTAAATCCAGTCCATTAAAGCCTAGCACAGTATACAAAGCTAAGAATAGTGAGGTAAGTAAAAAAAAAAAAATTTTAAGAAGACAGAAAATAATAAGAGGTTAAAATCAGTCATCTACATTTTGACGGAAGATATGCATTTTCACAGACTACACCGGCCTGTAGTGTTCTAGCAGTGTAAGGTTGAGAGTGAGTTTCTTCAGTAGCGGTGTGATGCAGGCCTCTTTGAAAGCAGTGGGAAATGTCCCAGTGGTGAGCAAAGAGTTGATGATGCGGGTCAGACCAGGCACAACTGCTGGAGAGATGGCATGGAGGAGATGGGTGGGGATGGGATCCAGTGGGCAGGTGGTAGGGTGGTTGGAACCAATGACCTTGGAAACATCATCTTCAGACATAGGAGAAAAGGCGGGTGATGGTGGCGTAGAAAATTGGCTGTTGATGGCGGTAGTTTTCTTTACGAAGAACGATGCAAAATCATCAGCCGTTAACTCCGATGAAGGTGTGGGAGCAGGCGGACAGAGGAGAGCAGAGAAGGTTTTTAAGAGTGTGCGAGAGTCAGGAGAGTTGCTGATCTTCGAGTGGTTATAATCAGTTTTTGCAGAGGTGACGTCAACGGAGAAAGTAGAGAGAGAGAGGTCAGTATGGTCTTTTGACTTGTGCCATTTTCTCTCAGCTGACCGGAGGCTGGTGCGATGCTCACGTGGTACATCCGATAACCAGGGGGCAGACAGGGATGCACGTGCTGGTCCAGATGCAAGAGGGCATATGTTGTCCAAGCAGGATGTAAGCGTGGAACACAGAGTGTCTGTGGCACTGTTGGTATTCAAAAGTGAGAGCTCCTCAGAGGGGGGAGTGCAGACAAGACAGCAGAGGAAAAGCAGGAGGGAGGGACCGTAGGTAGCGCCGGAAAGTGACCAGCGGTAAGACATCTGCGTTGTCTGGAGCGGTGAAGTCGGGGGTGACAAAGAAGTGATCAGACGTGTGCAGCGGAGTGACCTGAGAGTGATGAGTGGAGCATTTCTCAAATCATCCTTGTCATTTGCAAAACAGTAAGTGCATTTCTGGTTTTGATTGTTTGATTGCAAGAGACGGCACATGATTCACGTTAACGCTTTTACTGTTTGTACAATAATTTATTGACAGACAGTGTCATTGTGATAAAGACAGGAAAAGACAGCACTGCATAGCACAAACAAATGTAGAAATCTGAACATAAGACAATCTCCTTAGGGAAAACTGTACATGCAGTGCAGTGGAATTACAGTGCAGTCTTCCTACACCTCCTGACGTTCCTGTCTTTTGGGCAACGGATTCTCATCCACATCACAACAAATATCTTCTCTTGCGATACAGCGTGAAAATCATCTTTCAGAGTGTCTAATCCAGCCTCTGCAGGCATCAGCTGTGATGTCATCACACGTTACATCCATGGCAGCCAGAAGGGTCATCTGTGTATGCGGCTGGCGATCATATACTTTTAATCTTCATGCTGAGAAAAATTCCTCAACGGGGTTGAGTAGGGTGAGAGGAACTCCACCAGCATCCTGTTGTGGGCCGCAAACCATTGCCTGATGATGTTGGAGCAATGGAAACTGACATTGTCCCAAACTAACACGTACTTCGGCAGGTCATCTCCAATCTGCCCCCTCTCTTGTTCAGGGATGAGATCCCTGTAGAGAGTGTCAAAAGACTGTTTAGGTGTGAAAAGGGGCCGTCTGCAACACAGTGAAGTTGTCTTGCAGTCCTATGTGGAAAGAATATAGCAATGCAAAACACTAAATTGAGTAAAATAAAATGCCACTGTTTACTTAAAGTATACTTACTGTATATTGTAAAACTAGTGCTTAAATGTCGTGGGGATTATACTATTCTACAGAGACCCATTATAATGCATTTTGATCAACATGACATAAGCAATTGATAATGTAGGAATCTGCACAGAATTTTGTCATAATCATTTGCATGGATGTACCAAAGCATTTGCAACTTGTTCAAAGAAATGAGAAAATGCTTGTTTGATGTGCACACGTGACACAAGGATGTAAGGATTGAACAAGAAGTTTTGAGAATTTCAAATCGGATCAGAGAAATGTACCAAATTGACTTAGAAAAAGCTGTATTTAAAGTAGGGGGGCTACTTTTGGGGCAGTTTTGTTTCACCCAAGTGTCCCATTTCCACCCCTCTCAAACTAATGCATGGATGCATATAGCCAAAAACAATTCATTTGATGCATGCAAAGAAGCAACACTGTGTGTCTCAAGAAGCATTTATTCATGATTACGTAGACATGCTAAAATTTCAAGGCCACACACTACACATTACACATGACATTACACATTTCATAAAATTTACATTTAGTCATTTAGCAGACGTTTTTATCCAAAGCGAGTTACAGACGAGGAAACATTGGAAGCAATTATAACAATATAGGCAACAAAAGGCATAAGTTAATTAAATCCAGTCCATTAAAGCCTAGCACAGTATACAAAGCTAAGAATAGTGAGGTAAGTAAAAAAATATTTTTTTAAGAAGACAGAAAATAATAAGAGGTTAAAATCAGTCATCTACATTTTGACGGAAGATATGCATTTTCACACACTACACCGGCCTGTAGTGTTCTAGCAGTAAAAGGTTGAGAGTGAGTTTCTTCAGTAGCGGTGTGATACAGGCCTCTTTGAAAGCAGTGGGAAATGTCCCAGTGGTGAGCAAAGAGTTGATGATGCGGGTCAGACCAGGCACAACTGCTGGAGAGATGGCATGGAGGAGATGGGTGGGGATGGGATCCAGTGGGCAGGTGGTAGGGTGGTTGGAACCAATGACCTTGGAAACATCATCTTCAGACATAGGAGAAAAGGCGGGTGATGGTGGTGTAGAAAATTGGCTGTTGATGGCGGTAGTTTTCTTTACGAAGAACGATGCAAAATCATCAGCCGTTAACTCCGATGAAGGTGTGGGAGCAGGCGGACAGAGGAGAGCAGAGAAGGTTTTTAAGAGTGTGCGAGAGTCAGGAGAGTTGCTGATCTTCGAGTGGTTATAATCAGTTTTTGCAGAGGTGACGTCAACGGAGAAAGTAGAGAGAAGAGACTGGTAGAGAGAGAGAGGTCAGTATGGTCTTTTGATTTGTGCCATTTTCTCTCAGCTGACCGGAGGCTGGTGCGATAATCACGTGGTACATCCGATAACCAGGGGGCAGACAGGGATGCACGGGCTGGTCCAGATGTAAGAGGGCATATGTTGTCCAAGCAGGATGTAAGCGTGGAACACAGAGTGTCTGTGGCACTGTTGGTATTCAAAAGAGAGAGCTCCTCAGAGGGGGGGAGTGCAGACAAGACAGCAGAGGAAAAGCAGGAGGGAGGGACCGTAGGTAGCGCCGGAAAGTGACCAGCGGTAAGACATCTGCGTTGTCTGGAGCGGTGAGGTCGGGGGTGACAAAGAAGTGATCAGACGTGTGCAGCGGAGTGACCTGAGAGTGATGAGTGGAGCATTTCTCGAATCATCCTCGTCATTTGCAAAACAGTAAGTGCATTTCTGGTTTTGATTGTTTGATTGCAAGAGACGGCACATGATTCACGTTAACGCTTTTACTGTTTGTACAATAATTTATTGACAGACAGTGTCATTGTGATGCAGACAGGAAAAGACAGCACTGCATAGCACAAACAAATGTAGAAATCTGAAAATAAGACAATCTCCTTAGGGAAAACTGTACATGCAGTGCAGTGGAATTACAGTGCAGTCTTCCTACACCTCCTGACTTTCCTGTCTTTTGGGCAACGGATTCTCATCCACATCACAACAAATATCTTCTCTTGCGATACAGCGTGAAAATCATCTTTCAGAGTGTCTAATCCAGCCTCTGCAGGCATCAGCTGTGATGTCATCACACGTTACATCCATGGCAGCCAGAAGGGTCATCTGTGTATGGGGCTGGCGATCATATACTTTTAATCTTCATGCTGAGAAAAATTCCTCAACGTGGTTGAGTAGGGTGAGAGGAACTCCACCAGCATCCTGATGTGGGCCGCAAACCATTGCCTGATGATGTTAGAGCGATGGAAACTGACATTGTCCCAAACTAACACGTACTTTGGTAGGTCATCTCCAATCTGCCCCCTCTCTTGTTCAGGGATGAGATCCCTGTAGAGAGTGTCAAAAGACTGTTTAGGTGTGAAAAGGGGCCGTCTGCAACACAGTGAAGTTGTCTTGCAGTCCTATGTGGAAAGAATATAGCAATGCAAAACACTAAATTGAGTAAAATAAAATGCCACTGTTTACTTAAAGTATACTTACTGTATATTGTAAAACTAGTGCTTAAATGTCGTGGGGATTATACTATTCTACAGAGACCCATTATAATGCATTTTGATCAACATGACATAAGCAATTGATAATGTATGAATCTGCACAGAATTTTGTCATAATCATTTGCATGGATGTACCAAAGCATTTGCAACTTGTTCAAAGAAATGAGAAAATGCTTGTTTGATGTGCACACGTGACACAAGGATGTAAGGATTGAACAAGAAGTTTTGAGAATTTCAAATCGGATCAGAGAAATGTACCAAATTGACTTAGAAAAAACTGTATTTAAAGTGGGGGGGGGTACTTTTGGGGCAGTTTTGTTTCACCCAAGTGTCCCATTTCCACCCCTCTCAAACTAATGCATGGATGCATATAGCCAGAAACAATTCATTTGATGCATGCAAAGAAGCAACACTGTGTGTCTCAAGAAGCATTTATTCATGATTACGTAGACATGCTAAAATTTCAAGGCCAAACACTACACATTACACATGACATTACACATTTCATAAAATTTACATTTAGTCATTTAGCAGACGTTTTTATCCAAAGCGACTTACAGACGAGGAAACATTGGAAGCAATTATAACAATATAGGCAACAAAATGCATAAGTTAATTAAATCCAGTCCATTAAAGCCTAGCACAGTATACAAAGCTAAGAATAGTGAGGTAAGTAAAAAAATATTTTTTTAAGAAGACAGAAAATAATAAGAGGTTAAAATCAGTCATCTACATTTTGACGGAAGATATGCATTTTCACACACTACACCGGCCTGTAGTGTTCTAGCAGTGTAAGGTTGAGAGTGAGTTTCTTCAGTAGCGGTGTGATGCAGGCCTCTTTGAAAGCAGTGGGAAATGTCCCAGTGGTGAAAAAAGAGTTGATGATGCGGGTCAGACCAGGCACAACTGCTGGAGAGATGGCATGGAGGAGATGGGTGGGGATGGGATCCAGTGGGCAGGTGGTAGGGTGGTTGGAAGCAATGACCTTGGAAACATCATCTTCAGACATAGGAGAAAAGCCGGGTGATGGTGGCGTAGAAAATTGGCTGTTGATGGCGGTAGTTTTCTTTACGAAGAACGATGCAAAATCATCAGCCGTTAACTCCGATGAAGGTGTGGGAGCAGGCGGACAGAGGAGAGCAGAGAAGGTTTTTAAGAGTGTGCGAGAGTCAGGAGAATTGCTGATCTTCGAGTGGTTATAATCAGTTTTTGCAGAGGTGACGTCAACGGAGAAAGTAGAGAGAGAGAGGTCAGTATGGTCTTTTGACTTGTGCCATTTTCTCTCAGCTGACCGGAGGCTGGTGCGATGCTCACGTGGTACATCCGATAACCAGGGGGCAGACAGGGATGCAGGGGCTGGTCCAGATGTAAGAGGGCATATGTTGTCCAAGCAGGATGTAAGCGTGGAACACAGAGTGTCTGTGGCACTGTTGGTATTCAAAAGAGAGAGCTCCTCAGAGGGGGGGAGTGCAGACAAGACAGCAGAGGAAAAGCAGGAGGGAGGGACCGTAGGTAGCGCCGGAAAATGACCAGCGGTAAGACATCTGCGTTGTCTGGAGCGGTGAGGTCGGGGGTGACAAAGAAGTGATCAGACGTGTGCAGCGGAGTGACCTGAGAGTGATGAGTGGAGCATTTCTCGAATCATCCTTGTCATTTGCAAAACAGTAAGTGCATTTCTGGTTTTGATTGTTTGATTGCAAGAGACGGCACATGATTCACGTTAACGCTTTTACTGTTTGTACAATCATTTATTGACAGACAGTGTCATTGTGATGCAGACAGGAAAAGACAGCACTGCATAGCACAAACAAATGTAGAAATCTGAACATAAGACAATCTCCTTAGGGAAAACTGTACATGCAGTGCAGTGGAATTACAGTGCAGTCTTCCTACACCTCCTGACGTTCCTGTCTTTTGGGCAACGGATTCTCATCCACATCACAACAAATATCTTCTCCTGCGATACAGCGTGAAAATCATCTTTCAGAGTGTCTAATCCAGCCTCTGCAGGCATCAGCTGTGATGTCATCACACGTTACATCCATGGCAGCCAGAAGGGTCATCTGTGTATGCGGCTGGCGATCATATACTTTTAATCTTCATGCTGAGAAAAATTCCTCAACGTGGTTGAGTAGGGTGAGAGGAACTCCACCAGCATCCTGTTGTGGGCCGCAAACCATCAGAGGCGGACAGAGTACACAGGTTCATTACTTGAGTAAAAGTACAGATACCCCTTGCTAAATTTTACTCAAGTACAAGTAAAAGTACTACAGTCAGATGTGTACTTAAGTAAAAGTACTGAAGTACATGTTTTTAAAAGTACTTGAGTATCAAGAGTACAAGAGTACATTTTCTAAATATTGCATTACTACTGCCACAGTGCTTACATTTATGTACAAAAACGTCCTACATGGAGTTATGAAATATGTTAATGTTAATACCTTGGAGAATGTTAAAGGAATTTAAAGTAAAATAAAGTAATTTTAATCTTTTTACCATGCTTTATTCTTTTCACCTCTGCTAGAGTTTTAATGGATTTTTTGCACCCACATTTGAACCGAACAGTTTTAAACAACACACCGCATACTCAAGAACATCAAAGCAAATACTCGGCTTACATTAATGAGTAATATTAGAAAATACAATTCAGCTAACAATTGTGTGTACATGTGAGTTTCTCTGTTTTTTCATTAATCAGTAGTGGCGTTTCATCAAAACCTAGGGTATGGCGAAATTTCCTCAGACCATACAAATACGAACCACAATGAAACCAAATGATACCACATATATGTAACCACAAAACTTAAAGTAGTAAAAAATAACCCAGCCAGATGTTGTCATAACCACCACCAACGACTACGTTAATCGACTATGAGACTAAAATATAAACCAACCATTGATCAGATTCAGCAAACAAGATTAAATATAAAACATGTCTTACCTTGTCGCAGGGTTGTTAAGCCTTGATTCTTTTCATTTTTAAGCTAATCCTGGCATAGCTAGTGGCAAATCGCAAAATACATAATAGCCTAAACTGCGACTGCACTACAAAGTCTTTCCGTACAATATATTTTTTTAATTTTTCACAGATAGCGTTGTACATTATGAATGAAATACAATAACAATAGTGTAAATTATTCGATTTATTAAAATTATTAAATGGATGCCAACTAAGTGGGAAAATAAAGACCATCCCCACTACCCATAACCTCACACTTGATACCAAAACCACTGTTAGGCATTTTGTAGACAGTTTCTTTGTTTTATTGAAAATAAATGCCTGTATATGATCTTAAATGTGGAAAATGCAGACAAACGAGTTCCAAAAAGAGCTTCGAACCAACATTACGATGATGTCACGTCAAAACTACATATCTTCGGTCTTACCGACTATACGTCAATGACGCTATGTGAATTAACGGTGTTTATACATTCTCAAATACACATGCTTCCGACGCCTATGCTACATGTACACATCAGTGTAAAGCAGTTTAATTATCTTTAATGAGTCTCATTATGCACACGTACTTTGTTTCAACAATGTTTTCTGAACGCTAGGGCCATACACAAACGCCGCCCCTGAAATCAATAAACCTAAAACAGCAAAGAAGGCGATATAGCAATGTTCTGACACACCTCTGAACCTGACCGTGTTATACACGCAGCATAGAGCAAAGAAGAGAAAATAATAATGATTAAAGAAAATCAGCTGACCGGTCGCGATGTTTTCAAGTTCATTTCATGTTATATTTAGCATTTTATATGACGCTATTGGCTACTCTTCCCTTACCTTTATTCTTTATTCATATAAAAATACCCCCAAATCGCATGAAAATACACACAAAACACATATTCTTCAATCGTGCATTTATTAGCTTCTTGTTTTGGTGAAGAAATGTCACTTTAGCTTCATCGCGGATGTCCTGAATGAGGAAGTGTACACAGGACGTGTCATGCATACGTGAGATGATTGACAGCTGTACAGCAAATGAAAGAGCTCTGAGGTCTGGGTGATTGTTGCTGATAGGCTCGCCCAATAAGTGGCGCCTGCACAATCCAATCACGTTTGAGAGGGAAAAAACAAATTGGTGGTTTCCGAGATTTTTCTTTTTCCTTTTTAGAAGTAACGGGTACTTACGGTTATGGATAGAAATGTAGCGGAGTAAAGAGTACAATATTTGCCTCTCAAATGTACTTGAGTAAAGTCATGAGTACTCCCCAAAAATTAGACTCAAGTAAAGTACAGATCCCTCAAAATTGTACTTAAGTACTGTACTCGAGTAAATGTACTCCTTTACTGTCCGGCTCTGCACACCATTGCCTGATGATGTTGGAGCGATGGAAACTGACATTGTCCCAAACTAACACGTACTTTGGCAGGTCATCTCCAATCTGCCCCCTCTCTTGTTCAGGGATGAGATCCCTGTAGAGAGTGTCAAAAGACTGTTTAGGTGTGAAAAGGGGCCGTCTGCAACACAGTGAAGTTGTCTTGCAGTCCTATGTGGAAAGAATATAGCAATGCAAAACACTAAATTGAGTAAAATAAAATGCCACTGTTTACTTGAAGTATACTTACAGTATATTGTAAAACTAGTGCTTAAATGTCGTGGGGATTATACTATTCTACAGAGACCCATTATAAAGCATTTTGATCAACATGACATAAGCAATTGAAAATGTAGGAATCTGCACAGAATTTTGTCATAATCATTTGCATGGATGTACCAAAGCAATTTGCAACTTTTTCAAAGAAATGAGAAAATGCTTGTTTGATGTGCACACGTGACACAAGGATGTAAGGATTGAACAAGAAGTTTTGAGAATTTCAAATCGGATCAGAGAAATGTACCAAATTGACTTAGAAAAAACTGTATTTAAAGTGGGGGGGTACTTTTGGGGCAGTTTTGTTTAACCCAAGTGTCCCATTTCCACCCCTCTCAAACTAAAGCATGGATGCATATAGCCAGAAACAATTCATTTGATGCATGCAAAGAAGCAACACTGTGTGTCTCAAGAAGCATTTATTCATGATTACGTAGACATGCTAAAATTTCAAGGCCACACACTACACATTACACATGACATTACACATTTCATAAAATTTACAATTAGTCATTTAGCAGACGTTTTTATCCAAAGCGACTTACAGACGAGGAAACATTGGAAGCAATTATAACAATATAGGCAACAAAATGCATAAGTTAATTAAATCCAGTCCATTAAAGCCTAGCACAGTATACAAAGCTAAGAATAGCGAGGTAAGTAAAAAAATAATTTTTTAAGAAGACAGAAAATAATAAGAGGTTAAAATCAGTCATCTACATTTTGACGGAAGATATGCATTTTCACACAATACACCGGCCTGTAGTGTTCTAGCAGTGTAAGGTTGAGAGTGAGTTTCTTCAGTAGCGGTGTGATGCAGGCCTCTTTGAAAGCAGTGGGAAATGTCCCAGTGGTGAGCAAAGAGTTGATGATGCGGGTCAGACCAGGCACAACTGCTGGAGAGATGGCATGGAGGAGATGGGTGGGGATGGGATCCAGTGGGCAGGTGGTAGGGTGGTTGGAACCAATGACCTTGGAAACATCATCTTCAGACATAGGAGAAAAGGCGGGTGATGGTGGCGTAGAAAATTGGCTGTTGATGGCGGTAGTTTTCTTTACGAAGAACGATGCAAAATCATCAGCCGTTAACTCCGATGAAGGTGTGGGAGCAGGCGGACAGAGGAGAGCAGAGAAGGTTTTTAAGAGTGTGCGAGAGTCAGGAGAGTTGCTGATCTTCGAGTGGTTATAATCAGTTTTTGCAGAGGTGACGTCAACGGAGAAAGTAGAGAGAAGAGACTGGTAGAGAGAGAGAGGTCAGTATGGTCTTTTGACTTGTGCCATTTTCTCTCAGCTGACCGGAGGCTGGTGCGATGCTCACGTGGTACATCCGATAACCAGGGGGCAGACAGGGATGCACGGGCTGGTCCAGATGTAAGAGGGCATATGTTGTCCAAGCAGGATGTAAGCGTGGAACACAGAGTGTCTGTGGCACTGTTGGTATTCAAAAGAGAGAGCTCCTCAGAGGGGTGGAGTGCAGACAAGACAGCAGAGGAAAAGCAGGAGGGAGGGACCGTATGTAGCGCCGGAAAGTGACCAGCGGTAAGACATCTGCGTTGTCTGGAGCGGTGAGTTCGGGGGTGACAAAGAAGTGATCAGACGTGTGCAGTGAAGTGAACTGAGAGTGATGAGTGGAGCATTTCTCGAATCATCCTTGTCATTTGCCATAGGAATCATAGGAATTCATTTGCAAAACAGTAAGTGCATTTCTGGTTTTGATTGTTTGATTGCAAGAGACGGCACATGAGTCACGTTAACGCTTTTACTGTTTTTACAATAATTTATTGACAGACAGTGTCATTGTGATAAAGACAGGAAAAGACAGCACTGCATAGCACAAACAAATGTAGAAATCTGAACATAAGACAATCTCCTTAGGGAAAACTGTACATGCAGTGCCAGTTGGAACCAGTGACCTTGGAAACATCAGCTTCAGACAGAGGAGAAAAGGCGGGTGATGGTGGTGTAGAAAATTGGCTGTTGATGGTGGTAGTTTTCTTTACGAAGAACGATGCAAAATCATCAGCCGTTAACTCAGATGAAGGTGTTGGAGCAGGCGGACAGAGGAGAGCAGAGAAGGTTTTTAAGAGTGTGCGAGAGTCAGGAGAGTTGCTGATCTTCGAGTGGTTATAATCAGTTTTTGCAGAGGTGACGTCAACGGAGAAAGTAGAGAGAAGAGACTGGTAGAGAGAGAGGTGTGTATGGTCTTTTGACTTGTGCCATTTTCTCTCAGCTGACCGGAGGCTGGTGCGATGCTCACGTGGTACATCCGATAACCAGGGGGCAGACAGGGATGCACAGGCTGGTCCAGATGTAAGAGGGCATAGGTTGTCCAAGCAGGATGTAAGCGTGGAACACAGAGTGTCTGTGGCACTGTTGGTATTCAAAAGAGAGAGCTCCTCAGAGGGGGGGAGTGCAGACAAGACAGCAGCGGAAAAGCAGGAGGGAGGGAAAGTGACCAGCGGTAAGACATCTGCTTTGTCTGGAGCGGTGAGGTCGGGGGTGACAAAGAAGTGATCAGACGTGTTCAGCGGAGTGACCTGAGAGTGATGAGTGGAGCATTTCTCGAATCATCCTTGCCATTTACAAAACAGTAAGTGCATTTCTGGTTTGATTGTTTGATTGCAAGAGACGGCACATGATTCACGTTAACGCTTTTACTGTTTGTACAATAATTTATTGAATGACAGTGTCATTGCGATGCAGACAGGAAAAGACAGCACTGCATAGCACAAACAAATGTAGAAATCTGAACATAAGACAATCTCCTTAGGGAAAACTGTACATGCAGTGCAGTGGAATTTGTGGGAATTAAGATCAATATATAGATCGATATAAAAATGGATGATTAATTTTGTTTAAATCAGATGTATTTTCCTACGTGACATGATTGTGAACAAAAGCTTGAAGCTGAGAGTTCTACAGTTGCTAGATGTTGCCAGAGATTCGAATGTGGTCAGTAAGTGGGGGGTGCATATTCTGCTTATGTGTGTGTGTAACAAGAAGCATCTTCTTTTTGGGGGAAGGAATGTGCACACTGAAGGATCTTATTGTGGTATTAAACGTGCCTTTACATTTTATATGCTTTATGATTTCATTATTGTTTACTAACTGTGCATAATATGTTGAAAATATAACCAAGTGTGTGAGTTGTGTTAGCCAAGAGTTGGGATGATTTTGAGGGTATTTTTCCACAGGAAACGGTATGTGTGTGTAAAGATTAGATTACACAGGGAGCCCCATGGAATGTGGTGTGTAGTGTTTCTATATAATACATTGCAGATGTTCGAGAGCAAAGCAGTGTAAGCCTGGTTGGCTGAAGACAGGACAAAGGAGAAAGAGCTGATTGGACCCTAGCTGAAGAAGAGACGCGACGGGAAATATTATAAAAGCTGTGAAACTGTTTTTTTGGGGGTCGGTTCTTTGTGTAAGACTTTGCGTCTGAGAACCCACCCAGCAGCTGCTGTACCCAGCTGTTGTATTGTTTGAGACTTCTGATCAATAAATTTCAACATTTTCTTAACTGGCCTATCTCCAATTTTGAACACGCAGAACATTGAAGAAATGTTCATCAGATGGTGACCCCGACGCGATTGGAGAAAAAGGCATCTAAAGAGAATTGTAAAACTCGGGGATTGACCGAAAATCGGGACAAGACAACTTTTAATTCAACACACTGTCGACAGAATAAGATAAGGTAAGCAGAGACCTGTTTAAACGACCTTCTGCAGATTGGATATTCCAAATTTATGTGTTGAGTTTGAAGTATATCCGTACAATTGATTATAAATTAAAAATCGTTGGTATTTGTTGATCAGAACTAATTGTGAAGTCCTTTTAAAACACCTACACGTATAAAGTCGTGTGGCATGATAAAAGGCGCATTTTTAAAACACCCGCTGGTATAAAGTCCACGGCATGATAAAAATGAGATAATTGTGAAGTCCTTTTAAAACACCTGCAAGTATAAAAGTCTTGTGGCATGATAAAAGGCGCATTTTTAAAACACCCGCTGGTATAAAGTCCACGGCATGATAGAAATGAGATAATTGTGAAATCCTTTTAAACACCTGCAAGTATAGAAGTCTTGCGGCATGATAAAAGTGAATAAACAGGGATAAATGCTTTTAAAACGCCCCGGGGTAACCAGGCCCTAGGCACGCTAAAAGCAGATTAAACTGTATATATTATTTGTGTATTGTGTACTGAATATCAGTTTGTAGAATGTCTGAGTTTGAGAGAGAATGTGAGGAATACGGGTGTTCCCCGGTAATTATACAATGGAGTCAGATATGTATGGAAAATGTATGGAAGGAATCGGAGAATGTATTAATTAAGATAACACCAAAAATCAGGGAAATGGAGGAAAAAGCGCATGCAAGTTTGAACAGCGGCAGAAAGAGCTAAATGGATGCTGGATAGCATTATGTGAAGATTGCGCGTGACAGAATGAGTGTGTGGCTGTGTTTGAGACAGTGTAGGGGAGGGGTATGTATGTGTGTGTGTGTGTGTGTGTGTGTGAGACAGAGAGCGAGGGAGAGTGAGAGAGTGCCAGAAAGGGAGCGAAAGACAGAAAACAGCAACATTTAGGCATTTGTGTATGTGTTAATGGGAAACCAATGAGAGTTAGGTGTATGTTTAATGTATAAAGCCAGTGGCTGGATGAAGAGGTAGAATGGGTGTTCTGAGAGCATATATACAGTATACAGAGAGAGAAAGAGTTTTCTTAAACAAACACTTTGACTTCTGCAAAGATTAATTGTATTATATTTTATTATAGTTTGCTCATTCATCATGTGTTATAGGTCATGCAACTCAAAGTTCTTAGTTTAATTGTCAATTATTATTTTTTTATTTATTTTTTGGGTGATTTCCCTAAAATTCTTTAGGTGGAATAAAATTGACCCCAAGGAAAACATCAGAATCAAATTGCTCTGATAATTTTGTATTGGAAAAAGTGAATGTCAAAATCTATTTTTGTTATTACAGACTTTGTTATCCTGGCAAGACAGAAGGTGAAACAACTGTCCCAGCAGCCACCCCCACACACAGGCCCACCCTATGGTGCTCATCCCTATGAGGGGTACCCATAAGCACTATAACCATACACAAACCTTAACCAATCATGGGGACAAAACAATAGGCAAAGGGGTAATTGAAGAGGGAACGGGGGAAGACAGGGTGACGGGCGGAGCAGGGATCAGTGTTGTGCGTGTGGCAGATATGGACACTGGGCAAGAGATTGCCCACAACTGGCACAAGGTCAAGGTCAGCAAAACGGACAACCTGAGGGGGGATGGGGTCCCCAAAGAGGTAGGTCCAGTGGTCGTGGCAGGGGACCACACACCCCAAATAACCCGGGGCAACATCTCTCGTCATTCTCCAACCTACAGGCGCCTGTGCACCCTAACATGGGGCCCGGGGAATGGGGCGGAGCAGTGTTGAAAGGGCACACAGAGAAAGGTGTGATTAAAGATGGCCTATGACTAAAACCATTACAAGTGAAAGTTTCAGGTCAGTTTCTGTCGCATTAATTCCTGTATTCCTGTAACGCCCAAATCCCTTTATTAGTGAAACATTTACTGATTAAATTATATTTGAGTTAGTATATTGTGTTCAGCAGAAGGGGTAATAGTCACATTACCAGATGGGACCAAAGCAAATTGTTACCTTTCAGGTAACACACCTCATGTGTGGAAGAGAGGGACGTAGACATATATTGGGTAGTATTAGACCATAGTGTAGCGCCAAACTATATAATGAATGGTCACTCCACTTAACAAATGGTTCACATGTATTGATTTGGCAAGCGCTTTTTCCTGTATATCCATTGAAGAATGTAAACCCTGTGTGGCATTCACATACCGGGGGTGTCAATATTATTACTACAGACTAACCCAAGGATTTTTATAAGCTGCAGATATGCAGACCTAATGTTATATTTCCAGGTCGCATGATCACCTCACAGGGCTCGACGCTTACTGTAACACAAAGGCAGGGAATTCTGAGTCATCCAAAAACCAACCACGGTGAAAGAAATGTTGCCATTTTTGGGCCTGACAGGATACAGTAGACATTAAATCCAAAATATGTAGCTTTTTCAACCCCATTGCGACATCCCATCAAGCCACATGGCATGAAGAATCTCAAGGTTGTGTTAAATTGAACATTTAAAAAAAGAACGCACGTTTATAGCCCTTGAATCCCATTTGGCCCATGCAGCTAACTTGAACTGCCCAAATTAAAAATTGTCACAGCACTCATTAAATTATTAACAGACGGTTGTTGCTTGAGAGCAGAAGATGGTAGTTTGAAAGTGGCTTATGCAGTGGTAGAGCAGGAAGGACATGAGATGATTACGAGGGATGCAGCAAGGTTAGATGCGAAGCAGTCAGCACAGAGGGCAGAAATGGTAGCAGTGATCAAAGCCTTGTGACATGCTGGTGAACACCGTGTGAACATCTATTCTGACTATGATTATGTTATCACAGCTGTAAATATTGAAATGCCCTTAAGGCGACGATGTGGCTTTATCACATCGTCTGGTCGACCAATTAAGCATGCGCATGCAGACAGAGACTTTTAGAGGCTCTGATGATCCCTAGGGAGGTGGCAGTAATTAAATGCACTGGCCACTCTAAGATGGAAGGTAACGATGCTGAAGATCTCTCAGCGAAAGCAGATGAACCTTAATTTAAAACTAAAATTGGCTAAAATCTGTGCACAGACAAAACTTAATTGGCTATCAGCTCTCACTTTCGCACTAATGTTTATCAGCTCATCTGTAAATAGAATAACAGGTTTAACTCATTTTGAATTGCTTACAGGTCGTCAGTTTCCAGCACCTATGACAGCGCTGACGGAGGAACCTGTACGCCCGTTATCTCACAATGTATATTTTAACAAACTAACTGTTCTGATTAAAACCTTTTGCCAACAGATCAATCATGTTAAAGCTGAACCGTTCATCCAAGTCAAAGCAGACTGGATAAGGATTAGAACATTCCGAAGGAAAATTAAATGAACCGTGCTGGTCACAGCCCGACCAAGTAACTCACATTGTGTTCAACTCAAGGGAAAAGGAGGCATCTGGTTTCAGTTAACCTCTTGTGTGACTTGTGCACCCCCTTGTAGGAATCTTGCTGAAAGGGTGACGTGTTCATATTCATTATTGCTATTGTGATTGTGATTGTCATATTTATTAACGTATAACCATTTATTCCTTACAATTAGGTACATTTTATGTGATTTTAACCATATATTTTTCCTTAATCACATATTCCCATTAAGTATACTGTGTGTTTAACCATTTAAATTTTCAAGATTGTGTTTATTGTTCCTTTAAAATCCAAGAGAGGGTAACGAGATGAAGCTGTGGGAAAACTGTAAGCAGTTGGGGATCCTATTAATAATCTCAGGAGTTGTAGTAGGAATAATTTTTAGCCTAACAGGAAAACAACAACACCATATCAAAACCGAGACACAAAAGAGCCATAGCCGATACAAGGTTACCATGTGAACAACTTGTAATTAACAATGTTTGGGGCAAGACCACATCATTTACTTTCGACCTATGCGCTGTCATAAATTGTGGGGGAAAAAATAGTTCATGGAGGGGGTACAACGTATATGTATGTATGGACAGGAATATGGACAGTCTAGGCAAACCCATAGGGGCGAATGATGTCTGTCATGGAATAAGGTAATAGCATACACCGGTGGTTGGACCCCGAAAGAACCCCTCCCAAATATACCATGCATCTATTGTCTGGCGATCACTTCCTAGATGAGGACGATAACGATGATTGTGATAATTTGTGACCACTTTTTAGTGGTCAAGAGAGGGAATTGTGGGAATTAAGATCAATATATAGATCGATATAAAAATGGATGATTAATTTTGTTTAAATCAGATGTCTTTTCCTACATGACATGATTGTGAACAAAAGCTTGAAGCTGAGAGTTCTACAGTTGCTAGATGTTGCCAGAGATTGGAATGTGGTCAGTAAGTGGGGGGTGCATGTTCTGCTTATGTGTGTGTGTAACAAGAAGCATCTTCTTTTTGGGGGAAGAAATGTGCACACTGAAGGATCTTATTGTGGTATTAAACGTGCCTTTACATTTAATATGCTTTATGATTTCATTATTGTTTACTAACTGTGCATAATATGTTGAAAATATAACCAAGTGTGTGAGTTGTGTTAGCCAAGAGTTGTATTGTTTGAGACTTCTGATCAATAAATTTCAACATTTTCTTAACTGGCTTAAAAGAAATGTTCATCAAATTACAGTGCAGTCTTCCTACACCTCCTGACGTTCCTGTCTTTTGGGCAACGGATTCTCATCCACATCACAACAAATATCTTCTCTTGCGATACAGCGTGAAAATCATCTTTCAGAGTGTCTAATCCAGCCTCTGCAGGCATCAGCTGTGATGTCATCACACGTTACATCCATGGCAGCCAGAAGGGTCATCTGTGTATACGGCTGTCGATCATATATTTTTAATCTTCATGCTGAGAAAAATTCCTCAACGGGGTTGAGTAGGGTGAGAGGAACTCCACCAGCATCCTGTTGTGGGCCGCAAACCATTGCCTGATGATGTTTTAGCGATGGAAACTGACATTGTCCCAAACTAACACTTACTTTGGCAGGTCATCTCCAATCTGCCCCCTCTCTTGTTCAGGGATGAGATCCCTGTAGAGAGTGTCAAAAGACTGTTTAGGTGTGAAAAGGGGCCGTCTGCAACACAGTGAAGCCACTGTTTACTTGAAGTATACTTACTGTATATTGTAAAACTAGTGCTTAAATGTCGTGGGGGATTATACTATTCAACAGAGACACATTATAATGCATTTTGATCAACATGACATAAGCAATAGATAATGTAGGAATCTGCACAGAATTGTGTCATAATCATTTGCATGGATATACCAAAGCATTTGCAACTTGTTCAAAGAAATGAGAAAATGCTTGTTTGATGTGCACAAGTGACACAAGGATGTAAGGATTGAACAGGAAGTTTTGAGAATTTCAAATCGGATATGAGAAATGTACCAAATTGACTTTAAAACTGTATTTAAAGTGGGTGAGGGTACTTTTGGGGCAGTTTTGTTTCACCCAAGTGTCCCATTTCCACCCCTCTCAAACTGATGCATGGATGCATATAGCCAGAAACAATTTGTTTGATGCATGCAAAGAAGCAACACTGTGTGTCTCAACAAGCATTTATTCATGATTACGTAGACATGCTAAAATTTCAAGGCCACACACTACACATTACACATGACATTACACATTTCATAAAATTTACATTTAGTCATTTAGCAGACGTTTTTATCCAAAGCGACTTACAGATGAGAAAACATTGGATGCAATTATAACAACATAGGCAACAAAATGCATAAGTTAATTAAATCCAGTCCATTAAAGCCTAGCACAGTATACAAAGCTAAGAATATGGAGGTAAGTAAAAAAACTTTTTTTTAAGAAGACAGAAAAGAATTAGAGGTTAAAATCAGTCATCTACATTTTGACGGAAGATATGCATTTTCACACACTACACCGGCCTGTAGTATTCTAGCAGTGTAAGGTTGAGAGTGGGTTTCTTCAGTAGCGGTGTGATGTAGGCCTCTTTGAACGCAGTGGGAAATGTCCCAGTGGTGAGCAAAGAATTGATGATGTGGGTCAGACCAGGCACAACTGCTGGAGAGATGGCATGGAGGAGATGGGTGGGGACGGGATCCAGTGGGCAGGTGGTAGGGTGGTTGGAACCAATGACCTTGGAAACATCATCTTCAGACAGAGGGGAAAAGGCGGGTGATGGTGGTATAGAAAATTGGCTGTTGATGGCGGTAGTTTTCTTTACGAAGAACGTTGCAAAATCATCAGCTGTTAACTGCGATGAAGGTGTGGGAGAAGGCAAATAGAGGAGAGCAGAGAAAGTTTTTAAGAGTGTGCGAGAGTCAGGAGAGTTGATGATCTTCGAGTGGTTATAATCAGTTTTTGCAGAAGTAACGTCAACGGAGAAAGTAGAGAGAAGAGACTGGTAGAGAGAGAGGTCAGTTTGGTCTTTTGACTTGTGCCATTTTCTCTCAGCTGACCGGAGGCTGGCGCGATGCTCACGTGGTACATCTGATAACCAGTGGGCAGACAGGGATGCAAGGGCTGGTCAAGATGTAAGAGGGCATAGGTTGTCCAAGCAGGATGTAAGCGTGGAACACAGAGTGTCTGTGGCACTGTTTGTATTCAAAAGAGAGAGCTCCTCAGAGGGGGGGAGTGCAGACAAGACAGCAGAGGAAAAGCAGGAGGGAGGGACCGTAGGTAGCGCCGGAAAGTGACCAGCGGTAAGACATCTGCTTTGTCTGGAGCGGTGAGGTCGGGGGTGACAAAGAAGTGATCAGACGTGTGCAGCGGAGTGACCTGAGAGTGATGAGTGGAGCATTTCTCGAATCATCATTGACATTTGCAAAACAGTAAGTGCATTTCTGGTTTTGATTGCTTGATTGCAAGAGACGGCACATGATTCACGTTAACGCTTTTACTGTTTGTACAATAATTTATTGACAGACAGTGTCATTGCGATGCAGACAGGAAAAGACAGCACTGCATAGCACAAACAAATGTAGAAATCTGAACATAAGACAATCTCCTTAGGGAAAACTGTACATGCAGTGCAGTGGAATTACAGTGCAGTCTTCCTACACCTCCTGACGTTCCTGTCTTTTGGGCAACGGATTCTCATCCACATCACAACAAATATCTTCTCTTGCGATACAGCGTGAAAATCATCTTTCAGAGTGTGTAATCCAGCCTCTGCAGGCATCAGCTGTGATGTCATCACACGTTACATCCATGGCAGCGAGAAGGGTCATCAGTGTATGCGGCTGGCGATCATATACTTTTAATCTTCATGCTGAGAAAAATTCCTCAACGGGGTTTTGTAGGGTGAGAGGAACTACACCAGCATCCTGTTGTGGGCCGCAAACCATTGCCTGATCATGTTGGAGCGATGGAAACTGATATTGTCCCAAACTAACACGTACTTTGGCAGGTCATCTCCAATCTGCCCCCACTCTTGTTCAGGGACGAGATCCCTGTAGAGAGTGTCAAAAGACTGTTTAGGTGTGAAAAGGGGCCGTCTGCAACCCAGTGAAGTTGTCTTGCAGTCCTATGTGGAAAGAATGTAGTAAAGCAAAACACTAAATTGAGTAAAATAAAATGCCACTGTTTACTTGAAGTATACTTACTGTATATTGTAAAACTAGTGCTTAAATGTTGTGGGGGATTATACTATTCAACAGAGACACATTATAATGCATTTTAATCAACATGACATAAGCAATTGATAATGTAGGAATCTGCACAGAATTGTGTCATAATCATTTGCATGGATATACCAAAGCATTTGCAACTTGTTCAAAGAAATGATAAAATGCTTGTTTGATGTGCACAAGTGACACAAGGATGTAAGGATTGAACAGGAAGTTTTGAGAATTTCGAATCGGATCTGAGAAATGTACCAAATTGACATAGAAAAACTGTATTTAAATTGGGTGGGGGTACTTTTGGGGCAGTTTTGTTTCACCCAAGTGTCCCATTTCCACCCCTCTCAAACTGATGCATGGATGCATATAGCCAGAAACAATTCGTTTGATGCATGCAAAGAAGCAATACTGTGTGTCTTAAGCATTTATTCATGATTACGTAGACATGCTAAAAAAATCAAGGCCACACACTACACATTACACATGACATTACACATTTCATAAAATTTACATTTAGTCATTTAGCAGACGTTTTTATCCAAAAGCGACTTACAGACGAGGAAACATTGGAAGCAATTATAACAATATAGGCAACAAAATGCATAAGTTAATAAATCCAGTCCATTAAAGCCTAGCACAGTATACAAAGCTAAGAATAGTGAGGTAAGTAAAAAAAAAATTTTTTAGAAGACAAAAAAATAAGAGGTTAAAATCAGTCATCTACATTTTGACGGAAGATATGCATTTTCACACACTAAACCGGCCTGTAGTGTTCTAGCAGTGTAAGGTTGAGAGTGGGTTTCTTCAGTAGCGGTGTGATGCAGGCCTCTTTGAACGCAGTGGGAAATGTCCCAGTGGTGAGCAAAGAGTTGATGATGTGGGTCAGACCAGGCACAACTGCTGGAGAGATGGCATGGAGGAGATGGGTGGGGATGGGATCCAGTGGGCAGGTGGTAGGGTGGTTGGAACCAATGACCTTGGAAACATCATCTTCAGTCAGAGGAGAAAAGGCGGGTGATGGTGGTATAGAAAATTGGCTGTTGATGGCGGTAGTTTTCTTTACGAAGAAATATGCAAAATCATCAGCTGCTAACTGCGATGAAGGTGTGGGAGAAGGCAAATAGAGGAGAGCAGAGAAGGTTTTTGAGAGTGTGAGAGAGTCAGGAGAGTTGCTGATCTTCGAGTGGTTATAATCAGTTTTTGCAGAGGTGACGTCAACGGAGAAAGTAGAGAGAAGAGACTGGTAGAGAGAGAGGTCAGTATGGTCTTTTGACTTGTGCCATTTTCTGTCAGCTGACCGGAGGCTGGTGCGATGCTCACGTGGTACATCCGATAACCAGGGGGCAGACAGGGATGCACGGGCTGGTCCAGATGTAAGAGGGCATAGGTTGTCCAAGCAGGATGTAATCGTGGAACACAGAGTGTCTGTGGCACTGTTTGTATTCAAAAGAGAGAGCTCCTCAGAGGGGGGAGTGCAGACAAGACAGCAGGGAAAAGCAGGAGGGAGGGACCGTAGGTAGCGCCGGAAAGTGACCAGCGGTAAGACAGAGAGTGCGTTGTCTGGAGCGGTGAGGTCGGGGGTGACAAAGAAGTGATCAGACGTGTGCAGCGGAGTGACCTGAGACTGATGAGTGGAGCATTTCTCGAATCATCCTTGACATTTTCGCCCGGCACCCTACACGGCCGGGCGGAAGTGCTCGGCGGCGGCGTCGAGATCGTAAACCAAGGCGGGGGAAGCGCTGAGGTCTAGGAGCTAGGCTAAAGGTAACACCACACCGGCTCTCTATACTCAGCATTTTCCTTGCTAATGTTCGATCATTAGTGAACAAAATGGATGAGATTCGACTCCGCATCATCAACAGCAAAAGACTTTTGAATTGCAATGTCATAATCTTCACGGAAACATGGCTACACAGCGGTATACCGGACAACGCTATTGAGTTAGCCGGCTACAACACACACCGGGCGGATAGAACGGCAGAGGAATCCGGTAAGACAAGAGGAGGTGCATTTCCATCAACAAAGCGTGGTGCACGAACTCTGTTATTGTCGGGAGACACTGCTCGGCTAACCTTGAGTTTCTCATGGTTAAATGTAGACCGTTTTATCTGTCACGGGAATTCACTTCCACCATTATAACGGCAGCTTATATTCCACCGGATGCTGATGCCAAAGCTTGCTATGAAAGAACTTCATGCAGCCATCAGTAAACAACAGACTGCTCACCGGGAGGCTGCATTTATTGTTGCGGGAGATTTTAATTACTCAAACTTAAAGACAGTGCTCCCTAAATTTCATCAGCATGTTTCCTGCCACACAAGAGGAAACAAAACTTTGGATCATGTCTACACAAACATGACGGAAGCTTACGCCGCGACCCCCCTCCCCCACCTGGGTCAATCTGATCACCTTTCTTTGTTTCTCACCCCCAAGTACATTAATCTCATTAATCGTGTGAAGCCATCAGTGAAGACCATCAAGGTGTGGACTGCGGGGGCAGACTTTTCACTCCAGGAAAGGTTTCTACACACAGACTGGAGAATGTTTGCTTCTCAGGCCACCAGTGGCTCTCACACAGACATCGACAGTTACACCTCCTCTGTATTGGACTACATAAATTCCACCAGTGTCGCAGTGTCACAACCCAGAAGCAGATCACCACGTACCCTAATCAGAAGCCATGGATGAACAAGGAAGTGCACCTCCTGTTGAAAGCACGTAACACTGCCTTCCGATCGGATGATGCACAGGCCTACAGTACTTCTAGGGCAAATCTGAAGAGGGGCATCAAAAAGGCCAAGCACTGCTATAAGCTGAAGCTAGAGGAGCATTTTTCTAATTCTGACCCTCGACGCATGTGGCAGGGCATCCAGGCCATCAGTGACTACAAACCCAAACACTCCACCCCCATAGCCACAGATGCCATCTTCCTGAACGAGCTTAATGACTTTTATGCTCGCTTTGAGAGAGACAATAAGGAAACAGCTACCAAGCTCACACCCTCTGCTGACCACCCAATCATCACACTTAAGTCCACTGATGTTCACACTGCACTAAGCCGGATCAACGCGCGCAAGGCTGCTGGCCCAGACGGCATCCCTGGTCGTGTACTCAAGGCATGTACGGAGCAGCTCGATGGGGTCTTCACGGACATCTTCTACCTGTCCCTCGCCCAAGCAGTGGTTCCAGCATGTCTTAAATCCACCTCCATTGTGCCCATCCCAAAACATTCGAATCCGACATGCCTTAACGACTACCGCCCTGTAGCACTCACACCCATTGTTATGAAGTGCTTTGAGCGGCTGGTCCTGGCACACCTAAAGGTCTCCCTACCACCCACACTGGACCCATACCAATTTGCCTATCGCAACAATAGGAGCACGGATGATACAGTGTCCATGGCGCTGCACTTTGTGCTCACACATCTGGACAATAAGGATGAGACTGCATACAGGGTGGAGGTCCGGCACCTAGCCACATGGTGCTCAGACAACAACCTGCTCCTTAACACCTCCAAGACAAAGGAGATCATCGTGGACTTCAGGAAGGCGAAAGGAGGCACACACGACCCCATCAAAATTAATGGGATGGCTGTTGAACGTGTTTCCAGTTTTAAGTTCCTGGGGACTCACATTTCGGAGGACCTGTCCTGGACCACCAACGCCTCAAGCCTGGTCAAGAAGGCTCACCAGCGTCTCTTCTTTCTGAGGACACTGAAGAAGAACCAACTGTCTTCAACTATCCTGGTGAACTTCTATCGCTGCACGATAGAGAGCATCCTGACCAACTGTGTCACAGTCTGGTACGGGATCTGTTCTGTTGCTGAGCGCAAGGCACTGCAGCGGGTGGTGAAAACAGCCCAGCGCATCACAGGGACTACACTTTCTCCCATTGAGGACATCCAGAAGAAACGCTGTCTGCGTCGAGCTCGCAGCATTCTCAAGGACTCCTCTCACCACGCTCATAGACTGTTTACTCCTGCCTTCCGGTAGGCGCTTCCGGTGCCTCCGGACAAGAACCAGCAGACTAAGAAACAGCATTTTTCCAAGAGCTGTTTCATTATTGAACTCTGCCCCCCCACCGATTCCACTTCCTCTCTTACCTTGAACTCCAAGCTGCTATAACATTGTTTACACTGCACTACAGGGCTGCATGCATGACTGAACTGTACACACCAGTACTTCATGTTATCTGCTCTACTGGACTGTTTACACACGCACAGCATCATTTGCACTCTATACTGCTCACTTGCACATCTGAAATATGCTCATTTGCACTAATGGACCACTTTCATAACTGCACTAACTTATCTACTGTCTGTAACTCTATTAACGGCATCTACTCATCTATTGCACTGTAACCTCAATAACTGCATTAACTAATCTACTGCACTGTAACCTAATTAACTGCATCAGCTCATCTTCTGGACTGCAACCTATTATTACCTCTTATACTGCACCGTAACTTTAATAGCTGCATAACTCATCCACTGCACTGTTACTTCAACAACTGCATTAACTCACCTATTGCATTGCAACTGTAACAGCTAATGTCAATAATCTATGCACACTTAATCACTTGCACTATTGTTTAGTCTAAATTATTATCTGCTCATATCCACCTGTAAATTAATGTTCATAGTGTTAATGTTCATAGTATATAGTCATCTCTATATATTGTTCATAGTACATACCTACTGTAAAATATTTTCATAACTGTATAATATTTTTTCAATATTGTATTCTGTATTTATTCTAACTTTATATCCTGCACTTGCTAATTGCACTTCTGGTTGGACCTAAACTACATTTCGTTACACTGTACTTGTATATGTGTAATGACAATAAAGTTGAATCTAATCTAATCTAAACATTTGCAAAACAGTAAGTGCATTTCTGGTTTTGATTGTTTGATTGCAAGAGACGGCACACGATTCACGTCAACTCTTTTACTGTTTGTACAATAATTTATTGACAGACAGTGTCATTGCGATGCAGACAGGAAAAGACAGCACTGCATAGCAAAAGCAAATGTAGAAATATGAACATAAGACAATCTCCTTAGGGAAAACTGTACATGCAGTGCAGTGGAATAACAGTGCAGTCTTCCTACACCTCCTGACGTTCCTGTCTTTTGGGCAACGGATTCTCATCCACATCACAACAAATATCTTCTCTTGCGATACAGCGTGAAAATCATCTTTTAGAGTGTCTAATCCAGCCTCTGCAGGCATCAGCTGTGATGTCATCACACGTTACATCCATGGCAGCCAGAACGGTCATCTGTGTATGCGGCTGGCCATCATATACTTTTAATCTTCATGCTGAGAAAAATTCCTCAACGGGGTTGAGTAGGGTGAGAGGAACTCCACCAGCATCCTGTTGTGGGCCGCAAACCATTGCCTGATGATGTTGGAGCGATGGAAACTGACATTGTCCCAAACTAACACGTACTTTGGCAGGTCATCTCCAATCTGCCCCTCTCTTGTTCAGGGATGAGATCCCTGTAGAGAGTGTCAAAAGACTGTTTAGGTGTGAAAAGGGGCCGTCTGCAACACAGTGAAGTTGTCTTGCAGTCCTATGTGGAAAGAATATAGCAATGCAAAACACTAAATTGAGTAAATTAAAATGCCACCGTTTACTTAAAGTATACTTACTGTATATTGTAAAACTAGTGCTTAAATGTCGTGGGGATTATACTATTCTACAGAGACCCATTATAATGCATTTTGATCAACATGACATAAGCAATTGATAATGTAGGAATCTGCACAGAATTTTGTCATAATCATTTGCATGGATGTACCAAAGCATTTGCAACTTGTTCAAAGAAATGAGAAAATGCTTGCTTGATGTGCACACGTGACACAAGGATGTAAGGATTGAACAAGAAGTTTTGAGAATTTCAAATCGGATCAGAGAAATGTACCAAATTGACTTAGAAAAAACTGTATTTAAAGTGGGGGGGGGGGTACTTTTGGGGCAGTTTTGTTTCACCCAAGTGTCCCATTTCCACCCCTCTCAAACTAATACATGGATGCATATAGCCAGAAACAATTGATTTGATGCATGCAAAGAAGCAACACTGTGTGTCTCAAGAAGCATTAATTCATGATTAAGTAGACATGCTAAAATTTCAAGGCCACACACTACACATTACACATGACATTACACATTTCATAAAATTTACATTTAGTCATTTAGCAGACGTTTTTATCCAAAGCGACTTACAGACGAGGAAACATTGGAAGCAATTATAACAATATAGGCAACAAAATGCATAAGTTAATTAAATCCAGTCCATTAAAGCCTAGCACAGTATACAAAGCTATGAATAGTGAGGTAAGTAAAAAAATACTTTTTTAAGAAGACAGAAAATAATAAGAGGTTAAAATCAGTCATCTACATTTTGACGGAAGATATGCATTTTCACACACTACACCGGCCTGTAGTGTTCTAGCAGTGTAAGGTTGAGAGTGAGTTTCTTCAGTAGCAGTGTGATGCAGGCCTCTTTGAAAGCAGTGGGAAATGTCCCAGTGGTGAGCAAAGAGTTGATGATGCGGGTCAGACCAGGCACAACTGCTGGAGAGATGGCATGGAGGAGATGGGTGGGGATGGGATCCAGTGGGCAGGTGGTAGGGTGGTTGGAACCAATGACCTTGGAAACATCATCTTCAGACATAGGAGAAAAGGCGGGTGATGGTGGCGTAGAAAATTGGCTGTTGATGGCGGTAGTTTTCTTTACGAAGAACGATGCAAAATCATCAGCCGTTAACTCCGATGAAGGTGTGGGAGCAGGCGGACAGAGGAGAGCAGAGAAGGTTTTTAAGAGTGTGCGAGAGTCAGGAGAGTTACTGATCTTCGAGTGGTTATAATCAGTTTTTGCAGAGGTGACGTCAACGGAGAAAGTAGAGAGAGAGAGGTCAGTATGGTCTTTTGACTTGTGCCATTTTCTCTCAGCTGACCGGAGGCTGGTGCGATGCTCACGTGGTACATCCGATAACCAGGGGGCAGACAGGGATGCACGGGCTGGTCCAGATGTAAGAGGGCATATGTTGTCCAAGCAGGATGTAAGCGTGGAACACAGAGTGTCTGTGGCACTGTTGGTATTCAAAAGAGAGAGCTCCTCAGAGGGGGGGAGTGCAGACAAGACAGCAGAGGAAAAGCAGGAGGGAGGGACCGTAGGTAGTGCCGGAAAGTGACCAGCGGTAAGACATCTGCGTTGTCTGGAGCGGTGAGGTCGGGGGTGACAAAGAAGTGATCAGACGTGTGCAGCGGAGTGACCTGAGAGTGATGAGTGGAGCATTTCTCGAATCATCCTTGTCATTTGCAAAACAGTAAGTGCATTTCTGGTTTTGATTGTTTGATTGCAAGAGACGGCACATGATTCCCGTTAACGCTTTTACTGTTTGTACAATAATTTATTGACAGACAGTGTCATTGTGATGCAGACAGGAAAAGACAGCACTGCATAGCACAAACAAATGTAGAAATCTGAACATAAGACAATCTCCTTAGGGAAAACTGTACATGCAGTGCAGTGGAATTACAGTGCAGTCTTCCTACACCTCCTGACGTTCCTGTCTTTTGGGCAACGGATTCTCATCCACATCACAACAAATATCTTCTCTTGCGATACAGCGTGAAAATCATCTTTCAGAGTGTCTAATCCAGCCTCTGCAGGCATCAGCTGTGATGTCATCACACGTTACATCCATGGCAGCCAGAAGGGTCATCTGTGTATGCGGCTGGCGATCATATACTTTTAATCTTCATGCTGAGAAAAATTCCTCAACGTGGTTGAGTAGGGTGAGAGGAACTCCACCAGCATCCTGTTGTGGGCCGCAAACCATTGCCTGATGATGTTGGAGCGATGGAAACTGACATTGTCCCAAACTAACACGTACTTTGGCAGGTCATCTCCAATCTGCCCCCTCTCTTGTTCAGGGATGAGATCCCTGTAGAGAGTGTCAAAAGACTGTTTAGGTGTGAAAAGGGGCCGTCTGCAACACAGTGAAGTTGTCTTGCAGTCCTATGTGGAAAGAATATAGCAATGCAAAACACTAAATTGAGTAAAATAAAATGCCACTGTTTACTTAAAGTATACTTACTGTATATTGTAAAACTAGTGCTTAAATGTCGTGGGGATTATACTATTCTACAGAGACCCATTATAATGCATTTTGATCAACATGACATAAGCAATTGATAATGTAGGAATCTGCACAGAATTTTGTCATAATCATTTGCATGGATGTACCAAAGCATTTGCAAATTGTTCAAAGAAATGAGAAAATGCTTGTTTGATGTGCACACGTGACACAAGGATGTAAGGATTGAACAAGAAGTTTTGAGAATTTCAAATCGGATCAGAGAAATGTACCAAATTGACTTAGAAAAAACTGTATTTAAAGTGGGGGGGGGGGTACTTTTGGGGCAGTTTTGTTTCACCCAAGTGTCCCATTTCCACCCCTCTCAAACTAATGCATGGATGCATATAGCCAGAAACAATTCATTTGATGCATGCAAAGAAGCAACACTGTGTGTCTCAAGAAGCATTTATTCATGATTATTTAGACATGCTAAAATTTCAAGGCCACACACTACACATTACACATGACATTACACATGACATTACACATTTCATAAAATTTACATTTAGTCATTTAGCAGACGTTTTTATCCAAAGCGACTTACAGACGAGGAAACATTGGAAGCAATTATAACAATATAGGCAACAAAATGCATAAGTTAATTAAATCCAGTCCATTAAAGCCTAGCACAGTATACAAAGCTAAGAATAGTGAGGTAAGTAAAAAAATACTTTTTTAAGAAGACAGAAAATAATAAGAGGTTAAAATCAGTCATCTACATTTTTACGGAAGATATGCATTTTCACACACTACACCGGCCTGTAGTGTTCTAGCAGTGTAAGGTTGAGAGTGAGTTTCTTCAGTAGCGGTGTGATGCATGCCTCTTTGAAAGCAGTGGGAAATGTCCCAGTGGTGAGCAAAGAGTTGATGATGCGGGTCAGACCATGCACAACTGCTGGAGAGATGGCATGGAGGAGATGGGTGGGGATGGGATCCAGTGGGCAGGTGGTAGGGTGGTTGGAACCAATGACCTTGGAAACATCATCTTCAGACATAGGAGAAAAGGCGGGTGATGGTGGCGTAGAAAATTGGCTGTTGATGGCGGTAGTTTTCTTTACGAAGAACGATGCAAAATCATCAGCCGTTAACTCCGATGAAGGTGTGGGAGCAGGCGGACAGAGGAGAGCAGAGAAGGTTTTTAAGAGTGTGCGAGAGTCAGGAGAGTTGCTGATCTTCGAGTGGTTATAATCAGTTTTTGCAGAGGTGACGTCAACGGAGAAAGTAGAGAGAGAGAGGTCAGTATGGTCTTTTGACTTGTGCCATTTTCTCTCAGCTGACCGGAGGCTGGTGCGATGCTCACGTGGTACATCCGATAACCAGGGGGCAGACAGGGATGCACGGGCTGGTCCAGATGTAAGAGGGCATATGTTGTCCAAGCAGGATGTAAGCGTGGAACACAGAGTGTCTGTGGCACTGTTGGTATTCAAAAGAGAGAGCTCCTCAGAGGGGGGGAGTGCAGACAAGACAGCAGAGGAAAAGCAGGAGGGAGGGACCGTAGGTAGCGCCGGAAAGTGACCAGCGGTAAGACATCTGCGTTGTCTGGAGCGGTGAGGTCGGGGGTGACAAAGAAGTGATCAGACGTCTGCAGCGGAGTGACCTGAGAGTGATGAGTGGAGCATTTCTCGAATCATCCATGTCATTTGCAAAACAGTAAGCGCATTTCTGGTTTTGATTGTTTAATTGCAAGAGACGGCACATGATTCACGTTAACGCTTTTACTGTTTGTACAATAATTTATTGACAGACAGTGTCATTGTGATGCAGACAGGAAAAGACAGCACTGCATAGCACAAACAAATGTAGAAATCTGAACATAAGACAATCTCCTTAGGGAAAACTGTACATGCAGTGCAGTGGAATTACAGTGCAGTCTTCCTACACCTCCTGACGTTCCTGTCTTTTGGGCAACGGATTCTCATCCACATCACAACAAATATCTTCTCTTGCGATACAGCGTGAAAATCATCTTTCAGAGTGTCTAATCCAGCCTCTGCAGGCATCAGCTGTGATGTCATCACACGTTACATCCATGGCAGCCAGAAGGGTCATCTGTGTATGCGGCTGGCGATCATATACTTTTAATCTTCATGCTGAGAAAAATTCCTCAACGTGGTTGAGTAGAGTGAGAGGAACTCCACCAGCATCCTGTTGTGGGCCGCAAACCATTGCCTGATGATGTTGGAGCGATGGAAACTGACATTGTCCCAAACTAACACGTACTTTGGCAGGTCATCTCCAATCTGCCCCCTCTCTTGTTCAGGGATGAGATCCCTGTAGAGAGTGTCAAAAGACTGTTTAGGTGTGAAAAGGGGCCGTCTGCAACACAGTGAAGTTGTCTTGCAGTCCTATGTGGAAAGAATATAGCAATGCAAAACACTAAATTGAGTAAAATAAAATGCCACTGTTTACTTAAAGTATACTTACTGTATATTGTAAAACTAGTGCTTAAATGTCGTGGGGATTATACTATTCTACAGAGACCCATTATAATGCATTTTGATCAACATGACATAAGCAATTGATAATGTAGGAATCTGCACAGAATTTTGTCATAATCATTTGCATGGATGTACCAAAGCATTTGCAACTTGTTCAAAGAAATGAGAAAATGCTTGTTTGATGTGCACACGTGACACAAGGATGTAAGGATTGAACAAGAAGTTTTGAGAATTTCAAATCGGATCAAACTAATCCATGGAAGCATATAGCCAGAAACAATGCGTTTGATGCATGCAAAGAAGCAACACTGTGTGTCTCAAGAAGTATTATTCATGATTACGTAGACATGCAAAAATTTCAAGGCCACACACTACACATTACACATGACATTACACATTTCATTAAATTTACATTTAGTCATTTAGCAGACGTTTTTATCCAAAGCGACTTACAGACGAGGAAACATTGGAAGAAATTATAACAATATAGGCAACAAAATGCATAAGTTAATTAAATCCAGTCCATTAAAGCCTAGCACAGTATACAAAGCTAAGATTAGTGAGGTAAGTAAAAAAAAAATTTAAGAACACAGAAAAAAATTAGATGTTAAAATCAGTCATCTACATTTTGACGGAAGATATGCATTTTCACACACTACACCGGCCTGTAGTGTTCTAGCAGTGTAAGGTTGAGAGTGGGTTTCTTCAGTAGCGGTGTGATGCAGGCCTCTTTGAACGCAGTGGGAAATGTCCCAGTGGCGGGCAGAGTTGATGATGTGGGTCAGACCAGGCACAACGGCTGGAGAGATGGCATGGAGGAGATGGGTGAGGATGGGATCCAGTGGGCAGGTGGTAGGGTGGTTGGAACCTATGACCTTGGAAACATCATTTTCAGACAGAGGAGAAAAGGCGGGTGATGGGGGTGTAGAAATCTGGCTGTTGATGGCGGTAGTTTTCTTTACGAAGAACGATGCAAAATCATTAGCCGTTAACTCCGATGAAGGTGTGGGAGCAGGCGGACAGAGGAGAGCAGAGAAGGTTTTTAAGAGTGTGCGAGAGTCAGGAGAGTTGCTGATCTTCGAGTGGTTATAATCAGTTATTGCAGAGGTGACGTCAAAGGAGAAAGTATAGAGAAGAGACTGGTAGAGAGAGAGGTCAGTATGGTCTTTTGACTTGGGCCATTTTCTCTCAGCTGACTGGAGGCTGGTGCGATGCTCACGTGGTACATCCGATAACCAGGGGGCAGACAGGGATGCACGGGCTGGTCCAGATGTAAGAGGGCGTAGGTTGTACAAGCAGGATGTAAGCGTGGAACACAGAGTGTCTGTGGCACTGTTGGTATTCAAAAGAGAGAGCTCCTCAGAGGGGGGGAGTGCAGACAAGACAGCAGAGGAAAAGCAGGAGGGAGGGAATCCTGATGAGATCCCTGTAGAGAGTGCCAAAAGACTGCTTAGGTGTGAAAAGGGGCCGTCTGCAACACATTGAAGTTGACTTGCAATCCTATGTGGAAAGAATATAGTAATGCTAAACACTAAATTGAGTAAAATAAAATGCCACTGTTTACTTGAAGTATACTTAATGTATATTGTAAAACTAGTGCTTAAATGTCATGGGGGATTATACTATTCAACAGAGACCCATTATAATGCATTTCGATCAACATGACATAAGCAATTGATAATGTAGAAATCTGCACAGAATTTTGTCATATTCACTTGCATTGATGTAACAAAGCATTTGCAACTTGTTCAAAGAAATGAGAAAATGCTTGTTTGATGTGCACAAGTGACACAAGGATGTAAGGATTGAACAAGAAGTTTTGAGAATTTCAAATCGGATCTGAGAAATGTACCAAATTGACTTAGAAAAAACTGTATTTAAAGTGGGTGGGGGTACTTCTGGGGCAGTTTTGTTTCACCCAAGTGCCCCATATCCACCCCTCTCAAACTGATCCATGGATGCGTATAGCCAGAAACAATGCGTTTGATGCATGCAAAGAAGCAACACTGTGTGTCTCAAGAAGCATTTATTCATGATTATGTAGACATGCTAAAATTTCAAGGCCACACACTACACATTACACATGACATTACACATTTCATAAAATTTACATTTAGTCATTTAGCAGACGTTTTTATCCAAAGCGACTTATAGACGAGGAAACATTGGAAGAAATTATAACAATATAGGCAACAAAATGCATAAGTTAATTAAATCCAGTCCATTAAAGCCTAGCACAGTATACAAAGCTAAGATTAGTGAGGTAAGTAAAAAAAAAATTTAAGAACACAGAAAAAAATTAGATGATAAAAATCAGTCATCTACATTTTGACGGAAGATATGCATTCTCACACACTACACCGGCCTGTAGTGTTCTAGCAGTGTAAGGTTAAGAGTGGGTTTCTTCAGTAGCGGTGTGATGCAGGCCTCTGTGAACGCAGTGGGATATGTCCCAGTGGTGGGCAAAGAGTTGATGATGTCGGTCAGACCAGGCACAACTGCTGGAGAGATGGCATGGAGGAGATGTGTGGGGATGGGATCCAGTGGGCAGGTGGTAGGATGGTTGGAACCAATGACCTTGGAAACATCATTTTCAGACAGAGGAGAAAAGGCGGGTGATGGGGGTGTAGAAATCTGGCTGTTGATGGCGGTAGTTTTCTTTACGAAGAACAATGCAAAATCATTAGCCGTTAACTCCGATGAAGGTGTGGGAGCAGGCGGACAGAGGAGAGCAGAGAAGGTTTTTAAGAGTGTGTGAGAGTCAGGAGAGTTGCTGATCTTCGAGTGGTTATAATCAGTTTTTGCAGAGGTGACGTCAACGGAGAAAGTAGAGTGAAGAGACTGGTAGAGAGAGAGGTCAGTATGGTCTTTTGACTTGGGCCATTTTCTCTCAGCTGACTGGAGGCTGGTGCGATGCTCACGTGGTACATCCGATAACCAGGGGGCAGAAACGGGTGAGGGGGCTGGTCCAGATGTAGGAGGGCGTAGGTTGTCCAAGCAGGATGTAAGCGTGGAACACAGAGTGTCTGTGAAACTGTTGGTATTCAAAAGAGAGAGCTCCTCAGAGGGGGGGAGTGCAGACAAGACAGCAGAGGAAAAGCAGGAGGGAGGGAATCCTGATGAGATCCCTGTAGAGAGTGCCAAAAGACTGTTTAGGTGTGAAAAGGGGCCGTCTGCAACACATTGAAGTTGTCTTGCAATCCTATGTGGAAAGAATATAGTAATGCTAAACACTAAATTGAGTAAAATAAAATGCCACTGTTTACTTGAAGTATACTTACTGTATATTGTAAAACTAGTGCTTAAATGTCATGGGGGATTATACTATTCAACAGAGACCCATTATAATGCATTTCGATCAACATGACATAAGCAATTGATAATGTAGGAATCTGCACAGAATTGTGTCATATTCACTTGCATTGATGTACCAAAGCATTTGCAACTTGTTCAAAGAAATGAGAAAATGCTTGTTTGATGTGCAAAAGTGACACAAGGATGTAAGGATTGAACAAGAAGTTTTGAGAATTTCAAATCGGATCTGAGAAATGTACCAAATTGACTTAGAAAAAACTGTATTTAAAGTGGGTGTGGGTACTTTTGGGGCAGTTTTGTTTCACCCTAGTGTCCCATATCCACCCCTCTCAAACTGATCCATGGATGCTTATAGCCAGAAACAATGCGTTTGATGCATGCAAAGAAGCAACACTGTGTGTCTCAAGAAGCATTTATTCATGATTACGTAGACATGCTAAAATTTCAAGGCCACACACTACACATTACACATGACATTACACATTTCATTAAATTTACATTTAGTCATTTAGCAGACGTTTTTATCCAAAGCGACTTACAGACGAGGAAACATTGGAAGAAACTATAACAATATAGGCAACAAAATGCATAAGTTAATTAAATCCAGTCCATTGAAGCCTAGCACAGTATACAAAGCTAAGAATAGTGAGGTAAGTAAAAAAAAAATTTTTAAGAAGACAGAAAAGAATTAGAGGTTAAAATCAGTCATCTACATTTTGACAGAAGATATGCATTTTCACACACTACACCGGCCTGTAGTGTTCTAGCAGTGTAAGGTTGAGAGTGGGTTTCTTCAGTAGCGGTGTGATGCAGGCCTCTTTGAACGCAGTGGGAAATGTCCCAGTGGTGGGCAAAGAGTTGATGATGTGGGTCAGACCAGGCACAACTGCTGGAGAGATGGCATGGAGGAGATGGGTGGGGATGGGATCCAGTGGGCAGGTGGTAGGGTGGTTGGAACCAATGACCTTGGAAACATCATTTTCAGACAGAGGAGAAAAGGCGGGTGATGGGGGTGTAGAAATCTGGCTGTTGATGGCGGTAGTTTTCTTTACGAAGAACGATGCAAAATCATTAGCCGTTAACTCCGATGAAGGTGTGGGAGCAGGCGGACAGAGGAGAGCTGAGAAGGTTTTTAAGAGTGTGTGAGAGTCAGGAGAGTTGCTGATCTTCGAGTGGTTATAATCAGTTTTTGCAGAGGTGACGTCAACAGAGAAAGTAGAGAGAAGAGACTGGTAGAGAGAGAGGTCAGTATGGTCTTTTGACTTGGGCCATTTTCTCTCAGCTGACTGGAGGCTGGTGCGATGCTCACGTGGTACATCCGATAACCAGGGGGCAGACAGGGATGCACGGGCTGGTCCAGATGTAGGAGGGCGTAGGTTGTCCAAGCAGGATGTAAGCGTGGAACACAGAGTGTCTGTGGCACTGTTGGTATTCAAAAGAGAGAGCTCCTCAGAGTGGGGGAGTGCAGACAAGACAGCAGAGGAAAAGCAGGAGGGAGGGAATCCTGATGAGATCCCTGTAGAGAGTGTCAAAAGACTGTTTAGGTGTGAAAAGGGGCCGTCTGCAACACATTGAAGTTGTCTTGCAATCCTATGTGGAAAGAATATAGTAATGCTAAACACTAAATTGAGTAAAAAAAATGCCACTGTTTACTTGAAGTATACTTACTGTATATTGTAAAACTAGTGCTTAAATGACATGGGGGATTAAACTATTCAACAGAGACCCATTATAATGCATTTCGATCAACATGACATAAGCAATTGATAATGTAGGAATCTGCACAGAATTGTGTCATATTCACTTGCATTGATGTACCAAAGCTTTTGCAACTTGTTCAAAGAAATGAGAAAATGCTTGTTTGATGTGCACAAGTGACACAAGGATGTAAGGATTGAACAAGAAGTTTTGAGAATTTCAAATCGGATCTGAGAAATGTACCAAATTGACTTAGAAAAAACTGTATTTAAAGTGGGTGGGGGTACTTTTGGGGCAGTCTTGTTTCACCCAAGTGTCCCATATCCACCGCTCTCAAACTGATCCATGGATGCATATAGCCAGAAACAATGCGTTTGATGCATGCAAAGAAGCAACACTGTGTGTCTCAAGAAGCATTTATTCATGATTACGTAGACATGCTAAAATTTCAAGGCCACACACTACACATTACACATGACATTAAACATTTCATTAAATTTACATTTAGTCATTTAGCAGACGTTTTTATCCAAAGCGACTTACAGACGAGGAAACATTGGAAGAAATTATAACAATATAGGCAACAAAATGCATAAGTTAATTAATACCAGTCCATTAAAGCCTAGCACAGTATACAAAGCTAAGATTAGTGAGGTAAGTAAAAAAAAAAATTTAAGAACACAGAAAAAAATTAGATGATAAAAATCAGTCATCTACATTTTGACGGAAGATATGCATTTTCACACACTACACCGGCCTGTAGTGTTCTAGCAGTGTAAGGTTGAGAGTGGGTTTCTTCAGTAGCGGTGTGATGCAGGCCTCTTTGAACGCAGTGGGAAATGTCCCAGTGGTGGGCAAAGAGTTGATGATGTGGGTCAGACCAGGAACAACTGCTGGAGAGATGGCATGGAGGAGATGGGTGGGGATGGGATCCAGTGGGCAGGTGGTAGGGTGGTTGGAACCAATGACCTTGGAAACATCATTTTCAGACAGAGGAGAAAAGGCGGGTGATGGGGGTGTAGAAATCTGGCTGTTGATGGCGGTAGTTTTCTTTACGAAGAATGATGCAAAATAATTAGCCGTTAACTCCGATGAAGGTGTGGGAGCAGGCGGACAGAGGAGAGCAGAGAAGGTTTTTAAGAGTGTGTGAGAGTCAGGAGAGTTGCTGATCTTCGAGTGGTTATAATCAGTTTTTGCAGAGGTGACGTCAACAGAGAAAGTAGAGAGAAGAGACTGGTAGAGAGAGAGGTCAGTATGGTCTTTTGACTTGGGCCATTTTCTCTCAGCTGGCTGGAGGCTGGTGCGATGCTCACGTGGTACATCCGATAACCAGGGGGCAGACAGGGATGCACGGGCTGGTCCAGATGTAGGAGGGCGTAGGTTGTCCAAGCAGGATGTAAGCGTGGAACACAGAGTGTCTGTGGCACTGTTGGTATTCAAAAGAGAGAGCTCCTCAGAGGGGGGGAGTGCAGACAAGACAGCAGAGGAAAAGCAGGAGGGAGGGAATCCTGATGAGATCCCTGTAGAGAGTGCCAAAGGACTGTTTAGGTGTGAAAAGGGGCCGTCTGCAACACATTGAAGTTGACTTGCAATCCTATGTGGAAAGAATATAGTAATGCTAAACACTTAATTGAGTAAAATAAAATGCCACTGTTTACATGAAGTATACTTACTGTATATTGTAAAACTAGTGCTTAAATGTCATGGGGGATTATACTATTCAACAGAGACCCATCATAATGCATTTCGATCAACATGACATAAGCAATTGATAATGTAGGAATCTGCACAGAATTGTGTCATATTCACTTGCATTGATGTACCAAAGCTTTTGCAACTTGTTCAAAGAAATGAGAAAATGCTTGTTTGATGTGCACAAGTGACACAAGGATGTAAGGATTGAACAAGAAGTTTTGAGAATTTCAAATCGGATCTGAGAAATGTACCAAATTGACTTAGAAAAAACTGTATTTAAAGTGGGTGGGGGTACTTTTGGGGCAGTCTTGTTTCACCCAAGTGTCCCATATCCACCGCTCTCAAACTGATCCATGGATGCATATAGCCAGAAACAATGCGTTTGATGCATGCAAAGAAGCAACACTGTGTGTCTCAAGAAGCATTTATTCATGATTACGTAGACATGCTAAAATTTCAAGGCCACACACTACACATTACACATGACATTAAACATTTCATTAAATTTACATTTAGTCATTTAGCAGACGTTTTTATCCAAAACGACTTACAGACGAGGAAACATTGGAAGAAATTATAACAATATAGCCAACAAAATGCATAAGTTAATTAAATCCAGTCCATTAAAGCCTAGCACAGTATACAAAGCTAAGATTAGTGAGGTAAGTAAAAAAAAAAATTTAAGAACACAGAAAAAAATTAGATGATAAAAATCAGTCATCTACATTTTGACGGAAGATATGCATTTTCACACACTACACCGGCCTGTAGTGTTCTAGCAGTGTAAGGTTGAGAGTGGGTTTCTTCAGTAGCGGTGTGATGCAGGCCTCTTTGAACGCAGTGGGAAATGTCCCAGTGGTGGGCAAAGAGTTGATGATGTGGGTCAGACCAGGAACAACTGCTGGAGAGATGGCATGGAGGAGATGGGTGGGGATGGGATCCAGTGGGCAGGTGGTAGGGTGGTTGGAACCAATGACCTTGGAAACATCATTTTCAGACAGAGGAGAAAAGGCGGGTGATGGGGGTGTAGAAATCTGGCTGTTGATGGCGGTAGTTTTCTTTACGAAGAATGATGCAAAATAATTAGCCGTTAACTCCGATGAAGGTGTGGGAGCAGGCGGACAGAGGAGAGCAGAGAAGGTTTTTAAGAGTGTGTGAGAGTCAGGAGAGTTGCTGATCTTCGAGTGGTTATAATCAGTTTTTGCAGAGGTGACGTCAACAGAGAAAGTAGAGAGAAGAGACTGGTAGAGAGAGAGGTCAGTATGGTCTTTTGACTTGGGCCATTTTCTCTCAGCTGGCTGGAGGCTGGTGCGATGCTCACGTGGTACATCCGATAACCAGGGGGCAGACAGGGATGCACGGGCTGGTCCAGATGTAGGAGGGCGTAGGTTGTCCAAGCAGGATGTAAGCGTGGAACACAGAGTGTCTGTGGCACTGTTGGTATTCAAAAGAGAGAGCTCCTCAGAGGGGGGGAGTGCAGACAAGACAGCAGAGGAAAAGCAGGAGGGAGGGAATCCTGATGAGATCCCTGTAGAGAGTGCCAAAAGACTGTTTAGGTGTGAAAAGGGGCCGTGTGCAACACATTGAAGTTGACTTGCAATCCTATGTGGAAAGAATATAGTAATGCTAAACACTTAATTGAGTAAAATAAAATGCCACTGTTTACATGAAGTATACTTACTGTATATTGTAAAACTAGTGCTTAAATGTCATGGGGGATTATACTATTCAACAGAGACCCATCATAATGCATTTCGATCAACATGACATAAGCAATTGATAATGCAGGAATCTGCACCGAATTGTGTCATATTCACTTGCATTGATGTACCAAAGCATTTGCAACTTGTTCAAAGACATGAGAAAATGCTTGTTTGATGTGCACAAGTGACACAAGGATGTAAGAATTGAACAAGAAGTTTTGAGAATTTCAAATCGGATCTGAGAAATGTACCAAATTGACTTAGAAAAAACTGTATTTAAAGTGGGTGGGGGTACTTTTGGGGCAGTTTTGTTTCACCCAAGTGTCCCATATCCACCCCTCTCAAACTGATCCATGGATGCATATAGCCAGAAACAATGCGTTTGATGCATGCAAAGAAGCAACACTGTGTGTCTCAAGAAGCATTTATTTATGATTACGTAGACATGCAAAAATGTCAAGGCCACACACTACACATTACACATTTCATTAAATTTACATTTAGTCATTTAGCAGACGTTTTTATCCAAAACGACTTACAGACGAGGAAACATTGGAAGAAATTATAACAATATAGCCAACAAAATGCATAAGTTAATTAAATCCAGTCCATTAAAGCCTAGCACAGTATACAAAGCTAAGAATAGTGAGGTAAGTAAAAAAAAATTTTTTTAAGAAGACAGAAAAGAATTAGAGGTTAAAATCAGTCATCTACTTTTTGACAGAAGATATGCATTTTCACACACTACACCGGCCTGTAGTGTTCTAGCAGTGTAAGGTTGAGAGTGGGTTTCTTCAGTAGCGGTGTGATGCAGGCCTCTTTGAACGCAGTGGGAAATGTCCCAGTGGTGGGCAAAGAGTTGATGATGTGGGTCAGACCAGGCACAACTGCTGAAGAGATGGCATGGAGGAGATGGGTGGGGATGGGATCCAGTGGGCAGGTGGTAGTTTTCTTTACGAAGAACGATGCAAAATCATTAGCCGTTAACTCCGATGAAGGTGTGGTAGCAGGCGGACAGAGGAGAGCAGAGAAGGTTTTTAAGAGTGTGCGAGAGTCAGGAGAGTTGCTGATCTTCGAGTGGTTATAATCAGTTATTGCAGAGGTGACGTCAACGGAGAAAGTAGAGAGAAGAGACTGGTAGAGAGAGAGGTCAGTATGGTCTTTTGACTTGGGCCATTTTCTCTCAGCTGACTGGAGGCTGGTGCGATGCTCACGTGGTACATCCGATAACCAGGGGGCAGACAGGGATGCACGGGCTGGTCCAGATGTAGGAGGGCGTAGGTTGTCCAAGCAGGATGTAAGCGTGGAACACAGAGTGTCTGTGGCACTGTTGGTTTTCAAAAGAGAGAGCTCCTCAGAGGGGGGGAGTGCAGACAAGACAGCAGAGGAAAAGCAGGAGGGAGGGAATCCTGATGAGATCCCTGTAGAGAGTGCCAAAAGACTGTTTAGGTGTGAAAAGGGGCCGTCTGCAACACATTGAAGTTGTCTTGCAATCCTATGTGGAAATAATATAGTAATGCTAAACACTAAATTGAGTAAAATAAAATGCCACTGTTTACTTGAAGTATACTTACTGTATATTGTGAAACTAGTGCTTAAATGTCATGGGGGATTATACTATTCAACAGAGACCCATTATAATGCATTTCGATCAACAAGACATAAGCAATTGATAATGTAGGAATCTGCACAGAATTGTGTCATATTGACTTGCATTGATGTACCAAAGCATTTACAACTTATTCAAAGAAATGAGAAAATGCTTGTTTGATGTGCACAAGTGACACAAGGATGTAAGGATTGAACAAGAAGTTTTGAGAATTTCAAATCGGATCTGAGAACGCTTAGAAAAAACTGTATTTAAAGTGGGTGGGGGTACTTTTGGGGCAGTTTTGTTTCACCCAAGTGTCCCATATCCACCCCTCTCAAACTGATCCATGGATGCATATAGCCAGAAACAATGCGTTTGATTTATGCAAAGAAGCAACACTGTGTGTCTCAAGAAGCATTTATTCATGATTACGTAGACATGCTAAAATTTCAAGGCCACACACTACACATTACACATGACATTACACATTTCATTAAATTTACATTTAGTCATTTAGCAGACAATTTTATCCAAAGCGACTTACAGATGAGGAAACATTGGAAGAAATTATAACAATATAGGCAACAAAATGCATAAGTTAATTAAATCCAGTCCATTAATGCCTAGCACAGTATACAAAGCTAAGATTAGTGAGGTAATTAAAAAAAAAATTTAAGAACACAGAAAAAAATTAGATGTTAAAATCAGTCATCTACATTTTGACGGAAGATATGCATTTTCACACACTACACCGGCCTGTAGTGTTCTAGCAGTGTAAGGTTGAGAGTGGGTTTCTTCAGTATCGGTGTGATGCAGGCCTCTTTGAACGCAGTGGGAAATGTCCCAGTGGTGGGCAAAGAGTTGATGATGTGGGTCAGACCAGGCACAACGGCTGGAGAGATGGCATGGAGGAGATGGGTGAGGATGGGATCCAGTGGGCAGGTGGTAGGGTGGTTGGAACCTATGACCTTGGAAACATCATTTTCAGACAGAGGAGAAAAGGCGGGTGATGGGGGTGTAGAAATCTGGCTGTTGATGGCGGTAGTTTTCTTTACGAAGAACGATGCAAAATCATTAGCCGTTAACTCCGATGAAGGTGTGGGAGCAGGCGGACAGATGAGAGCAGAGAAGGTTTTTAAGAGTGTGCGAGAGTCAGGAGAGTTGCTGATCTTCGAGTGGTTATAATCAGTTATTGCAGAGGTGACGTCAACGGAGAAAGTATAGAGAAGAGACTGGTAGAGAGAGAGGTCAGTATGGTCTTTTGACTTGGGCCATTTTCTCTCAGCTGACTGGAGGTTGGTGCGATGCTCACGTGGTACATCCGATAACCAGGGGGCAGACAGGGATGCACGGGCTGGTCCAGATGTAGGAGGGCGTAGGTTGTACAAGCAGGATGTAAGCGTGGAACACAGAGTGTCTGTGGCACTGTTGGTATTCAAAAGAGAGAGCTCCTCAGAGGGGGGGAGTGCAGTCAAGACAGCAGAGGAAAAGCAGGAGGGAGGAAATCCTGATGAGATCCCTGTAGAGAGTGCCAAAAGACTGCTTAGGTGTGAAAAGGGGCCGTCTGCAACACATTGAAGTTGACTTGCAATCCTATGTGGAAAGAATATAGTAATGCTAAACACTAAATTGAGTAAAATAAAATGCCACTGTTTACTTGAAGTATACTTACTGTATATTGTAAAACTAGTGCTTAAATGTCATGGGGGATTATACTATTCAACAGAGACCCATTATAATGCATTTCGATCAACATGACATAAGCAATTGATAATGTAGAAATCTGCACAGAATTGTGTCATATTCACTTGCATTGATGTAACAAAGCATTTGCAACTTGTTCAAAGAAATGAGAAAATGCTTGTTTGATGTGCACAAGTGACACAAGGATGTAAGGATTGAACAAGAAGTTTTGAGAATTTCAAATCGGATCTGAGAAATGTACCAAATTGACTTAGAAAAAACTGTATTTAAAGTGGGTGGGGGTATTTTTGGGGCAGTTTTGTTTCACCCAAGTGTCCCATATCCACCCCTCTCAAACTGATCCATGGATGCGTACAGCCAAAAACAATGCGTTTGATGCATGCAAAGAAGCAACACTGTGTGTCTCAAGAAGCATTTATTCATGATTATGTAGACATGCTAAAATTTCAAGGCCACACACTACACATTACACATGACATTACACATTGCATTAAATTTACATTTAGTCATTTAGCAGACGTTTTTATCCAAAGCGACTTACAGACGAGGAAACATTGGAAGAAATTATAACAATAAAGGCAACAAAATGCATAAGTTAATTAAATCCAGTCCATTAAAGCCTAGCACAGTATGCAAAGCTAAGATTAGTGAGGTAAGTAAAAAAAAATTTTAAAAACACAGAAAAAAATTAGATGTTAAAATCAGTCATCTACATTTTGACGGAAGATATGCATTTTCACACACTACACCGGCCTGTAGTGTTCTAGCAGTGTAAGGTTGAGAGTGGGTTTCTTCAGTATCGGTGTGATGCAGGCCTCTTTGAACGCAGTGGGAAATGTCCCAGTGGTGGGCAAAGAGTTGATGATGTGGGTCAGACCAGGCACAACTGCTGGAGAGATGGCATGGAGGAGATGGGTGGGGATGGGATCCAGTGGGCAGGTGGTAGGGTGGTTGGAACCAATGACCTTGGAAACATCATTTTCAGACAGAGGAGAAAAGGCGGGTGATGGGGGTGTAGAAATCTGGCTGTTGATGGCGGTAGTTTTCTTTACGAAGAACGATGCAAAATCATTAGCCGTTAACTCCGATGAAGGTGTGGGAGCAGGCGGACAGAGGAGAGCTGAGAAGGTTTTTAAGAGTGTGTGAGAGTCAGGAGAGTTGCTGATCTTCGAGTGGTTATAATCAGTTTTTGCAGAGGTGACGTCAACGGAGAAAGTAGAGAGAAGAGACTGGTAGAGAGAGAGGTCAGTATGGTCTTTTGAATTGGGCCATTTTCTCTCAGCTGACTGGAGGCTGTTGCCATGCTCACGTGGTACATCCGATAACCAGGGGGCAGACAGGGATGCACGGGCTGGTCCAGATGTAGGAGGGCGTAGGTTGTCCAAGCAGGATGTAAGCGTGGAACACAGAGTGTCTGTGGCACTTTTGGTATTCAAAAGAGAGAGCTCCTCAGAGGGGGGGAGTGCAGACAAGACAGCAGAGGAAAAGCAGGAGGGAGGGAATCCTGATGAGATCCCTGTAGAGAGTGCCAAAAGACTGTTTAGGTGTGAAAAGGGATCGTCTGCAACACATTGAAGTTGTCTTGCAATCCTATGTGGAAAGAATATAGTAATGCTAAACACTAAATTGAGTAAAAAAATGCCACTGTTTACTTGAAGTATACTTACTGTATATTGTAAAACTAGTGCTTAAATGTCATGGGGGATTATACTATTCAACAGAGACCCATTATAATGCATTTCGATCAACATGACATAAGCAATTGATAATGTAGGAATCTGCACAGAATTGTGTCATATTCACTTGCATTGATGTACCAAAGCATTTGCAACTTGTTCAAAGAAATGAGAAAATGCTTGTTTGATGTGCACAAGTGACACAAGGATGTAAGGATTGAACAAGAAGTTTTGAGAATTTCAAATCGGATCTGAGAAATGTACCAAATTGACTTAGAAAAAACTGTATTTAAAGTGGGTGGGGGTACTTTTGGGGCAGTCTTGTTTCACCCAAGTGTCCCATATCCACCCCTCTCAAACTGATCCATGGATGCATATAGCCAGAAACAATGCGTTTGATGCATGCAAAGAAGCAACACTGTGTGTCTCAAGAAGCATTTATTCATGATTACGTAGACATGCTAAAATTTCAAGGCCACACACTACACATTACACATGACATTACACATTTCATTAAATTTACATTTAGTCATTTAGCAGACGTTTTTATCCAAAGCGACTTACAGACGAGGACACATTGGAAGAAATTATAACAATATAGGCAACAAAATGCATAAGTTAATTAAATCCAGTCCATTAAAGCCTAGCACAGTAAACAAAGCTAAGATTAGTGAGGTAAGTAACACATTTTTTTAAAAACATAGAAAAAATTTAGATGTTAAAATCAGTCATCTACATTTTGACGGAAGATATGCATTTTCACACACTACACCGGCCTGTAGTGTTCTAGCAGTGTAAGGTTGAGAGTGGGTTTCTTCAGTAGCGGTGTGATGCAGGCCTCTTTGAACGCAGTGGGAAATGTCCCAGTGGTGGGCAAAGAGTTGATGATGTGGGTCAGACCAGGCACAACTGCTAGAGAGATGGCATGGAGGAGATGGGTGGGGATGGGATCCAGTGGGCAGGTGGTAGGGTGGTTGGAACCAATGACCTTGGAAACATCATTTTCAGACAGAGGAGAAAAGGCGGGTGATGGGGGTGTAGAAATCTGGCTGTTGATGGCGGTAGTTTTCTTTACGAAGAACGCTGCAAAATCATTAGCCGTTTACTCCGATGAAGGTGTGGGAGCAGGCGGACAGAGGAGAGCTGAGAAGGTTTTTAAGAGTGTGTGAGAGTCAGGAGAGTTGCTGATCTTCGAGTGGTTATAATCAGTTTTTGCAGAGGTGACATCAACAGAGAAAGTAGAGAGAAGAGACTGGTAGAGAGAGAGGTCAGTATGGTCTTTTTACTTGGGCCATTTTCTCTCAGCTGACTGGAGGCTGGTACGATGCTCACGTGGTACATCCGATAACCACGGGGCAGACAGGGATGCACGGGCTGGTCCAGATGTAGGAGGGCGTAGGTTGTACAAGCAGGATGTAAGCGTGGAACACAGAGTGTCTGTGGCACTGTTGGTATTCAAAAGAGAGAGCTCCTCAGAGGGGGGGAGTGCAGTCAAGACAGCAGAGGAAAAGCAGGAGGGAGGAAATCCTGATGAGATCCCTGTAGAGAGTGCCAAAAGACTGCTTAGGTGTGAAAAGGGGCCGTCTGCAACACATTGAAGTTGACTTGCAATCCTATGTGGAAAGAATATAGTAATGCTAAACACTAAATTGAGTAAAATAAAATGCCACTGTTTACTTGAAGTATACTTACTGTATATTGTAAAACTAGTGCTTAAATGTCATGGGGGATTATACTATTCAACAGAGACCCATTATAATGCATTTCGATCAACATGACATAAGCAATTGATAATGTAGAAATCTGCACAGAATTGTGTCATATTCACTTGCATTGATGTAACAAAGCATTTGCAACTTGTTCAAAGAAATGAGAAAATGCTTGTTTGATATGCACAAGTGACACAAGGATGTAAGGATTGAACAAGAAGTTTTGAGAATTTCAAATCGGATCTGAGAAATGTACCAAATTGACTTAGAAAAAACTGTATTTAAAGTGGGTGGGGGTACTTTTGGGGCAGTTTTGTTTCACCCAAGTGTCCCATATCCACCCCTCTCAAACTGATCCATGGATGCGTATAGCCAAAAACAATGCGTTTGATGCATGCAAAGAAGCAACACTGTGTGTCTCAAGAAGCATTTATTCATGATTATGTAGACATGCTAAAATTTCAAGGCCACACACTACACATTACACATGACATTACACATTGCATTAAATTTACATTTAGTCATTTAGCAGACGTTTTTATCCAAAGCGACTTACAGACGAGGAAACATTGGAAGAAATTATAACAATATAGGCAACAAAATGCATAAGTTAATTAAATCCAGTCCATTAAAGCCTAGCACAGTATGCAAAGCTAAGATTAGTGAGGTAAGTAAAAAAAAATTTTAAAAACACAGAAAAAATTTAGATGTTAAAATCAGTCATCTACATTTTGACGGAAGATATGCATTTTCACACACTACACCGGCCTGTAGTGTTCTAGCAGTGTAAGGTTGAGAGTGGGTTTCTTCAGTAGCGGTGTGATGCAGGCCTCCTTGAACGCAGTGGGAAATGTCCCAGTGGTGGGCAAAGAGTTGATGATGTGGGTCAGACCAGGCACAACTGCTAGAGAGATGGCATGGAGGAGATGGGTGGGGATGGGATCCAGTGGGCAGGTGGTAGGGTGGTTGGAACCAATGACCTTGGAAACATCATTTTCAGACAGAGGAGAAAAGGCGGGTGATGGGGGTGTAGAAATCTGGCTGTTGATGGCGGTAGTTTTCTTTACGAAGAACGCTGCAAAATCATTAGCCGTTTACTCCGATGAAGGTGTGGGAGCAGGCGGACAGAGGAGAGCTGAGAAGGTTTTTAAGAGTGTGTGAGAGTCAGGAGAGTTGCTGATCTTCGAGTGGTTATAATCAGTTTTTGCAGAGGTGACGTCAACGGAGAAAGTAGAGAGAAGAGACTGGTAGAGAGAGAGGTCAGTATGGTCTTTTGACTTGGGCCATTTTCTCTCAGCTGACTGGAGGCTGGTGCGATCCTCACGTGGTACATCTGATAACCAGGGGGCAGACAGGGATGCACGGGCTGGTCCAGATGTAGGAGGGCGTAGGTTGTCCAAGCAGGATGTAAGCGTGGAACACAGAGTGTCTGTGGTACTGTTGGTATTCAAAAGAGAGAGTTCCTCAGAGGGGGGGAGTGCAGACAAGACAGCAGAGGAAAAGCAGGAGGGAGGGAATCCTGATGAGATCCCTGTAAAGAGTGCCAAAAGACTTTTTAGGTGTGAAAAGGGGCCGTCTGCAACACATTGAAGTTGTCTTGCAATCCTATGTGGAAAGAATATAGTAATGCTAAACACTAAATTGAGTAAAATAAAATGCCACTGTTTACTTGAAGTATACTTACTGTATATTGTAAAACTAGTGCTTAAATGTCATGGGGGATTATACTATTCAACAGAGACCCATTATAATGCATTTCTATCAACATGACATAAGCAATTGATAATGTAGGAATCTGCACAGAATTGTGTCATATTCACTTGCATTGATGTAGTAGTAGTAGTAGTAGTAAGTAAATTTATTTCTATAGCACATTTCACAGATAAAAATCACAAAGTGCTTCACAACAATTTAACAATTTACGCAACATTTATGAAAAACATTACAATGCCTAATCAAAAGGACAGAAGTACACATTAGACCGGCCTAGCCACCCTACAGTCTAGTTAAAAGCCTCTTTAAAAAGAAGGGTTTTTAACTGGGTTTTAAAATTTTCCACACAGTCCAAACAGCGTGTGGAAGGAGGCAAGGCGTTCCACAGCCTGGGTGCCACAGCTTGAAACGAACGGTCCCCTCTTGTTTTAAAATGAGTACGGGGGGCAACTAAAAGTCTCTGACCTGTTGATCTCAAACTACGCGAGGATGTATGCAGCTGTATCAGGTCAGAGATGTATGCGGGCGCCTGTCCTTGCAGGGCTCTAAAAGTTAGAACCAATATTTTAAAGTGTATTCTAAATTTCACTGGTAGCCAATGGAGTGAAGCTAAGACAGGAGTGATATGTGCCCTTTTACTTGTGTGCGTTAAAAGCCTAGCGGCGGAGTTCTGTACAGTCTGGAGACGGCCAAGATCCTTCTTATTAAGGCAAATAAAGAGACTATTACAATAGTCTAATCGAGACGAAATAAAAGCATGAATTATCATCTCCAGTTCTGCCTTTGACACTAAAGGTCTTATCTTAGAAATGTACCAAAGCATTTGCAACTTGTTCAAAGAAATGAGAAAATGCTTGTTTGATGTGCACAAGTGACACAAGGATGTAAGGATTGAACAAGAAGTTTTGAGAATTTCAAATCGGATCTGAGAAATGTACCAAATTGACTTAGAAAAAACTGTATTTAAAGTGGGTGGGGGTACCTTTGGGGCAGTTTTGTTTCACCCAAGTGTCCCATATCCACCCCTCTCAAACTGATCCATCGATGCATATAGCCAGAAACAATGCGTTTGATGCATGCAAAGAAGCAACACTGTGTGTCTCAAGAAGCATTTATTCATGATTACGTAGACATGCTAAAATTTCAAGGCCACACACTACACATTACACATGACATTACACATTTCATTAAATTTACATTTAGTCATTTAGCAAACGTTTTTATCCAAAGCGACTTACAGACGAGGAAACATTGGAAGAAATTATAACAATATAGGCAACAAAATGCATAAGTTAATTAAATCCAGTCCATTAAAGCCTAGCACAGTATACAAAGCTAAGATTAATGAGGTAAGTAAAAAAAAAATTTAAGAACACAGAAAAAAATTTGATTTTAAAATCAGTCATCTACATTTTGACGGAAGATATGCATTTTCACACACTACACCGGCCTGTAGTGTTCTAGCAGTGTAAGGTTGAGAGTGGTTTTCTTCAGTATCGGTGTGATGCAGGCCTCTTTGAACGCAGTGGGAAATGTCCCAGTAGTGTGCAAAGAGTTGATGATGTGGGTCAGACCAGGCACAACTGCTGGAGAGATGGCATGGAGGATATGGGTGGGTATGGGATCCAGTGGGCAGGTGGTAGGGTGTTTGGAACCAATGACCTTGGAAACATAATTTTCAGACAGAGGAGAAAAGGCGGGTGATGGGGGTGTAGAAATCTGGCTGTTGATGGCGGTAGTTTTCTTTACGAAGAACGATGCAAAATCAATAGCCGTTAACTCCGATGAAGGTGTGGGAGCAGGTGGACAGAGGAGAGCAGAGAAGGTTTTAAAGAGTGTGTGAGAGTCAGGAGAGTTGCTGATCTTCGAGTGGTTATAATCAGTTTTTGCAGAGGTGACGTCAATGGAGAAAGTAGAGAGAAGAGACTTGTAGAGAGAGAGGTCAGTATGGTCTTTTGACTTGGGCCATTTTCACTCAGCTGACTGGAGGCTGGTGCGATGCTCACGTGGTACATCCGATAACCAGGGGGCAGACAGGGATGCACGGGCTGGTCCAGATGTAGGAGGGCGTAGGTTGTCCAAGCAGGATGTAAGCGTGGAACACAGAGTGTCTGTGGCACTGTTGGTATTCAAAAGAGAGAGCTCCTCAGAGGGGGGGAGTGCAGACAAGACAGCAGAGGAAAAGCAGGAGGGAGGGAATCCTGATGAGATCCCTGTAGAGAGTGCCAAAAGACTGTTTAGGTGTGAAAAGGGGCCGTGTGCAACACATTGAAGTTGTCTTGCAATCCTATGTGGAAAGAATATAGTAATGCTAAACACTAAATTGAGTAAAATAAAATGCCACTGTTTACTTGAAGTATACTTACTGTATATTGTAAAACTAGTGCTTAAATGTCATGGGGGATTATACTATTCAACAGAGACCCATTATAATGCATTTCGATCAACATGACATAAGGAATTGATAATGTAGGAATCTGCACAGAATTGTGTCATATTCACTTGCATTGATGTACCAAAGCATTTGCAACTTGTTCAAAAATATGAGAAAATGCTTGTTTGATGTGCACAAGTGACACAAGGATGTAAGGATTGAACAAGAAGTTTTGAGAATTTCAAATCGGATCTGAGAAATGTACCAAATTGACTTAGAAAAAACTGTATTTAAAGTGGGTGGGGGTACTTTTGGGGCAGTTTTGTTTCACCCAAGTGTCCCATATCCACCCCTCTCAAACTGATCCATGGAAGCATATAGCCAGAAACAATGCGTTTGATGCATGCAAAGAAGCAACACTGTGTGTCTCAAGAAGCATTTATTCATGATTACGTAGAGATGCTAAAATTTCAAGGCCACACACTACACATTACACATGACATTACACATTTCATTAAATTTACATTTAGTCATTTAGCAGACGTTTTTATCCAAAGCGACTTACAGACGAGGAAACATTGGAAGAAATTATAACAATATAGGCAACAAAATGCATAAGTTAATTAAATCCAGTCCATTAAAGCCTAGCACACTATACAAAGCTAAGATTAGTGAGGTAAGTAAAAAAAAAATTTAAGAACACAGAAAAAAATTAGATGTTAAAATCAGTCATCTACATTTTGACGGAAGATATGCATTTTCACACACTACACCGGCCTGTAGTGTTCTAGCAGTGTAAGGTTGAGAGTGGGTTTCTTCAGTAGCGGTGTGATGCAGGCCTCTTTGAACGCAGTGGGAAATGTCCCAGTGGCGGGCAGAGTTGATGATGTGGGTCAGACCAGGCACAACGGCTGGAGAGATGGCATGGAGGAGATGGGTGAGGATGGGATCCAGTGGGCAGGTGGTAGGGTGGTTGGAACCTATGACCTTGGAAACATCATTTTCAGACAGAGGAGAAAAGGCGGGTGATGGGGGTGTAGAAATCTGGCTGTTGATGGCGGTAGTTTTCTTTACGAAGAACGATGCAAAATCATTAGCCGTTAACTCCGATGAAGGTGTGGGAGCAGGCGGACAGAGGAGAGCAGAGAAGGTTTTTAAGAGTGTGCGAGAGTCAGGAGAGTTGCTGATCTTCGAGTGGTTATAATCAGTTATTGCAGAGGTGACGTCAACGGAGAAAGTATAGAGAAGAGACTGGTAGAGAGAGAGGTCAGTATGGTCTTTTGACTTGGGCCATTTTCTCTCAGCTGACTGGAGGCTGGTGCGATGCTCACGTGGTACATCCGATAACCAGGGGGCAGACAGGGATGCACGGGCTGGTCCAGATGTAGGAGGGCGTAGGTTGTACAAGCAGGATGTAAGCGTGGAACACAGAGTGTCTGTGGCACTGTTGGTATTCAAAAGAGAGAGCTCCTCAGAGGGGGGGAGTGCAGACAAGACAGCAGAGGAAAAGCAGGAGGGAGGGAATCCTGATGAGATCCCTGTAGAGAGTGCCAAAAGACTGCTTAGGTGTGAAAAGGGGCCGTCTGCAACACATTGAAGTTGACTTGCAATCCTATGTGGAAAGAATATAGTAATGCTAAACACTAAATTGAGTAAAATAAAATGCCACTGTTTACTTGAAGTATACTTACTGTATATTGTAAAACTAGTGCTTAAATGTCATGGGGGATTATACTTGTGATGGAAATTTTCATGACGTGGGTTTCTTTATGCTAATTTCTGTAAAAATTGATTCAAGACTGTTTATCTTGTTGTTCTTAAATTCCTGAGAAATGTTTTGCTACGTGGCAGACCACTCAGCTCCTTTGCCCTTGAGCAAAGACCAAGAGGTTCTGGTAAAGATAAGGGATGGCGACACATTTGTGTTACCAAAGATACGTTCTTGCTCAAGGGAGGGGAGAAGAAGGGGTGTCATGTTGGGATCATATAAAAGCCCCTGTAAATGAACAGGGAGGCACCTTCACTCTGCATATGTCTTTTGATGCAGACTGAATGTCAATAAAACTACTTTGCAAAGTAACTCATGCTCTCTGTGTGTTGCATTTGTCTAAAGTGTTTAAAAAACTCACCTTGATTAAGGAATAAGAAAATTCCACAACAATTTGGCGACGAGGTATGGGATCACAAGGCTGACGGAGAACGGACTTGGGTTGACTGATCATCCTGGACATAGCAAATCCAGCTCTAACCCTATACAGGGACGAGAGAACTCTACTCCGGACCCCAGGCTGACGTGATCCCAAAAGAACTAAAGGAAGAAAGGGGAGACTACTTAGCGCTAAACAGTCTGGTAAAAGAGGGGAGACTACTCAGAATCGAGATAGATTCTAAACAGTCTGGTAAAAGAGGGGAGACTACTCAGAATCGAGATAGATTCTAAACAGTCTGGTAAAAGAGGGGAGACTACTCAGAATCGAGATAGATTCTAAACAGTCTGGGAGACTATTCAGAATTAAAAATGGGGTCAGGGAAGTTCCCATATGGATATGGATAAACCAACATACAGAGAAATGAGGAAAAGGTGGGGAACGGGAAGTTTACAAGGTGTACCCTATTTAATAGAGAAAGCTAACTTTCCAGAAAACGGTACATTTAGTACCACAAAATTAGGGAAAATAAGAGAACACATGGGGAAAAAAGACATATTTAAAATGTCTACAAAAGAAAGGGAAAAATATGACGAAGCGTGTAAATGTTTAGAATTATGGGAAAAGGAAGCAAATAGACGTGACCATGTGTTTAAAGAAAAGGCTTTGGAAGAACTTCCACCGCCGTGTCATACACCGTGTCATACACCCGCACCGCCGCATGCTCCATTGTACCCTGTTTTGGCTGAATATAATGATTTAACCCCTCTGTCTTCTCTACCCCCATCTATGACTTGTTACAAACACCAACCGGAGGATGATTGTGTCCCTCCTCACCGACATCTGAACCCGATCGAGGCTGCTCCAGTGCCCCCACCAGCACCAATGCCGCACATGCCACAGCCCGTGGTAACCCCAAAGCAGGATAAAGACCATCCAGCCCCTCCGGTCACCAGAGTTCCCGTGACGAGAGGAGCGGTAAAAAGACAGACACAGACGGATACTTCACCCGCATGGCAGAATACGTCTAACGACCTTTATCGCAAAGAATCTTTCGATGAAGATGGACAGCAGTTCCCTATGGTCGAGGTGGCAGGTCCAGAGGGACCCGAACTGGTTTTTAGACCCTGGACCAAAGCCGAAATGAAAGAGGCAGTGGAACATCTAAGTTCAGCAGAGAAAGGGGGAGTTTTGATGGCTGACAAACTTTTGACATTTTGCAAGGAATTCTCCCCCTCAACGAGAGAATTAGAGAGACTGTTGAAAGTCAAACTAAAACCATCTGACTTAAGAAAGCTACAGGGTAAATGGCCTGTGGAGGATAAGAGAAGGGAACATGTCGATTGGTCGCACGCAAGCAATGCTGAGTACAGGAGGATTCTGGAAGAATTCTTAGAAGGACTAAAATCTACTTTTCCCAAAGCTCTGAATCTGGATAAAATCGCTGCTTGTGTGCAAAAGACTGATGAAAGAGTGGAGGATTTCTTGGCCAGACTGGAGGAAGTATTTAAAGAACATTCTGGACATTGGTCCGTTCGAAGGACATCTCAGATCCACTTTTCTGCGAAACCTAAGGGGAGAGCTGAGACGAGAAGTGGAAAAATCGTGCATCGAGCAAGATCGCGCGAGAATGAGCGAGATCGTCCGTCACGCTGTGCACGCCGAAAGACAAACGGACAAGAAACAGTTTCAAAAGAAAAACACCCAAGATAAAGAACTCCACATGGCTCTAATGAATATCGGAGTAGGGCATGGAGGAAGAGGAAACGGGAAGAGAGGAGGTCAGTGGCGTGGACGTGGAAGAGGGAGAGGAGGTTTTAAACCCTCTAGCACCTATGATCCAGAGAAATGTTTCAATTGCGGAAAAATGGGGCACTGGCGGAACGACTGTCCGGAGCCTCTGAGGCAAATGGGGTCAAAAGAAAAGGGAGATTGAAGTGAGGAGGTGAGGCATCATTCCGAGGGCGGTGAGTATGATTTCCCTAGCATATGCAATGAAGAAATGCTTTTTCCTACTGTATGCAACGAAGATCTGCTTAGCTCACATTCTATGATGAATGAAACCGCTTTCCGAACTTTGCCAAAATGCACAATGCTCGTGTGCAACAAACTGCTTGAATTTTTGATAGATTCAGGGGCAACAAATACTGTGATTCACAAGAAATGTTTAAATTTGCCAGAATCAACACTAGCCGTGTACTCCTTAAATGCTAGTGGCTATACTGTTAAAGAATTTATGTCTGAAAGGGTGCAATGCGAGTTGGGGGGTGTCAAATTTCACCATAGGTTTCTAATGTCTGATTGCTGCCCGATTAATTTGCTGGGCAGAGACATAATGTGTAAAACTAAGATGTCACTAAACTGTGATCCCTCGGGCATTGAAGTGAAATGTTGGACAATGTTTATGACCCAAAAAGATGTTCGCCCCGAACCCCTGTATGTGTATGAGTGGCAGATACAATCTGACGCATTACTCAGAGAAGCAGAGGCTTTGGTGTTCGGAGGCAAGTTTAGGGAACGAGGTCATTTGCATTGTACAACACACGTGTCTGAGGGACCCGACCAAGAGTATGATGACAGATGGAGCATGATACCAACACGACCCGAATGTATCGTAAAGCTCACCACACATCAGTGTTCTCTCTATGATGTAGATAATATAGAGCCCCACATCTCGCTCACCAAGCCAAATGCAGCGCTGTGGTCAGATGTGGGTGTGTTTGCTACCAAATGTGTGCATGCCACAGATTGGGTTACAAAGGATGACGTGCAATATTCAAACTCATTGCATGCATATCGTGTTGAGAATCATGCCTGTCTGTCAGCAACAAGGGGACTTGAAGTGTTTTCACACACGGATAGTTTGATGATGCATGTTGACATACCAGAAATTCTGGGAAAGGTGCCCGTACAGCTGTGGGCGACAGGAAAATATGATGTTGGTTTAATAAAGAACTGTGAGCCTGTTGTGATAACGCCCAAGAGTAATTTCCGCCCATGCAAGCAGCAATACCCCCTAAAACCAGAAGCCCTCAATGGCATAAGGCCAATATTCAACGAGTTTGTCAAAAAAGGCATAGTTGTGCCATGCCCAAATTCACCTGTGCGCACACCTTTCTTTCCAGTTAAAAAGTTCAGAGAAAAGGGAGCACCCGTTGAATGGCGGTTCGTACAAGATTTGCAAGCAGTTAATGCCGCAGTACAGCCACGAGCACCAAACGTACCCAACCCGTATACCATTCTCAGCCAAATTCCGCCTGAGACGAAATGGTATACGGTGATTGATTTGTCAAACGCGTTTTTCAGTGTGCCAGTACACCCAGACTCACAATACTGGTTCGCCTTTTCATTTGATGGCAAGCCATATACATTCACACGTCTATGCCAAGGGTACTGCGAATCACCGACCATTTACAACGAGGCACTGCGACAATCACTGGAGCCATTCCATCTCCCGAAGGGGGTGGCATTGCTTCAGTATGTGGATGACATTCTTTTATGTGCACCCACCAAAGCGCAATGTGAAGAACACACTGTACGACTGTTAACTCATTTGGCACACGAAGGACACAAAGTGAATATCTCCAAAGTCCAGCTGGCAAAACAATTTTTAGTTTTTTGGGTCACGAAATTACTGACCGTGGCAGACAGCTGTCCGCAAAGCGCGTGTCTGCAATTTCAGACATCGCACGCCCAAAAACAAATAAGCAACTAATGACATTTTTAGGGATGACCTCTTACTGTAGGAATTTCATTTTGAGGTACACAGAGATGGAAAAACATCTCACGGTATTGATTCACGGGAAGCCCATGACTGCAAATGCGCAGATTGAATGGACTGATGCAGGGGTTGAGGCTTTTGGTGATCTCAAGCGAGCTCTGCAATCTGCGCCTGCGCTAGGTATCCCAAACCCAGACAAACCATTCACACAAATGGTAGACGAAAAAGACGGCACAATGCTCTCTGTGCTGCTCCAAAAACACGGAGACCAGCTGCGCCCTGTTGCTTATCTTTCATCCAGATTAGATAGTGTGGCACAAGGTCTCCCACCGTGCCTGCGCGCAGTAGCAGCAGCAGAGAAAGCAGTGCTGGCCTCTAGGGAATTTGTTGGTTATTCTCCCCTTACTGTGTTTGTTCCCCATGCAGTGGCTATGATTCTGTTAGAACAACGAGTGTCACATTTATCTACAGCGAGGTGGCTGAGATATAATCTGACGTTGTTGGAATTGCCAAACATCACGGTAAAGAGATGTAACACACTAAACCCAGCCACGTTGCTGCCACTTCCTGACAATGGTGACCCACACAACTGTGTTGCCACTTAAGAGCAAGTGTGCTCGCCACGTGTTGATCTCAAAGACGAACCTCTGCTAAATGCAGACTTGACTTTCTATGTAGATGGCAGTGCACGAAAAGATGAGGCGGGAAAGAATCACGTGGGGTTTGCTGTTGTGTCTGATTTTGAAACAGTACAGTCAGGCCGCCTGCCTGACCATTTCTCTGCTCAAACAGCAGAGCTCATTGCACTCACACGCGCATGTGAATTGGCAGAGGGTAAAAGTGTCAACATTCACACAGACAGTAGATATGCATTTGGTGTAGCTCATGATTTTGGCACACTTTGGAAACACAGGAACTTTTTGAAAGCTGATGGTAAAAAGATTCTTAACCATACACAGGTTGCTGACTTACTCTCTGCCATTCTTCTACCATCTGAGATTGCTGTGTGTAAATGCGCTGCACACATTTCTGTTTCTGACCCAATTTCTGCAGGAAACCGACGAGCTGACCTTGCGGCAAAGCAAGCAGCATCAGAGAAACAGACAGACACCAGTCTGTCACACACGCCGTCTCCAGAAAGCACTAACAAAACTCTTTCTCTTGCAGAGATGCAAACATTTGCGGAACCAGCTGAGCGAGCACTTTGGAAAAAATGCTCATGTAACTATAAAGACAACGTGTGGTGGGGGCCGACTGGCCTCCCTTGCTTGCCAAAACATTTTTTTCCTGCTTTTGCAATTTTGACGCATGGTCTCGACCACGCGTCCAAAGGGGGAATGTTACAAGCAGTACAAAAAATATGGTACACAAAAGGGTTAACAGCAGCAGCGGAGAAACATTGCAGCACATGTACAATCTGCATAACCAACAACACAGGCAGAGCCATCACTATGCCAAGGGCTGCACACCCCACTCCTGAAGGGCCATTTACACATGTTATGATTGACTACATTGAGCTCAGCCCGTGTAGGGGACAAAAACACTGCATAGTGTTGGTGGACATTTTCTCCAAATGGGTGGAGGCAATGCCCACCAAACAGGCAGACAGCAGTGGGGTGGTAAAACTCCTGCTGAGAGAAATTTTGCCAAGATGGGGAATTCCACAGAAGATCTCGAGCGATAACGGGAGACACTTCGTGAATGAGGCATTGGCCTCTTTAGGGAAACTCCTAAAAATAAACATTACCCAACACTGTTCCTATCATCCACAATCAGGGGGCGCCGTCGAGCGCGAAAACGGTACGTTTAAAGCAAAATTGAGAAAAATAGGGGAAGAAACAGGCCTAGACTGGGTTCAGGCCTTGCCTATTGCACTCATGTATATGAGGATGCGAGTAAGAACACGATGTAATATGTCTCCTTTTGAAATCCTATATGGAAGGCCAGGGAGAGTGGGGTGGAACCCTGAGGCAATGGCCGGAGTCACCACCCATGCCGAAAACAGTTTGCTCACGTACTGTAAACAAATGTGTGTTCTGCTCTCGCAAATTTCTGTGCAGGTCAAAGGGGCAGTAGCAGACGGAGCGGACAAACCATTACACAGTCTCCAGCCGGGAGACTTCATGGTGGTTAAGGATTTCAGGAGAAAGTCGTGGAAAAGCCGACATTGGAGAGGACCCTACCAGGTGTTGTTGATCACACACACCGCGGTGAAAGTAGCGGAGAGAGCTAAGTGGATACACGCCTCCCACTGCAAAAAGGTGTCCAAGGAGTGGCAACCCCAACCATAGGCCCATCACCATGGAATCCAAATGGCTCTTCGCAGTAGTCATGCTGACTCAAGCGACAGGAGGAGCGGCGCTGTTGGAGCTCGCAAAGGGGAATCAACTGTTCGAGTCGGGACGCATCGAGCCATTGGAAATTAGAGGGGAAGGAGGGAAAAGCATTTGGTTTCTGTGTGATCCTATATACAGGGGGTTTGTAAAATGGTATGGGGAGGGACAGTGGGACCCCAATTCTGCTAATTATTGGGGAACGAATATGTATTTATGTCGAGGTGCTTGTACCTCAGGTGATGTGGTGGCCACAACATGGGAATCGGATGGATCACATGTGGCGGCCGACAAGGCAATAAATTTAGAAAATGAGGGCCATTATGTCCCCCGGGATGGTGAAATACAAAAGGGAAAAGAGGGATTTTACACTTAACTCTAACTCAGACAAATTAAAATATGAAGGAAGGGGAGGAACCCCACAGATGAGAGTAAGAATATGGAATCTGACGATGGAAGATGCAGGGCAATACTGGTGTATGTGGTCAACAAAGGGGAAAGACACAGGTCAGAAGGTTCAAATATCAGTACAGCCAAGGAATTTTCAGGCGGCAGAGCAGGCAGAAAAAGAGGCACAGGAAGTAGAGGCTAGGACATGGATAGATCCAGGAGAAACGAACGTAGATATGAGAAAGGCAATATACCAATGCAAAGGCAATAAGGCATGTGCATTGGCTCTGATGCAGAAGAAAGAGGTAGGAGTGAATGACAGCTGTTGGTGGTGTATGCAACTCGAGCAGGCTTGGAAAGTCAGTCCTCTGAAATTAGAGGATGAGAGAAGGCTGAAGGGTCAATTACCCTGCAAAGCCAGCACCCTGTTGAGAGTTGCAAACAGCACCAACGAGGAAGAGGTGGCAGGAAAGACAGACTGCAAAGAACCAGGGGGTAAGTACAGTATCAGTTTTGACACCAGGCCTCTGAATATACACCCCAGGGTAGGGCATGTTTGCCTGTGTAGAGCGAAAGGGGGGCCACTCATAGGAACATCAGAATGCAAAAATATAGTGGAAACCAATGACAACCAAACAAATTGTTCCTTTAATAGTTGGAATTTCACCTGCCCGTTCTCAGAGGACGAGGTAGGCCTAAGTGGCGTAGTATGGGTCTGTGGGGAAAGAGCATTCCACAGACTGCCAGTGAAATGGGCAGGCTGTTGTTATCCAGCTCTCCTGTCCATAGGAGCAGCTGCCTACGCACCTAGAAAAATCAGAGAAAAAAGGGATTTGCTCGACGTTGACAGCATGCCCAGTACCTATGAAGGAGCATGGCTGATCGACCCCTGGACGTCCCCACAGGGCACTGTCCTGTGGAATATTTTTGGAGGTCTTGGTGGAGCTTTAAGCATGACAAAATTGAACGGATTGGCTTGGCAGGTTTTAGCATTGGCAAACTCGACTGAGAAAGCTTTGGGTCTATTGAGCGAGGAGATGGCACAGATGAGGGAAGTAGTTTTACAGAGTAGATTAGTTTTAGACATGCTTACGGCAGAGAAAGGCGGTGTGTGCAAAATGCTCGGGGTCAGTTGTTGTTTCTATATTCCGGATTATGCTGATAATGTCACAGACGTTATAAAACACATGAAGAATGCAATCAGGGAACCGGATGATATGACTAATAGTCTGTTGAAATGGTGGAATAGCCAAGGTTGGGGGGCGTGGCTGATGCAGGTGGCACTACCCATTCTAGTGGGATTATTATTTCTTATAATTATGTTACCATGTTTAATTTACTGTTTTCAAAAGTGTTTAAATAAGATACTATTAGGGAGCATGGCTGCAATTGAACAAAGGTTCATGATGCAGACCATCGATCTCACGGAAGGGGAATTTAGGGAGTACGATGACAATGGCCTATGAAATCTGTAGGAGAAAGGGCAGTGCTCATCTTACAGGTTGAGGCATCATGAGTTTGGTTATCATATATGATAAAAGATGGGAATGTGATGGAAATTTTCATGACGTGGGTTTCTTCATGCTAATCTCTGTAAAAATTTATTCAAGACTGTCTATCTTGTTGTTCTTAAATTCCTGAGAAATGTTTTGCTACGTGGCAGACCACTCAGCTCCTTTGCCCTTGAGCAAAGACCAAGAGGTTCTGGTAAAGATAAGGGATGGCGACACATTTGTGTTACCAAAGATACGTTCTTGCTCAAGGGAGGGGAGAAGAAGGGGTTTCATGTTGGGATCATATAAAAGCCCCTGTAAATGAACAGGGAGGCACCTTCACTCTGCATATGTCTTTTGATGCAGACTGAATGTCAATAAAACTACTTTGCAAAGTAACTCATGCTCTCTGTGTGTTGCATTTGTCTAAAGTGTTTAAAAAACTCACCTTGATTAAGGAATAAGAAAATTCCACAACATACTATTCAACAGAGACCCATTATAATGCATTTCGATCAACATGACATAAGCAGTTGATAATGTAGGAATCTGCACAGAATTGTGTCATATTCACTTGCATTGATGTACCAAAGCATTTGCAACTTGTTCAAAGAAATGAGAAAATGCTTGTTTGATGTGCACAAGTGACACAAGGATGTAAGGATTGAACAAGAAGTTTTGAGAATTTCAAATCGGATCTGAGAAATGTACCAAATTGACTTAGAAAAAACTGTATTTAAAGTGGGTGGGGGTACTTTTGGGGCAGTTTTGTTTCACCCAAGTGTCCCATATCCACCCCTCTCAAACTGATCCATGGATGCATATAGCCAGAAACAATGCGTTTGATTTATGCAAAGAAGCAACACTGTGTGTCTCAAGAAGCATTTTTCATGATTACGTAGACATGCTAAAATTTCAAGGCCACACATTACACATTACACATGACATTACACATTTCATTAAATTTACATTTAGTCATTTAGCAGACAATTTTATCCAAAGCGACTTACAGACGAGGAAACATTGGAAGAAATTATAACAATATAGGCAACAAAATGCATAAGTTAATTAAATCCAGTCCATTAAAGCCTAGCACAGTATACAAAGCTAAGAATAGTGAGGTAAATAAAAAAAAAAAAATTTAAGAAGACAGAAAAGAATTAGAGGTTAAAATCAGTCATCTACATTTTGACAGAAGATATGCATTTTCACACACTACACCGGCCTGTAGTGTTCTAGCAGTGTAAGGTTTAGAGTGGGTTTCTTCAGTAGCGGTGTGATGCAGGCCTCTTTGAACGCAGTGGGAAATGTCCCAGTGGTGTGCAAAGAGTTGATGATGTGGGTCAGACCAGGCACAACTACTGGAGAGATGGCATGGAGGAGATGGGTGGGGACGGGATCCAGTGGGCAGGTGGTAGGGTGGTTGGAACCAATGACCTTGGAAACATCATTTTCCGACAGAGGAGAAAAGGCGGGTGATGGGGGTGTGGAAATCTGGCTGTTGATGGCGGTAGTTTTCTTTACGAAGAACGATGCAAAATCAATAGCCGTTAACTCCGATGAAGGTGTGGGAGCAGGTGGACAGAGGAGAGCAGAGAAGGTTTTAAAGAGTGTGTGAGAGTCAGGAGAGTTGCTGATCTTCGAGTGGTTATAATCAGTTTTTGCAGAGGTGACGTCAACGGAGAAAGTAGAGAGAAGAGACTTGTAGAGAGAGAGGTCAGTATGGTCTTTTGACTTGGGCCATTTTCTCTCAGCTGACTGGAGGCTGGTGCGATGCCCACGTGGTACATCCGATAACCAGGGGGCAGACAGGGATGCACGGGCTGGTCCAGATGTAGGTGGGCGTAGGTTGTCCAAGCAGGATGTAAGCGTGGAACACAGAGTGTCTGTGGCACTGTTGGTATTCAAAAGAGAGAGCTCCTCAGAGGGGGGGAGTGCAGACAAGACAGCAGAGGAAAAGCAGGAGGGAGGGAATCCTGATGAGATCCCTGTAGAGAGTGCCAAAAGACTGTTTAGGTGTGAAAAGGGGCCGTCTGCAACACATTGAAGTTGTCTTGCAATCCTATGTGGAAAGAATATAGTAATGCTAAACACTAAATTGAGTAAAATAAAATGCCACTGTTTACTTGAAGTATACTTACTGTATATTGTAAAACTAGTGCTTAAATGACATGGGGGATTATACTATTCAACAGAGACCCATTATAATGCATTTCGATCAACATGACATAAGCAATTGATAATGTAGGAATCTGCACAGAATTGTGTCATATTCACTTGCATTGATGTACCAAAGCATTTGCAACATGTTCAAAGAAATGAGAAAATGCTTGTTTGATGTGCACAAGTGACACAAGGATGTAAGGATTGAACAAGAAGTTTTGAGAATTTCAAATCGGATCTGAGAAATGTACCAAATTGACTTAGAAAAAACTGTATTTAAAGTGGGTGGGGGTACTTTTGGGGCAGTTTTGTTTCACCCAAGTGTCCCATATCCACCCCTCTCAAACTGATCCATGGAAGCATATAGCCAGAAACAATGCGTTTGATGCATGCAAAGAAGCAACACTGTGTGTCTCAAGAAGTATTATTCATGATTACGTAGACATGCTAAAATTTCAAGGCCACACACTACACATTACACATGACATTACACATTTCATTAAATTTACATTTAGTCATTTAGCAGACGTTTTTATCCAAAGCGACTTACAGACGAGGAAACATTGGAAGAAATTATAACAATATAGGCAACAAAATGCATAAGTTAATTAAATCCAGTCCATTAAAGCCTAGCACAGTATGCAAAGCTAAGATTAGTGAGGTAAGTAAAAAAAAAATTTAAAAACACAGAAAAAAATTAGATGTTAAAATCAGTCATCTACATTTTGACGGAAGATATGCATTTTCACACACTACACCGGCCTGTAGTGTTCTAGCAGTGTAAGGTTGAGAGTGGGTTTCTTCAGTATCGGTGTGATGCAGGCCTCTTTGAACGCAGTGGGAAATGTCCCAGTGGTGGGCAAAGAGTTGATGATGTGGGTCAGACCAGGCACAACTGCTGGAGAGATGGCATGGAGGAGATGGGTGGGGATGGGATCCAGTGGGCAGGTGGTAGGGTGGTTGGAACCAATGACCTTGGAAACATCATTTTCAGAGAGAGGAGAAAAGGCGGGTGATGGGGGTGTAGAAATCTGGCTGTTGATGGCGGTAGTTTTCTTTACGAAGAACGATGCAAAATCATTAGCCGTTAACTCCGATGAAGGTGTGGGAGCAGGCGGACAGAGGAGAGCTGAGAAGGTTTTTAAGAGTGTGTGAGAGTCAGGAGAGTTGCTGATCTTCGAGTGGTTATAATCAGTTTTTGCAGAGGTGACGTCAACGGAGAAAGTAGAGAGAAGAGACTGGTAGAGAGAGAGGTCAGTATGGTCTTTTGACTTGGGCCATTTTCTCTCAGCTGACTGGAGGCTGGTGCCATGCTCACGTGGTACATCCGATAACCAGGGGGCAGACAGGGATGCACAGGCTGGTCCAGATGTAGGAGGGCGTAGGTTGTCCAAGCAGGATGTAAGCGTGGAACACAGAGTGTCTGTGGCACTGTTGGTATTCAAAAGAGAGAGCTCATCAGAGGGGGGGAGTGCAGACAAGACAGCAGAGGAAAAGCAGGAGGGAGGGAATCCTGATGAGATCCCTGTAGAGAGTGCCAACAGACTGTTTAGGTGTGAAAAGGGGCCGTCTGCAACACATTGAAGTTGACTTGCAATCCTATGTGGAAAGAATATAGTAATGCTAAACACTTAATTGAGTAAAATAAAATGCCACTGTTTACATGAAGTATACTTACTGTATATTGTAAAACTAGTGCTTAAATGTCATGGGGGATTATACTATTCAACAGAGAGCCATTATAATGCATTTCGATCAACATGACATAAGCAATTGATAATGCAGGAATCTGCACAGAATTGTGTCATATTCACTTGCATTGATGTACCAAAGCATTTGCAACTTGTTCAAAGACATGAGAAAATGCTTGTTTGATGTGCACAAGTGACACAAGGATGTAAGGATTGAACAAGAAGTTTTGAGAATTTCAAATCGGATCTGAGAAATGTACCAAATTGACTTAGAAAAAACTGTATTTAAAGTGGGTGGGGGTACTTTTGGGGCAGTTTTGTTTCACCCAAGTGTCCCATATCCACCCCTCTCAAACTGATCCATGGATGCATATAGCCAGAAACAATGCGTTTGATGCATGCAAAGAAGCAACACTGTGTGTCTCAAGAAGCATTTATTCATGATTACGTAGACATGCTAAAATTTCAAGGCCACACACTACACATTACACATGACATTACACATTTCATTAAATTTACATTTAGTCATTTAGCAGACGTTTTTATCCAAAGCGACTTACAGACGAGGAAACATTGGAAGAAATTATAACAATATAGGCAACAAAATGCATAAGTTATTTAAATCCAGTCCATTAAAGCCTAGCACAGTATACAAAGCTAAGATTAGTGAGGTAATTAAAAAAAAATTGTAAGAACACAGAAGAAAATTAGATGTTAAAATCAGTCATCTACATTTTGACGGAAGATATGCATTTTCACACACTACACCGGCCTGTAGTGTTCTAGCAGTGTAAGGTTGAGAGTGGTTTTCTTCAGTATCGGTGTGATGCAGGCCTCTTTGAACGCAGTGGGAAATGTCCCAGTAGTGTGCAAAGAGTTGATGATGTGGGTCAGACCAGGCACAACTGCTGGAGAGATGGCATGGAGGATATGGTTGGGTATGGGATCCAGTGGGCAGGTGGTAGGGTGTTTGGAACCAATGACCTTGGAAACATCATTTTCAGACAGAGGAGAAAAGGCGGGTGATGGGGGTGTAGAAATCTGGCTGTTGATGGCGGTAGTTTTCTTTACGAAGAACGATGCAAAATCAATAGCCGTTAACTCCGATGAAGGTGTGGGAGCAGGTGGACAGAGGAGAGCAGAGAAGGTTTTAAAGAGTGTGTGAGAGTCAGGAGAGTTGCTGATCTTCGAGTGGTTATAATCAGTTTTTGCAGAGGTGACGTCAACGGAGAAAGTAGAGAGAAGAGACTTGTAGAGAGAGCGGTCAGTATTGTCTTTTGACTTGGGCCATTTTCTCTGAGACGACTGGATGCTGGTGCGATGCTCACGTGGTACATCCGATAACCAGGGGGCAGACAGGGATGCACGGGCTGGTCCAGATGTAGGAGGGCGTAGGTTGTCCAAGCAGGATGTAAGCGTGGAACACAGAGTGTCTGTGGCACTGTTGGTATTCAAAAGAGAGAGCTCCTCAGAGGGGGGGAGTGCAGACAAGACAGCAGAGGAAAAGCAGGAGGGAGGGAATCCTGATGAGATCCCTGTAGAGAGTGCCAAAAGACTGTTTAGGTGTGAAAAGGGGCCGTCTGCAACACATTGAAGTTGTCTTGCAATCCTATGTGGAAAGAATATAGTAATGCTAAACACTAAATTGAGTAAAATAAAATGCCACTGTTTACTTGAAGTATACTTACTGTATATTGTAAAACTAGTGCTTAAATGTCATGGGGGATTATACTATTCAACAGAGACCCATTATAATGCATTTCGATCAACATGACATAAGCAATTGATAATGTAGGAATCTGCACAGAATTGTGTCATATTCACTTGCATTGATGTACCAAAGCATTTGCAACTTGTTCAAAAATATGAGAAAATGCTTGTTTGATGTGCACAAGTGACACAAGGATGTAAGGATTGAACAAGAAGTTTTGAGAATTTCAAATCGGATCTGAGAAATGTACCAAATTGACTTAGAAAAAACTGTATTTAAAGTGGGTGGGGGTACTTTTGGGGCAGTTTTGTTTCACCCAAGTGTCCCATATCCACCCTTCTCAAACTGATCCATGGAAGCATATAGCCAGAAACAATGCGTTTGATGCATGCAAAGAAGCAACACTGTGTGTCTCAAGAAGCATTTATTCATGATTACGTAGAGATGCTAAAATTTCAAGGCCACACACTACACATTACACATGACATTACACATTTCATTAAATTTACATTTAGTCATTTAGCAGACGTTTTTATCCAAAGCGACTTACAGACGAGGAAACATTGGAAGAAATTATAACAATATAGGCAACAAAATGCATAAGTTAATTAAATCCAGTCCATTAAAGCCTAGCACACTATAAAAAGCTAAGATTAGTGAGGTAAGTAAAAAAAAATTTAAGAACACAGAAAAAAATTAGATGTTTAAATCAGTCATCTACATTTTGACGGAAGATATGCATTTTCACACACTACACCGGCCTGTAGTGTTCTAGCAGTGTAAGGTTGAGAGTGGGTTTCTTCAGTAGCGGTGTGATGCAGGCCTCTTTGAACGAAGTGGGAAATGTCCCAGTGGCGGGCAGAGTTGATGATGTGGGTCAGACCAGGCACAACGGCTGGAGAGATGGCATGGAGGAGATGGGTGAGGATGGGATCCAGTGGGCAGGTGGTAGGGTGGTTGGAACCTATGACCTTGGAAACATCATTTTCAGACAGAGGAGAAAAGGCGGGTGATGGGGGTGTAGAAATCTGGCTGTTGATGGCGGTTGTTTTCTTTACGAAGAACGATGCAAAATCATTAGCCGTTAACTCTGATGAAGGTGTGGGAGCAGGCGGACAGAGGAGAGCAGAGAAGGTTTTTAAGAGTGTGCGAGAGTCAGGAGAGTTGTTGATCTTCGAGTGGTTATAATCAGTTATTGCAGAGGTGACGTCAACGGAGAAAGTATAGAGAAGAGACTGGTAGAGAGAGAGGTCAGTATGGTCTTTTGACTTGGGCCGTTTTCTCTCAGCTGACTGGAGGCTGGTGCGATGCTCACGTGGTACATCCGATAACCAGGGGGCAGACAGGGATGCACGGGCTGGTCCAGATGTAGGAGGGCGTAGGTTGTCCAAGCAGGATGTAAGCGTGGAACACAGAGTGTCTGTGGCACTGTTGGTATTCAAAAGAGAGAGCTCCTCAGAGGGGGGGAGTGCAGACAAGACAGCAGAGGAAAAGCAGGAGGGAGGGAATCCTGATGAGATCCCTGTAGAGAGTGCCAAAAGACTGTTTAGGTGTGAAAAGGGGCCGTCTGCAACACATTGAAGTTGACTTGCAATCCTATGTGGAAAGAATATAGTAATGCTAAACACTTAATTGAGTAAAATAAAATGCCACTGTTTACATGAAGTATACTTACTGTATATTGTAAAACTAGTGCTTAAATGTCATGGGGGATTATACTATTCAACAGAGAGCCATTATAATGCATTTCGATCAAAAAAACTGTATTTAAAGTGGGTGGGGGTACTTTTGGGGCAGTTTTGTTTCACCCAAGTGTCCCATATCCACCCCTCTCAAACTGATCCATGGAAGCATATAGCCAGAAACAATGCGTTTGATGCATGCAAAGAAGCAACACTGTGTGTCTCAAGCAGCATTTATTCATGATTACGTAGAGATGCTAAAATTTCAAGGCCACACACTACACATTACACATGACATTACACATTTCATTAAATTTACATTTAGTCATTTAGCAGACGTTTTTATCCAAAGCGACTTACAGACGAGGAAACATTGGAAGAAATTATAACAATATAGGCAACAAAATGCATAAGTTAATTAAATCCAGTCCATTAAAGCCTAGCACACTATACAAAGCTAAGATTAGTGAGGTAAGTAAAAAAAAAATTTAAGAACACAGAAAAAAATTAGATGTTAAAATCAGTCATCTACATTTTGACGGAAGATATGCATTTTCACACACTACACCGGCCTGTAGTGTTCTAGCAGTGTAAGGTTGAGAGTGGGTTTCTTCAGTAGCGGTGTGATGCAGGCCTCTTTGAACGCAGTGGGAAATGTCCCAGTGGTGGGCAAAGAGTTGATGATGTGGGTCAGACCAGGCACAACTGCTGGAGAGATGGCATGGAGGAGATGGGTGGGGATGGGATCCAGTGGGCAGGTGGTAGGGTGGTTGGAACCAATGACCTTGGAAACATCATTTTCAGACAGATGAGAAAAGGCGGGTGATGGGGATGTGGAAATCTGGCTGTTGATGACGGTAGTTTTCTTTACGAAGAAAGATGCAAAATCATTAGCCGTTAACTCCGATGAAGGTGTGGGAGCAGAAGGACAGAGGAGAGCAGAGAAGGTTTTTAAGAGTGTGTGAGAGTCAGGAGAGTTGCTGATCTTCGAGTGGTTATAATCAGTTTTTGCAGAGGTGACGTCAACGGAGAAAGTAGAGAGAAGAGACTGGTAGAGAGAGAGGTCAGTATGGTCTTTTGACTTGGGCCATTTTCTCTCAGCTGACTGGAGGCTGGTGCGATGCTCACGTGGTACATCCGATGACCAGGGGGCAGACAGGGATGCACGGGCTGGTCCAGATGTAGGAGGGCGTAGGTTGTCCAAGCAGGATGTAAGCGTGGAACACAGAGTGTCTGTGGCACTGTTGGTATTCAAAAGAGAGAGCTCCTCAGAGGGGGGGAGTGCAGACAAGACAGCAGAGGAAAAGCAGGAGGGAGGGAATCCTGATGAGATCCCTGTAGAGAGTGCCAAAAGACTGTTTAGGTGTGAAAAGGGGCCGTCTGCAACACATTGAAGTTGTCTTGCAATCCTATGTGGAAAGAATATAGTAATGCTAAACACTAAATTTAGTAGAATAAAATGCCACTGTTTACTTGAAGTATACTTACTGTATATTTTAAAAATAGTGCTTAAATGTCATGGGGGATTATACTATTCAACAGAGACCCATTATAATGCATTTCGATCAACATGACATAAGCAATTGATAATGTAGGAATCTGCACATAATTGTGTCATATTCACTTGCATTGATGTACCAAAGCATTTGCAACTTGTTCAAAGAAATGAGAAAATGCTTGTTTGATGTGCACAAGTGACACAAGGATGTAAGGATTGAACAAGAAGTTTTGAGAATTTCAAATCGGATCTGAGAAATGTACCAAATTGACTTAGAAAAAACTGTATTTAAAGTGGGTGGGGGTACTTTTGGGGCAGTTTTGTTTCACCCAAGTGTCCCATATCCACCCCTCTCAAACTGATCCATGGATGCATATAGCCAGAAACACTGCGTTTGATGCCTGCAAAGAAGCAACACTGTGTGTCTCAAGAAGCATTTATTCATGATTACGTAGACATGCTAAAATTTCAAGGCCACACACTACACATTACACATGACATTACACATTTCATTAAATTTACATTTAGTCATTTAGCAGACGTTTTTATCCAAAGCGACTTACAGACGAGAAAACATTGGAAGAAATTATAACAATATAGGCAACAAAATGCATAAGTTAATTAAATCCAGTCCATTAAAGCCTAGCACAGTATACAAAGCTAAGATTAGTGAGTTAAGTAAAAAAAAAAAAAAAAAACACAGAAAAAATTAGATGTTAAAATCAGTCATCTACATTTTGACGGAAGATATGCATTTTCACACACTACACCGGCCTGTAGTGTTCTAGCAGTGTAATGTTGAGAGTGGGTTTCTTCAGTAGCGGTGTGATGCAGGCCTCTTTGAACGCAGTGGGAAATGTCCCAGTGGTGGGCAAAGAGTTGATGATGTGGGTCAGACCAGGCACAACTGCTGGAGAGATGGCATGGAGGAGATAGGTGGGGATGGGATCCAGTGGGCAGGTGGTAGGGTGATTGGAACCAATGACCTTGGAAACATCATTTTCAGACAGAGGAGAAAAGGAGGGTGATGGGGGTGTAGAAATCTGGCTGTTGATGGCGGTAGTTTTCTTTACGAAGAACGATGCAAAATCATTAGCCGTTAACTCCGATGAAGGTGTGGGAGCAGGCGGACAGAGGAGAGCTGAGAAGGTTTTTAAGAGTGTGTGAGAGTCAGGAGAGTTGCTGATCTTCGAGTGGTTATAATCAGTTTTTGCAGAGGTGACGTCAACGGAGAAAGTAGAGAGAAGAGACTGGTAGAGAGAGAGGTCAGTATGGTCTTTTGAATTGGGCCATTTTCTCTCAGCTGACTGGAGGCTGGTGCCATGCTCACGTGGTACATCCGATAACCAGGGGCAGACAGGGATGCACGGGCTGGTCCAGATGTAGGAGGGCGTAGGTTGTCCAAGCAGGATGTAAGCGTGGAACACAGAGTGTCTGTGGCACTGTTGGTATTCAAAAGAGAGAGCTCCTCAGAGGGGGGGAGTGCAGACAAGACAGCAGAGGAATAGCAGGAGGGAGGGAATCCTGATGAGATCCCTGTAGAGAGTGCCAAAAGACTGTTTAGGTGTGAAAAGGGGCCGTCTGCAACACATTGAAGTTGTCTTGCAATCCTATGTGGAAAGAATATAGTAATGCTAAACACTAAATTGAGTAAAAAAATGCCACTGTTTACTTGAAGTATACTTACTGTGTATTGTGAAACTAGTGCTTAAATGTCATGGGGGATTATACTATTCAACAGAGACCCATTATAATGCATTTCGATCAACATGACATAAGCAATTGATAATGTAGGAATCTGCACAGAATTGTGTCATATTCACTTGCATTGATGTACCAAAGCATTTGCAACTTGTTCAAAGAAATGAGAAAATGCTTGTTTGATGTGCACAAGTGACACAAGGATGTAAGGATTGAACAAGAAGTTGTGAGAATTTCAAATCGGATCTGAGAAATGTACCAAAGTAACTTGGAAAAAACTGTATTTAAAGTGGGTGGGGGTACTTTTGGGGCAGTTTTGTTTCACCCAAGTGTCCCATATCCACCCCTCTCAAACTGATCCATGGATGCATATAGCCAGAAACAATGCGTTTGATGCCTGCAAAGAAGCAACACTGTGTGTCTCAAGAAGCATTTATTCATGATTACGTAGACATGCTAAAATGTCAAGGCCACACACTACACATTACACATGACATTACACATTTCATTTAATTTACATTTAGTCATTTAGCAGACGTTTTTATCCAAAGCGACTTACAGACGAGAAAACATTGGAAGAAATTATAACAATATAGGCAACAAAATGCATAAGTTAATTAAATCCAGTCCATTAAAGCCTAGCACAGTATACAAAGCTAAGATTAGTGAGTTAATAAAAAAAAAAAAAAAAACACAGAAAAAAATTAGATGTTAAAATCAGTCATCTACATTTTGACGGAAGATATGCATTTTCACACACTACACCGGCCTGTAGTGTTCTAGCAGTGTAAGGTTGAGAGTGGGTTTCTTCAGTAGCGGTGTGATGCAGGCCTCTTTGAACGCAGTGGGAAATGTCCCAGTGGTGGGCAAAGAGTTGATGATGTGGGTCAGACCAGGCAAAACTGCTGGAGAGATGGCATGGAGGAGATGGGTGGGGATGGGATCCAGTGGGCAGGTGGTAGGGTGGTTGGAACCAATGACCTTGGAAACATCATTTTCAGACAGATGAGAAAAGGCGGGTGATGGGGGTGTGGAAATCTGGCTGTTGATGACGGTAGTTTTCTTTACGAAGAAAGATGCAAAATCATTAGCCGTTAACTCCGATGAAGGTGTGGGAGCAGAAGGACAGAGGAGAGCAGAGAAGGTTTTTAAGAGTGTGTGAGAGTCAGGAGAGTTGCTGATCTTCGAGTGGTTATAATCAGTTTTTGCAGAGGTGACGTCAACGGAGAAAGTAGAGAGAAGAGACTGGTAGAGAGAGAGGTCAGTATGGTCTTTTGACTTGGGCCATTTTCTCTCAGCTGACTGGAGGCTGGTGCGATGCTCACGTGGTACATCCGATGACCAGGGGGCAGACAGGGATGCACGGGCTGGTCCAGATGTAGGAGGGCGTAGGTTGTCCAAGCAGGATGTAAGCGTGGAACACAGAGTGTCTGTGGCACTGTTGGTATTCAAAAGAGAGAGCTCCTCAGAGGGGGGGAGTGCAGACAAGACAGCAGAGGAAAAGCAGGAGGGAGGGAATCCTGATGAGATCCCTGTAGAGAGTGCCAAAAGACTGTTTAGGTGTGAAAAGGGGCCGTCTGCAACACATTGAAGTTGTCTTGCAATCCTATGTGGAAAGAATATAGTAATGCTAAACACTAAATTTAGTAGAATAAAATGCCACTGTTTACTTGAAGTATACTTACTGTATATTTTAAAAATAGTGCTTAAATGTCATGGGGGATTATACTATTCAACAGAGACCCATTATAATGCATTTCGATCAACATGACATAAGCAATTGATAATGTAGGAATCTGCACATAATTGTGTCATATTCACTTGCATTGATGTACCAAAGCATTTGCAACTTGTTCAAAGAAATGAGAAAATGCTTGTTTGATGTGCACAAGTGACACAAGGATGTAAGGATTGAACAAGAAGTTTTGAGAATTTCAAATCGGATCTGAGAAATGTACCAAATTGACTTAGAAAAAACTGTATTTAAAGTGGGTGGGGGTACTTTTGGGGCAGTTTTGTTTCACCCAAGTGTCCCATATCCACCCCTCTCAAACTGATCCATGGATGCATATAGCCAGAAACAATGCGTTTGATGCCTGCAAAGAAGCAACACTGTGTGTCTCAAGAAGCATTTATTCATGATTACGTAGACATGCTAAAATTTCAAGGCCACACACTACACATTACACATGACATTACACATTTCATTAAATTTACATTTAGTCATTTAGCAGACGTTTTTATCCAAAGCGACTTACAGACGAGAAAACATTGGAAGAAATTATAACAATATAGGCAACAAAATGCATAAGTTAATTAAATCCAGTCCATTAAAGCCTAGCACAGTTTACAAAGCTAAGATTAGTGAGTTAAGTAAAAAAAAAAAAAAAAAACACAGAAAAAATTAGATGTTAAAATCAGTCATCTACATTTTGACGGAAGATATGCATTTTCACACACTACACCGGCCTGTAGTGTTCTAGCAGTGTAATGTTGAGAGTGGGTTTCTTCAGTAGCGGTGTGATGCAGGCCTCTTTGAACGCAGTGGGAAATGTCCCAGTGGTGGGCAAAGAGTTGATGATGTGGGTCAGACCAGGCACAACTGCTGGAGAGATGGCATGGAGGAGATGGGTGGGGATGGGATCCAGTGAGCAGGTGGTAGGGTGGTTGGAACCAATGACCTTGGAAACATCATTTTCAGACAGAGGAGAAAAGGCGGGTGATGGGGGTGTAGAAATCTGGCTGTTGATGGCGGTAGTTTTCTTTACAAAGAACGATGCAAAATCATTATCCGTTAACTCCGATGAAGGTGTGGGAGCAGGCGGACAGAGGAGAGCAGAGAAGGTTTTTAAGAGTGTGTGAGAGTCAGGAGAGTTGCTGATCTTCGAGTGGTTATAATCAGTTATTGCAGAGGTGACGTCAACGGAGAAAGTAGAGAGAAGAGACTGGTAGAGAGAGAGGTCAGTATGGTCTTTTGACTTGGGCCATTGTCTCTCAGCTGACTGGAGGCTGGTGCGATGCTCACGTGGTACATCCGATAACCAGGGGGCAGACAGGGATGCCAGGCTGGTCCAGATGTAGGAGGGCGTAGGTTGTCCAAGCAGGATGTAAGCGTGGAACACAGAGTGTCTGTTGCACTGTTGGTATTCAAAAGAGAGAGCTCCTCAGAGGGGGGGAGTGCAGATAAGACAGCAGAGGAAAAGCAGGAGGGAGGGAATCCTGATGAGATCCCTGTAGAGAGTGCCAAAAGACTGTTTAGGTGTGAAAAGGGGCCGTCTGCAACACATTGAAGTTGTCTTGCAATCCTATGTGGAAAGAATATAGTAATGCTAAACACTAAATTGAGTAAAATAAAATGCCACTGTTTACTTGAAGTATACTTACTGTATATTGTAAAACTAGTGCTTAAATGTCATGGGGGATTATACTATTCAACAGAGACCCATTATAATGCATTTCGATCAACATGACATAAGCAATTGATAATGTAGGAATCTGCACAGAATTGTGTCATATTTACTTGCATTGATGTACCAAAGCATTTGCAACTTGTTCAAAGACATGAGAAAATGCTTGTTTGATGTGCACAAGTGACACAAGGATGTAAGGATTGAACAAGAAGTTTTGAGAATTTCAAATCAGATCTGAGAAATGTACCAAATTGACTTAGAAAAAACTGTATTTAAAGTGGGTGGGGGTACTTTTGGGGCATTTTGTTTCACCCAAGTGTCCCATATCCACCCCTCTCAAACTGATCCATCGATGCATATAGCCAGAAACAATGCGTTTGATTTATGCAAAGAAGCAAGACTGTGTGTCTCAAGAAGCATTTTTTCATGATTACGTAGACATGCTAAAATTTCAAGGCCACACATTACACATTACACATGACATTACACATTTCATTAAATTTACATTTAGTCATTTAGCAGACAATTTTATCCAAAGCGACTTACAGACGAGGAAACATTGGAAGAAATTATAACAATATAGGCAACAAAATGCATAAGTTAATTAAATCCAGTCCTTTAAAGCCTAGCACAGTATACAAAGCTAAGAATAGTGAGGTAAGTAAAAAAAAAATTTTTTAAGAAGACAGAAAAGAATTAGAGGTTAAAATCAGTCATCTACATTTTGACAGAAGATATGCATTTTCACACACTACACCGGCCTGTAGTGTTCTAGCAGTGTAAGGTTGAGAGTGGGTTTCTTCAGTAGCGGTGTGATGCAGGCCTCTTTGAACGCAGTGGGAAATGTCCCAGTGGTGGGCAGAGTTGATGATGTGGGTCAGACCAGGCACAACTGCTGGAGAGATGGCATGGAGGAGATGGGTGAGGACGGGATCCAGTGGGCAGGTGGTAGGGTGGTTGGAACCAATGACCTTGGAAACATCATTTTCAGACAGAGGAGAAAAGGCGGGTGATGGGGGTGTAGAAATCTGGCTGTTGATGGCGGTAGTTTTCTTTACGAAGAACGATGCAAAATCATTAGCCGTTAACTCCGATGAAGGTGTGGGAGCAGGCGGACAGAGGAGAGCAGAGAAGGTTTTTAAGAGTGTGTGAGAGTCAGGAGAGTTGCTGATCTTCGAGTGGTTATAATCAGTTTTTGCAGAGGTGACGTCAACAGAGAAAGTAGAGAGAAGAGACTGGTAGAGAGAGAGGTCAGTATGGTCTTTTGACTTGGGCCATTTTCTCTCAGCTGACTGGAGGCTGGTGCGATGCTCACGTGGTACATCCGATAACCAGGGGGAAGACAGGATGCACAGGCTGGTCCAGATGTAGGAGGGCGTAGGTTGTCCGAGCAGGATGTAAGCGTGGAACACAGAGTGTCTGTGGCACTGTTGGTATTCAAAAGAGAGAGCTCCTCAGAGGGGGGGAGTGCAGACAAGACAGAAGAGGAAAAGCAGGAGGGAGGGAATCCTGATGAGATCCCTGTAGAGAGTGCCAAAAGACTGTTTAGGTGTGAAAAGGGGCCGTCTGCAACACATTGAAGTTGTCTTGCAATCCTATGTGGAAAGAATATAGTAATGCTAAACACTAAATTGAGTAAAATAAAATGCAACTGTTTACTTGAAGTATACTTACAGTATATTGTAAAACTAGTGCTTAAATGTCATGGGGGATTATACTATTCAACAGAGACCCATTATAATGCATTTCGATCAACATGACATAAGCAATTGATAATGTAGGAATCTGCACAGAATTGTGTCATATTCACTTGCATTGATGTACCAAAGCATTTGCAACTTGTTCAAAGAAATGAGAAAATGCTTATTTGATGTGCACAAGTGACACAAGGATGTAAGGATTGAACAAGAAGTTTTGAGAATTTCAAATCGGATCTGAGAAATGTACCAAATTGACTTAGAAAAAACTGTATTTAAAGTGGGTGGGGGTACTTTTGGGGCAGTCTTGTTTAACCCAAGTGTCCCATATCCACCCCTCTCAAACTGATCCATGGATGCATATAGCCAGAAACAATGCGTTTGAAGCATGCAAAGAAGCAACACTGTGTGTCTCAAGAAGCATTTATTCATGATTACGTGGACATGCAAAAATTTCAAGGCCACACACTACACATTACACATGACATTACACATTTCATTAAATTTACATTTAGTCATTTAGCAGACGTTTTTATCCAAAGCAACTTACAGACGAGGAAACATTGGAAGAAATTATAACAATATAGGCAACAAAATGTTAAAATCAGTCATCTTAATTTTGACGGAAGATATGCATTTTCACACACTACACCGGCCTGTAGTGTTCTAGCAGTGTAAGGTTGAGAGTGGGTTTATTCAGTAGCGTTGTGATGCAGGCCTCTCTGAACGCAGTGGGAAATGTCCCAGTGGCGGCCAGAGTTGATGATGTGGGTCAGACCAGGCACAACGGCTGGAGAGATGGCATGGAGGAGATTGGTGAGGATGGGATCCAGTGGGCAGGTGGTAGGGTGGTTGGAACCTATGACCTTGGAAACATCATTTTCAGACAGAGGAGAAAAGGCGGGTGATGGGGGTGTAGAAATCTGGCTGTTGATGGCGGTAGTTTTCTTTACGAAGAACGATGCAAAATCATTAGCCGTTAACTCCGATGAAGGTGTGGGAGCAGGCGGACAGAGGAGAGCAGAGAAGGTTTTTAAGAGTGTGCGAGAGTCAGGAGAGTTGCTGATCTTCGAGTGGTTATAATCAGTTATTGCAGAGGTGACGTCAACGGAGAAAGTATAGAGAAGAGACTGGTAGAGAGAGAGGTCAGTATGGTCTTTTGACTTGGGCCATTTTCTCTCAGCTGACTGGAGGCTGGTGCGATGCTCACGTGGTACATCCGATAACCAGGGGGCAGACAGGGATGCACGGGCTGGTCCAGATGTAGGAGGGCGTAGGTTGTACAAGCAGGATGTAAGCGTGGAACACAGAGTGTCTGTGGCACTGTTGGTATTCAAAAGAGAGAGCTCCTCAGAGGGGGGGAGTGCAGACAAGACAGCAGAGGAAAAGCAGGAGGGAGGGAATCCTGATGAGATCCCTGTAGAGAGTGCCAAAAGACTGCTTAGGTGTGAAAAGGGGCCGTCTGCAACACATTGAAGTTGACTTGCAATCCTATGTGGAAAGAATATAGTAATGCTAAACACTAAATTGAGTAAAATAAAATGCCACTGTTTACTTGAAGTATACTTACTGTATATTGTAAAACTAGTGCTTAAATGTCATGGGGGATTATACTTGTGATGGAAATTTTCATGACGTGGGTTTCTTTATGCTAATTTCTGTAAAAATTGATTCAAGACTGTTTATCTTGTTGTTCTTAAATTCCTGAGAAATGTTTTGCTACGTGGCAGACCACTCAGCTCCTTTGCCCTTGAGCAAAGACCAAGAGGTTCTGGTAAAGATAAGGGATGGCGACACATTTGTGTTACCAAAGATACGTTCTTGCTCAAGGGAGGGGAGAAGAAGGGGTGTCATGTTGGGATCATATAAAAGCCCCTGTAAATGAACAGGGAGGCACCTTCACTCTGCATATGTCTTTTGATGCAGACTGAATGTCAATAAAACTACTTTGCAAAGTAACTCATGCTCTCTGTGTGTTGCATTTGTCTAAAGTGTTTAAAAAACTCACCTTGATTAAGGAATAAGAAAATTCCACAACAATTTGGCGACGAGGTATGGGATCACAAGGCTGACGGAGAACGGACTTGGGTTGACTGATCATCCTGGACATAGCAAATCCAGCTCTAACCCTATACAGGGACGAGAGAACTCTACTCCGGACCCCAGGCTGACGTGATCCCAAAAGAACTAAAGGAAGAAAGGGGAGACTACTTAGCGCTAAACAGTCTGGTAAAAGAGGGGAGACTACTCAGAATCGAGATAGATTCTAAACAGTCTGGTAAAAGAGGGGAGACTACTCAGAATCGAGATAGATTCTAAACAGTCTGGTAAAAGAGGGGAGACTACTCAGAATCGAGATAGATTCTAAACAGTCTGGGAGACTATTCAGAATTAAAAATGGGGTCAGGGAAGTTCCCATATGGATATGGATAAACCAACATACAGAGAAATGAGGAAAAGGTGGGGAACGGGAAGTTTACAAGGTGTACCCTATTTAATAGAGAAAGCTAACTTTCCAGAAAACGGTACATTTAGTACCACAAAATTAGGGAAAATAAGAGAACACATGGGGAAAAAAGACATATTTAAAATGTCTACAAAAGAAAGGGAAAAATATGACGAAGCGTGTAAATGTTTAGAATTATGGGAAAAGGAAGCAAATAGACGTGACCATGTGTTTAAAGAAAAGGCTTTGGAAGAACTTCCACCGCCGTGTCATACACCGTGTCATACACCCGCACCGCCGCATGCTCCATTGTACCCTGTTTTGGCTGAATATAATGATTTAACCCCTCTGTCTTCTCTACCCCCATCTATGACTTGTTACAAACACCAACCGGAGGATGATTGTGTCCCTCCTCACCGACATCTGAACCCGATCGAGGCTGCTCCAGTGCCCCCACCAGCACCAATGCCGCACATGCCACAGCCCGTGGTAACCCCAAAGCAGGATAAAGACCATCCAGCCCCTCCGGTCACCAGAGTTCCCGTGACGAGAGGAGCGGTAAAAAGACAGACACAGACGGATACTTCACCCGCATGGCAGAATACGTCTAACGACCTTTATCGCAAAGAATCTTTCGATGAAGATGGACAGCAGTTCCCTATGGTCGAGGTGGCAGGTCCAGAGGGACCCGAACTGGTTTTTAGACCCTGGACCAAAGCCGAAATGAAAGAGGCAGTGGAACATCTAAGTTCAGCAGAGAAAGGGGGAGTTTTGATGGCTGACAAACTTTTGACATTTTGCAAGGAATTCTCCCCCTCAACGAGAGAATTAGAGAGACTGTTGAAAGTCAAACTAAAACCATCTGACTTAAGAAAGCTACAGGGTAAATGGCCTGTGGAGGATAAGAGAAGGGAACATGTCGATTGGTCGCACGCAAGCAATGCTGAGTACAGGAGGATTCTGGAAGAATTCTTAGAAGGACTAAAATCTACTTTTCCCAAAGCTCTGAATCTGGATAAAATCGCTGCTTGTGTGCAAAAGACTGATGAAAGAGTGGAGGATTTCTTGGCCAGACTGGAGGAAGTATTTAAAGAACATTCTGGACATTGGTCCGTTCGAAGGACATCTCAGATCCACTTTTCTGCGAAACCTAAGGGGAGAGCTGAGACGAGAAGTGGAAAAATCGTGCATCGAGCAAGATCGCGCGAGAATGAGCGAGATCGTCCGTCACGCTGTGCACGCCGAAAGACAAACGGACAAGAAACAGTTTCAAAAGAAAAACACCCAAGATAAAGAACTCCACATGGCTCTAATGAATATCGGAGTAGGGCATGGAGGAAGAGGAAACGGGAAGAGAGGAGGTCAGTGGCGTGGACGTGGAAGAGGGAGAGGAGGTTTTAAACCCTCTAGCACCTATGATCCAGAGAAATGTTTCAATTGCGGAAAAATGGGGCACTGGCGGAACGACTGTCCGGAGCCTCTGAGGCAAATGGGGTCAAAAGAAAAGGGAGATTGAAGTGAGGAGGTGAGGCATCATTCCGAGGGCGGTGAGTATGATTTCCCTAGCATATGCAATGAAGAAATGCTTTTTCCTACTGTATGCAACGAAGATCTGCTTAGCTCACATTCTATGATGAATGAAACCGCTTTCCGAACTTTGCCAAAATGCACAATGCTCGTGTGCAACAAACTGCTTGAATTTTTGATAGATTCAGGGGCAACAAATACTGTGATTCACAAGAAATGTTTAAATTTGCCAGAATCAACACTAGCCGTGTACTCCTTAAATGCTAGTGGCTATACTGTTAAAGAATTTATGTCTGAAAGGGTGCAATGCGAGTTGGGGGGTGTCAAATTTCACCATAGGTTTCTAATGTCTGATTGCTGCCCGATTAATTTGCTGGGCAGAGACATAATGTGTAAAACTAAGATGTCACTAAACTGTGATCCCTCGGGCATTGAAGTGAAATGTTGGACAATGTTTATGACCCAAAAAGATGTTCGCCCCGAACCCCTGTATGTGTATGAGTGGCAGATACAATCTGACGCATTACTCAGAGAAGCAGAGGCTTTGGTGTTCGGAGGCAAGTTTAGGGAACGAGGTCATTTGCATTGTACAACACACGTGTCTGAGGGACCCGACCAAGAGTATGATGACAGATGGAGCATGATACCAACACGACCTGAATGTATCGTAAAGCTCACCACACATCAGTGTTCTCTCTATGATGTAGATAATATAGAGCCCCACATCTCGCTCACCAAGCCAAATGCAGCGCTGTGGTCAGATGTGGGTGTGTTTGCTACCAAATGTGTGCATGCCACAGATTGGGTTACAAAGGATGACGTGCAATATTCAAACTCATTGCATGCATATCGTGTTGAGAATCATGCCTGTCTGTCAGCAACAAGGGGACTTGAAGTGTTTTCACACACGGATAGTTTGATGATGCATGTTGACATACCAGAAATTCTGGGAAAGGTGCCCGTACAGCTGTGGGCGACAGGAAAATATGATGTTGGTTTAATAAAGAACTGTGAGCCTGTTGTGATAACGCCCAAGAGTAATTTCCGCCCATGCAAGCAGCAATACCCCCTAAAACCAGAAGCCCTCAATGGCATAAGGCCAATATTCAACGAGTTTGTCAAAAAAGGCATAGTTGTGCCATGCCCAAATTCACCTGTGCGCACACCTTTCTTTCCAGTTAAAAAGATCAGAGAAAAGGGAGCACCCGTTGAATGGCGGTTCGTACAAGATTTGCAAGCAGTTAATGCCGCAGTACAGCCACGAGCACCAAACGTACCCAACCCGTATACCATTCTCAGCCAAATTCCGCCTGAGACGAAATGGTATACGGTGATTGATTTGTCAAACGCGTTTTTCAGTGTGCCAGTACACCCAGACTCACAATACTGGTTCGCCTTTTCATTTGATGGCAAGCCATATACATTCACACGTCTATGCCAAGGGTACTGCGAATCACCGACCATTTACAACGAGGCACTGCGACAATCACTGGAGCCATTCCATCTCCCGAAGGGGGTGGCATTGCTTCAGTATGTGGATGACATTCTTTTATGTGCACCCACCAAAGCGCAATGTGAAGAACACACTGTACGACTGTTAACTCATTTGGCACACGAAGGACACAAAGTGAATATCTCCAAAGTCCAGCTGGCAAAACAATTTTTAGTTTTTTGGGTCACGAAATTACTGACCGTGGCAGACAGCTGTCCGCAAAGCGCGTGTCTGCAATTTCAGACATCGCACGCCCAAAAACAAATAAGCAACTAATGACATTTTTAGGGATGACCTCTTACTGTAGGAATTTCATTTTGAGGTACACAGAGTTGGAAAAACATCTCACGGTATTGATTCACGGGAAGCCCATGACTGCAAATGCGCAGATTGAATGGACTGATGCAGGGGTTGAGGCTTTTGGTGATCTCAAGCGAGCTCTGCAATCTGCGCCTGCGCTAGGTATCCCAAACCCAGACAAACCATTCACACAAATGGTAGACGAAAAAGACGGCACAATGCTCTCTGTGCTGCTCCAAAAACACGGAGACCAGCTGCGCCCTGTTGCTTATCTTTCATCCAGATTAGATAGTGTGGCACAAGGTCTCCCACCGTGCCTGCGCGCAGTAGCAGCAGCAGAGAAAGCAGTGCTGGCCTCTAGGGAGTTTGTTGGTTATTCTCCCCTTACTGTGTTTGTTCCCCATGCAGTGGCTATGATTCTGTTAGAACAACGAGTGTCACATTTATCTACAGCGAGGTGGCTGAGATATAATCTGACGTTGTTGGAATTGCCAAACATCACGGTAAAGAGATGTAACACACTAAACCCAGCCACGTTGCTGCCACTTCCTGACAATGGTGACCCACACAACTGTGTTGCCACTTTAGAGCAAGTGTGCTCGCCACGTGTTGATCTCAAAGACGAACCTCTGCTAAATGCAGACTTGACTTTCTATGTAGATGGCAGTGCACGAAAAGATGAGGCGGGAAATAATCACGTGGGGTTTGCTGTTGTGTCTGATTTTGAAACAGTACAGTCAGGCCGCCTGCCTGACCATTTCTCTGCTCAAACAGCAGAGCTCATTGCACTCACACGCGCATGTGAATTGGCAGAGGGTAAAAGTGTCAACATTCACACAGACAGTAGATATGCATTTGGTGTAGCTCATGATTTTGGCACACTTTGGAAACACAGGAACTTTTTGAAAGCTGATGGTAAAAAGATTCTTAACCATACACAGGTTGCTGACTTACTCTCTGCCATTCTTCTACCATCTGAGATTGCTGTGTGTAAATGCGCTGCACACATTTCTGTTTCTGACCCAATTTCTTCAGGAAACCGACGAGCTGACCTTGCGGCAAAGCAAGCAGCATCAGAGAAACAGACAGACACCAGTCTGTCACACACGCCGTCTCCAGAAAGCACTAACAAAACTCTTTCTCTTGCAGAGATGCAAACATTTGCGGAACCAGCTGAGCGAGCACTTTGGAAAAAATGCTCATGTAACTATAAAGACAACGTGTGGTGGGGGCCGACTGGCCTCCCTTGCTTGCCAAAACATTTTTTTCCTGCTTTTGCAATTTTGACGCATGGTCTCGACCACGCGTCCAAAGGGGGAATGTTACAAGCAGTACAAAAAATATGGTACACAAAAGGGTTAACAGCAGCAGCGGAGAAACATTGCAGCACATGTACAATCTGCATAACCAACAACACAGGCAGAGCCATCACTATGCCAAGGGCTGCACACCCCACTCCTGAAGGGCCATTTACACATGTTATGATTGACTACATTGAGCTCAGCCCGTGTGAGGACAAAAACACTGCATAGTGTTGGTGGACATTTTCTCCAAATGGGTGGAGGCAATGCCCACCAAACAGGCAGACAGCAGTGGGGTGGTAAAACTCCTGCTGAGAGAAATTTTGCCAAGATGGGGAATTCCACAGAAGATCTCGAGCGATAACGGGAGACACTTCGTGAATGAGGCATTGGCCTCTTTAGGGAAACTCCTAAAAATAAACATTACCCAACACTGTTCCTATCATCCACAATCAGGGGGCGCCGTCGAGCGCGAAAACGGTACGTTTAAAGCAAAATTGAGAAAAATAGGGGAAGAAACAGGCCTAGACTGGGTTCAGGCCTTGCCTATTGCACTCATGTATATGAGGATGCGAGTAAGAACACGATGTAATATGTCTCCTTTTGAAATCCTATATGGAAGGCCAGGGAGAGTGGGGTGGAACCCTGAGGCAATGGCCGGAGTCACCACCCATGCCGAAAACAGTTTGCTCACGTACTGTAAACAAATGTGTGTTCTGCTCTCGCAAATTTCTGTGCAGGTCAAAGGGGCAGTAGCAGACGGAGCGGACAAACCATTACACAGTCTCCAGCCGGGAGACTTCGTGGTGGTTAAGGATTTCAGGAGAAAGTCGTGGAAAAGCCGACATTGGAGAGGACCCTACCAGGTGTTGTTGATCACACACACCGCGGTGAAAGTAGCGGAGAGAGCTACGTGGATACACGCCTCCCACTGCAAAAAGGTGTCCAAGGAGTGGCAACCCCAACCATAGGCCCATCACCATGGAATCCAAATGGCTCTTCGCAGTAGTCATGCTGACTCAAGCGACAGGAGGAGCGGCGCTGTTGGAGCTCGCAAAGGGGAATCAACTGTTCGAGTCGGGACGCATCGAGCCATTGGAAATTAGAGGGGAAGGAGGGAAAAGCATTTGGTTTCTGTGTGATCCTATATACAGGGGGTTTGTAAAATGGTATGGGGAGGGACAGTGGGACCCCAATTCTGCTAATTATTGGGGAATGAATATGTATTTATGTCGAGGTGCTTGTACCTCAGGTGATGTGGTGGCCACAACATGGGAATCGGATGGATCACATGTGGCGGCCGACAAGGCAATAAATTTAGAAAATGAGGGCCATTATGTCCCCCGGGATGGTGAAATACAAAAGGGAAAAGAGGGATTTTACACTTAACTCTAACTCAGACAAATTAAAATATGAAGGAAGGGGAGGAACCCCACAGATGAGAGTAAGAATATGGAATCTGACGATGGAAGATGCAGGGCAATACTGGTGTATGTGGTCAACAAAGGGGAAAGACACAGGTCAGAAGGTTCAAATATCAGTACAGCCAAGGAATTTTCAGGCGGCAGAGCAGGCAGAAAAAGAGGCACAGGAAGTAGAGGCTAGGACATGGATAGATCCAGGAGAAACGAACGTAGATATGAGAAAGGCAATATACCAATGCAAAGGCAATAAGGCATGTGCATTGGCTCTGATGCAGAAGAAAGAGGTAGGAGTGAATGACAGCTGTTGGTGGTGTATGCAACTCGAGCAGGCTTGGAAAGTCAGTCCTCTGAAATTAGAGGATGAGAGAAGGCTGAAGGGTCAATTACCCTGCAAAGCCAGCACCCTGTTGAGAGTTGCAAACAGCACCAACGAGGAAGAGGTGGCAGGAAAGACAGACTGCAAAGAACCAGGGGGTAAGTACAGTATCAGTTTTGACACCAGGCCTCTGAATATACACCCCAGGGTAGGGCATGTTTGCCTGTGTAGAGCGAAAGGGGGGCCACTCATAGGAACATCAGAATACAAAAATATAGTGGAAACCAATGACAACCAAACAAATTGTTCCTTTAATAGTTGGAATTTCACCTGCCCGTTCTCAGAGGACGAGGTAGGCCTAAGTGGCGTAGTATGGGTCTGTGGGGAAAGAGCATTCCACAGACTGCCAGTGAAATGGGCAGGCTGTTGTTATCCAGCTCTCCTGTCCATAGGAGCAGCTGCCTACGCACCTAGAAAAATCAGAGAAAAAAGGGATTTGCTCGACGTTGACAGCATGCCCAGTACCTATGAAGGAGCATGGCTGATCGACCCCTGGACGTCCCCACAGGGCACTGTCCTGTGGAATATTTTTGGAGGTCTTGGTGGAGCTTTAAGCATGACAAAATTGAACGGATTGGCTTGGCAGGTTTTAGCATTGGCAAACTCGACTGAGAAAGCTTTGGGTCTATTGAGCGAGGAGATGGCACAGATGAGGGAAGTAGTTTTACAGAGTAGATTAGTTTTAGACATGCTTACGGCAGAGAAAGGCGGTGTGTGCAAAATGCTCGGGGTCAGTTGTTGTTTCTATATTCCGGATTATGCTGATAATGTCACAGACGTTATAAAACACATGAAGAATGCAATCAGGGAACCGGATGATATGACTAACAGTCTGTTGAAATGGTGGAATAGCCAAGGTTGGGGGGCGTGGCTGATGCAGGTGGCACTACCCATTCTAGTGGGATTATTATTTCTTATAATTATGTTACCATGTTTAATTTACTGTTTTCAAAAGTGTTTAAATAAGATACTATTAGGGAGCATGGCTGCAATTGAACAAAGGTTCATGATGCAGACCATCGATCTCACGGAAGGGGAATTTAGGGAGTACGATGACAATGGCCTATGAAATCTGTAGGAGAAAGGGCAGTGCTCATCTTACAGGTTGAGGCATCATGAGTTTGGTTATCATATATGATAAAAGATGGGAATGTGATGGAAATTTTCATGACGTGGGTTTCTTCATGCTAATCTCTGTAAAAATTTATTCAAGACTGTCTATCTTGTTGTTCTTAAATTCCTGAGAAATGTTTTGCTACGTGGCAGACCACTCAGCTCCTTTGCCCTTGAGCAAAGACCAAGAGGTTCTGGTAAAGATAAGGGTTGGCGACACATTTGTGTTACCAAAGATACGTTCTTGCTCAAGGGAGGGGAGAAGAAGGGGTTTCATGTTGGGATCATATAAAAGCCCCTGTAAATGAACAGGGAGGCACCTTCACTCTGCATATGTCTTTTGATGCAGACTGAATGTCAATAAAACTACTTTGCAAAGTAACTCATGCTCTCTGTGTGTTGCATTTGTCTAAAGTGTTTAAAAAACTCACCTTGATTAAGGAATAAGAAAATTCCACAACATACTATTCAACAGAGACCCATTATAATGCATTTCGATCAACATGACATAAGCAGTTGATAATGTAGGAATCTGCACAGAATTGTGTCATATTCACTTGCATTGATGTACCAAAGCATTTGCAACTTGTTCAAAGAAATGAGAAAATGCTTGTTTGATGTGCACAAGTGACACAAGGATGTAAGGATTGAACAAGAAGTTTTGAGAATTTCAAATCGGATCTGAGAAATGTACCAAATTGACTTAGAAAAAACTGTATTTAAAGTGGGTGGGGGTACTTTTGGGGCAGTTTTGTTTCACCCAAGTGTCCCATATCCACCCCTCTCAAACTGATCCATGGATGCATATAGCCAGAAACAATGCGTTTGATTTATGCAAAGAAGCAACACTGTGTGTCTCAAGAAGCATTTTTCATGATTACGTAGACATGCTAAAATTTCAAGGCCACACATTACACATTACACATGACATTACACATTTCATTAAATTTACATTTAGTCATTTAGCAGACAATTTTATCCAAAGCGACTTACAGACGAGGAAACATTGGAAGAAATTATAACAATATAGGCAACAAAATGCATAAGTTAATTAAATCCAGTCCATTAAAGCCTAGCACAGTATACAAAGCTAAGAATAGTGAGGTAAATAAAAAAAAAAAAATTTAAGAAGACAGAAAAGAATTAGAGGTTAAAATCAGTCATCTACATTTTGACAGAAGATATGCATTTTCACACACTACACCGGCCTGTAGTGTTCTAGCAGTGTAAGGTTTAGAGTGGGTTTCTTCAGTAGCGGTGTGATGCAGGCCTCTTTGAACGCAGTGGGAAATGTCCCAGTGGTGTGCAAAGAGTTGATGATGTGGGTCAGACCAGGCACAACTACTGGAGAGATGGCATGGAGGAGATGGGTGGGGACGGGATCCAGTGGGCAGGTGGTAGGGTGGTTGGAACCAATGACCTTGGAAACATCATTTTCCGACAGAGGAGAAAAGGCGGGTGATGGGGGTGTGGAAATCTGGCTGTTGATGGCGGTAGTTTTCTTTACGAAGAACGATGCAAAATCAATAGCCGTTAACTCCGATGAAGGTGTGGGAGCAGGTGGACAGAGGAGAGCAGAGAAGGTTTTAAAGAGTGTGTGAGAGTCAGGAGAGTTGCTGATCTTCGAGTGGTTATAATCAGTTTTTGCAGAGGTGACGTCAACGGAGAAAGTAGAGAGAAGAGACTTGTAGAGAGAGAGGTCAGTATGGTCTTTTGACTTGGGCCATTTTCTCTCAGCTGACTGGAGGCTGGTGCGATGCCCACGTGGTACATCCGATAACCAGGGGGCAGACAGGGATGCACGGGCTGGTCCAGATGTAGGTGGGCGTAGGTTGTCCAAGCAGGATGTAAGCGTGGAACACAGAGTGTCTGTGGCACTGTTGGTATTCAAAAGAGAGAGCTCCTCAGAGGGGGGGAGTGCAGACAAGACAGCAGAGGAAAAGCAGGAGGGAGGGAATCCTGATGAGATCCCTGTAGAGAGTGCCAAAAGACTGTTTAGGTGTGAAAAGGGGCCGTCTGCAACACATTGAAGTTGTCTTGCAATCCTATGTGGAAAGAATATAGTAATGCTAAACACTAAATTGAGTAAAATAAAATGCCACTGTTTACTTGAAGTATACTTACTGTATATTGTAAAACTAGTGCTTAAATGACATGGGGGATTATACTATTCAACAGAGACCCATTATAATGCATTTCGATCAACATGACATAAGCAATTGATAATGTAGGAATCTGCACAGAATTGTGTCATATTCACTTGCATTGATGTACCAAAGCATTTGCAACATGTTCAAAGAAATGAGAAAATGCTTGTTTGATGTGCACAAGTGACACAAGGATGTAAGGATTGAACAAGAAGTTTTGAGAATTTCAAATCGGATCTGAGAAATGTACCAAATTGACTTAGAAAAAACTGTATTTAAAGTGGGTGGGGGTACTTTTGGGGCAGTTTTGTTTCACCCAAGTGTCCCATATCCACCCCTCTCAAACTGATCCATGGAAGCATATAGCCAGAAACAATGCGTTTGATGCATGCAAAGAAGCAACACTGTGTGTCTCAAGAAGTATTATTCATGATTACGTAGACATGCTAAAATTTCAAGGCCACACACTACACATTACACATGACATTACACATTTCATTAAATTTACATTTAGTCATTTAGCAGACGTTTTTATCCAAAGCGACTTACAGACGAGGAAACATTGGAAGAAATTATAACAATATAGGCAACAAAATGCATAAGTTAATTAAATCCAGTCCATTAAAGCCTAGCACAGTATGCAAAGCTAAGATTAGTGAGGTAAGTAAAAAAAAAATTTAAAAACACAGAAAAAAATTAGATGTTAAAATCAGTCATCTACATTTTGACGGAAGATATGCATTTTCACACACTACACCGGCCTGTAGTGTTCTAGCAGTGTAAGGTTGAGAGTGGGTTTCTTCAGTATCGGTGTGATGCAGGCCTCTTTGAACGCAGTGGGAAATGTCCCAGTGGTGGGCAAAGAGTTGATGATGTGGGTCAGACCAGGCACAACTGCTGGAGAGATGGCATGGAGGAGATGGGTGGGGATGGGATCCAGTGGGCAGGTGGTAGGGTGGTTGGAACCAATGACCTTGGAAACATCATTTTCAGACAGACGAGAAAAGGCGGGTGATGGGGGTGTAGAAATCTGGCTGTTGATGGCGGAAGTTTTCTTTACGAAGAACGATGCAAAATCATTAGCCGTTAACTCCAATGAAGGTGTGGGAGCAGGCGGACAGAGGAGAGCTGAGAAGGTTTTTAAGAGTGTGTGAGAGTCAGGAGAGTTGCTGATCTTCGAGTGGTTATAATCAGTTTTTGCAGAGGTGACGTCAACGGAGAAAGTAGAGAGAAGAGACTGGTAGAGAGAGAGGTCAGTATGGTCTTTTGAATTGGGCCATTTTCTCTCAGCTGACTGGAGGCTGGTGCCATGCTCACGTGGTACATCCGATAACCAGGGGGCAGACAGGGATGCACGGGCTGGTCCAGATGTAGGAGGGCGTAGGTTGTCCAAGCAGGATGTAAGCGTGGAACACAGAGTGTCTGTGGCACTGTTGGTATTCAAAAGAGAGAGCTCCTCAGAGGGGGGGAGTGCAGACAAGACAGCAGAGGAAAAGCAGGAGGGAGGGAATCCTGATGAGATCCCTGTAGAGAGTGCCAAAAGACTGTTTAGGTGTGAAAAGGGGCCGTCTGCAACACATTGAAGTTGTCTTGCAATCCTATGTGGAAAGAATATAGTAATGCTAAACACTAAATTGAGTAAAAAAATGCCACTGTTTACTTGAAGTATACTTACTGTGTATTGTAAAACTAGTGCTTAAATGTCATGGGGGATTATACTATTCAACAGAGACCCATTATAATGCATTTCGATCAACATGACATAAGCAATTGATAATGTAGGAATCTGCACAGAATTGTGTCATATTCACTTGCATTGATGTACCAAAGCATTTGCAACTTGTTCAAAGAAATGAGAAAATGCTTGTTTGATGTGCACAAGTGACACAAGGATGTAAGGATTGAACAAGAAGTTTTGAGAATTTCAAATCGGATCTGAGAAATGTACCAAATTGACTTAGAAAAAACTGTATTTAAAGTGGGTGGGGGTACTTTTGGGGCAGTTTTGTTTCACCCAAGTGTCCCATATCCACCCCTCTCAAACTGATCCATGGATGCATATAGCCAGAAACAATGCGTTTGATTTATGCAAAGAAGCAACACTGTGTGTCTCAAGAAGCATTTTTCATGATTACGTAGACATGCTAAAATTTCAAGGCCACACATTACACATTACACATGACATTACACATTTCATTAAATTTACATTTAGTCATTTAGCAGACGTTTTTATCCAAAGCGACTTACAGACGAGGAAACATTGGAAGAAAATATAACAATATAGGCAACAAAATGCATAAGTTAATTAAATCCAGTCCATTAAAGCCTAGCACAGTATGCAAAGCTAAGATTAGTGAGGTAAGTAAAAAAAATTTTTAAAAACACAGAAAAAAATTAGATGTTAAAATCAGTCATCTACATTTTGACGGAAGATATGCATTTTCACACACTACACCGGCCTGTAGTGTTCTAGCAGTGTAAGGTTGAGAGTGGGTTTCTTCAGTATCGGTGTGATGCAGGCCTCTTTGAACGCGGTGGGAAATGTCCCAGTGGTGGGCAAAGAGTTGATGATGTGGGTCAGACCAGGCACAACTGCTGGAGAGATGGCATGGAGGAGATGGGTGGGGATGGGATCCAGTGGGCAGGTGGTAGGGTGGTTGGAACCAATGACCTTGGAAACATCATTTTCAGACAGAGGAGAAAAGGCGGGTGATGGGGGTTTAGAAATCTGGCTGTTGATGGCGGTAGTTTTCTTTACGAAGAACGATGCAAAATCATTAGCCGTTAACTCCGATGAAGGTGTGGGAGCAGGCGGACAGAGGAGAGCTGAGAAGGTTTTTAAGAGTGTGTGAGAGTCAGGAGAGTTGCTGATCTTCGAGTGGTTATAATCAGTTTTTGCAGAGGTGACGTCAACGGAGAAAGTAGAGTGAAGAGACTGGTAGAGAGAGAGGTCAGTATGGTCTTTTGACTTTGGCCATTTTCTCTCAGCTGACTGGAGGCTGGTGCGATGCTCACGTGGTACATCCGATAACCAGGGGGCAGACAGGGATGCACGGGCAGGTCCAGATGTAGGAGGGCGTAGGTTGTCCAAGCAGGATGTAAGCGTGGAACACAGAGTGTCTGTGGCACTGTTGGTATTCAAAAGAGAGAGCTCCTCAGAGGGGGGGAGTGCAGACAAGACAGCAGGGGAAAAGCAGGAGGGAGGGAATCCTGATGAGATCCCTGTAGAGAGTGCCAAAAGACTGTTTAGGTGTGAAAAGGGGCCGTCTGCAACACATTGAAGTTGTCTTGCAATCCTATGTGGAAAGAATATAGTAATGCTAAACACTAAATTGAGTAAAAAAATGCCACTGTTTACTTGAAGTATACTTACTGTGTATTGTAAAACTAGTGCTTAAATGTCATGGGGGATTATACTATTCAACAGAGACCCATTATAATGCATTTCGATCAACATGACATAAGCAATTGATAATGTAGGAATCTGCACAGAATTGTGTCATATTCACTTTCATTGATGTACCAAAGCATTTGCAACTTGTTCAAAGAAATGAGAAAATGCTTGTTTGATGTGCACAAGTGACACAAGGATGTAAGGATTGAACAAGAAGTTTTGAGAATTTCAAATCGGATCTGAGAAATGTACCAAATTGACTTAGAAAAAACTGTATTTAAAGTGGGTGGGGGTACTTTTGGGGCAGTTTTGTTTCACCCAAGTGTCCCATATCCACCCCTCTCAAACTGATCCATGGATGCGTATAGCCAGAAACAATGTGTTTGATGCATGCAAAGAAGCAACACTGTGTGTCTCAAGAAGCATTTATTCATGATTATGTAGACATGCTAAAATTTCAAGGCCACACACTACACATTACACATGACATTACACATTTCATTAAATTTACATTTAGTCATTTAGCAGACGTTTTTATCCAAAGCGACTTACAGACGAGGAAACATTGGAAGAAATTATAACAATATAGGCAACAAAATGCATAAGTTAATTAAATCCAGTCCATTAAAGCCTAGCACAGTATGCAAAGCTAAGAATAGTGAGGTAAGTAAAAAAAAAAATTTTTAAGAAGACAGAAAAGAATTAGAGGTTAAAATCAGTCATCTACTTTTTGACAGAAGATATGCATTTTCACACTACACCTGTTACGACAGAGAGACACGGAGCACAGAAGTCTGAAACAGAACAAAGGTTTATTAAACAACGACTCTTAGGACCTCGCGGAGGAGGATTAGGGGTGAGCAAAACTGGAACCAGGGAGGACACAGGAGACTGGAGACGAGGAGGATGACGAGGAGGAAGACCAGAGCTGGGAAGGCAGGTTGGTTTGTTCTTAGGAGTCCTTGACATTTACGTGTGACGTTAACGAGACCGGACAAGGAGTGAGGGAAACTGTGGTGGTTTAAGTGCTGGTGGTGATGAGGTGATGATGAGATGCAGGTGATCGTGATCAGAACTCGGGGGAGGTTGCTCGTGATGCTTGGGTGGAGCCTGGCGTGTTCGTAACATTACCCCCCCCTCCACGGCCCGCACCCGAGGGCCCAGGACCCCGACGACGTGGTGGTCGGCCTCTGCCTCGAGGTGCTGGTCGATCCGGGTGGGATACATGAAACTCTTCGAGTAGGTTGGGATCAAGAATGTCATCTCTGGGTACCCAAGATCGTTCTTCGGGACCATACCCCTCCCAGTCCACCAGGTACTCGAGACGACCACCACGCCGCCGGGAGTCCAAGATCTCCTGGACCAGATAGGCTGCGCCGTCCTCCATGATGAGTGGAAGGGGGGGTTCCGGGGTTGCACCAGACTCTGGGGAAACAGAAACAGACGGATGGTGAGGCTTGAGAAGTGATACATGGAAGGTAGGGTGAATCCGATAGTGTGGTGGTAGTTTGAGTTTGAAAGTGACAGGGTTGATCTGCTGGATTATTGGAAACGGGCCAATGAACCTGGGACTCAGCTTTTTGCAAGGTTGACGAAGACGGATGTCCCGGGTAGACAGCCAGACCTTCTGTCCTACTTGAAAGGGTGGAGTGTCTGAGCGGCGAAGGTCGGCTGTCATCCTCCGTCGTCGTCGAGCACGTTGTAATTGCTGGTGTGCTGAGTCCCAGACCCTCTCACTCTCCCGGAACCAGAAATCCACAGCCGGAACGTCCGATGTCTCCCCATACCAAGGGAACAGCGGCGGTTGGTAACCGAGCACACACTGGAATGGAGTGAGACCCGTAGAAGGTTGACGAAGCGAGTTCTGTGGGTACTCGGCCCAACCGAGGAACTGGCTCCAGGAGTTCTGGTGGCCGTGGCAGAAGGTACGGAGGAAGCGACCGATCTCCTGGATTTTCCTCTCTGTTTGCCCGTTTGACTGTGGATGGTATCCTGACGTGAGGCTGACGGTCACACCTAGGAGTTGGAAAAACGCCTTCCAGACCTTAGATATAAACTGGGGCCCTCGATCGGATACAATGTCTTCAGGAATGCCGAAATACCGGAATATGTGGTTAAACAGGAGTTCCGCCGTCTCCATGGCGGTGGGTAACCCCTTCAATGGAATTAGGCGGCAGGACTTGGAGAACCGATCCACCACCACCAGGATGCAGGTATGTGTCTCAGAGGCAGGGAGGTTAGTTAAAAAATCTACTCCTAGGTGTGACCAGGGTCGATTAGGCACAGGTAGAGGAAGGAGCTTGCCGGAAGGAAGGTGGCGGGGGCTCTTGGACATGGCACACTCCTGACATCCTTTCACGTACCTTCTGACGTCGAATGCCATACGTGGCCACCAGAAGCGCTCCTTTAGCAGCGAGAGGGTCTCATTGACCCCCGGGTGGCCAGTGCCCAAAGAGGAGTGAGCCGAGTGAATGAGGGGGATACGCCGAGTGCGGGTGACATACTGGAGATCTGGAGGGCAGCCCGGCGGAGCCTTTGTGGAGGTATTGGAGGCGGGCAAGGTTTCTTCTGACCAGATAATGGGGCTGACAAACACTTGGTCTGGGAGAATAGGTTCAGAATCCTCCTTTCGCTCTTCAGGACTGAAAACACGGGACAGGGCGTCTGCCTTCACGTTCTTGGATCCCGGTCGGTAGGAGATATTGAAATGGAATCTGGTAAAAAATAGTGCCCATCTTGCCTGGCGAGGGTTCAAACGTTTAGCCTCTCTGAGGTATCCCAAATTTTTGTGGTCTGTTATTACCAAAAAGGGATGTTTAGCACCCTCTAGCCAATATCTCCACTCATCCAAGGCCAGCTTGATGGCTAGTAATTCCCTGTTTCCAATGTCGTAGTTGACCTCCGCCGGGCTGAGTTTCCGGGAGAAGAAGGCACATGGATGAAGTTTACTAGGGTTCCCCTGCTGCTGGGATAGGACTGCTCCCACTCCGGTGGTTGACGCATCTACCTCCACGATGAAAGGGATCTCCGGGTTGGGATGGACGAGGAGGGGAGCAGTAGTGAAGGCAGTCTTTAGAGCTTCGAAGGCCTTCGTGGCTGTTGGGGACCAGGACAGAGACTTTGGTTGGTTGCGAAGAAGATGGGTGAGGGGACTGGCAATGGAACTATAACCCTGGATGAAGCGTCGATAAAAATTTGCAAAACCGAGGAAACGTTGGAGTTGCTTGATATTTGTGGGAATGGGCCAGGACCTAATGGCTTCCACCTTCCTCTCGTCCATCCGGATGCCACTGTGATCAATGATGTAACCAAGGAATTGTACTGAGGATTGGTGGAATGAGCATTTTTCTGCTTTCAAGAATAGCTGGAAGTTTCTCAGGCGTTGGAGGACCTCCGCAACGTGACGGCGATGTTCAGCCATGTCTTTGGAGTAGATTAGGATGTCATCTATGTAGACGAGTACGGATCTGTGGAGAAATTCTCGAAGTACCTCGTGTATGAAATCCTGGAATACAGAAGGGGCGTTGGCCAATCCATAAGGCATGACCAGATATTCATAATGGCCCGTGGGTGTCACGAATGCGGTCTTCCATTCATCCCCTTCACGTATCCGGATGAGGTTGTATGCGCTGCGGAGGTCCAATTTCGTGAACACAGTGGCACCACGGAGATGTTCGAGCGCCGCAGGGACGAGAGGAAGGGGATAACGGAATTTTACGGTGATTTTGTTGAGAGCTCTATAATCGATGCAAGGTCGTAGTCCTCCATCCTTCTTTGCCACAAAAAAGAAGCTGGATGCAGCAGGGGAAGTAGACGGACGGATATATCCTTGTTCTAGTGCCTCCTTGATGTATTCTTCCATGGCCTTCTCCTCCGGTCGTGATAGTGGGTATATCCTTCCACGGGGCACTGGCTCACCCGGCAGCAGATCGATGGCACAGTCCCATGGCCGGTGTGGAGGAAGCTTGGAGGCACGTGTGGGGCAGAAGACGTCCTTGAAAGAATTATAACAGGCAGGGACGTCTATGGACCGCTTCTCAACAGGACTCTCGATAGATGTGGAACAGAGGGGTACCGTTGTGGGCACAGGAAGCGCGTTGAAACATTCTGGAAAACAGTCTTCACCCCACTTTAAGATTTCCCCGGTCCTCCAAGAAATCACTGGACTGTGTTGTTCCAACCACGGGCGCCCTAGGATGATGTCAGCGGTGGATTCCTCCAGAACCAGCAAATATTGTTGTTCCTCATGGAGAAGTCCCACTGTTAGTTGTAGCGGCCCCACGAAGGAACGCACATGGCGGCGACTGAGGGGTTTTCCAGTTATCGAGTTGACCTGATAGACGGATGGGGTGACTTTCGTCTTGCGTTTGAGCTGGCGGCAGAGAGGCCCCGAGATGAAGTTCCCGGCAGACCCAGAGTCGAGGAGGGCGACAACTGTAAAAGATACACCAGCAACAGTAAGCGTGACAGTGGTAGTGAGGGGTTTCATCTGACGAAGAGAAGGGATGACGGCACTCACCACTGGTCGCGGAGGACGGATGGGACATTCAGTGATGTAATGTCCCGATGCTCCACAGTATAGACACAGATTCTGGGTCAGCCGTCGTTGCCTCTCTGCCATGGATAACCGGGATGAGTCTATTTGCATGGGCTCGGGGGCTGGTTCTGGAGGGCTGACAAAATCTGGTCGGCGGAGGACCGGCATGTGGGATTGCTGGCCCTGTTGTTCCTCCACACACGACTGCATACGAGTGGCGAATCGTATAGACAGCTGTATGAAACGCTCTAGCCCGATGGTGTCCTCGTATGCAGCAAGATGCAATCGCACCTGAGGATCCAATCCTTGACGATATGATGTCAACAGGGCTTGTTCGTTCCACCCACTCGCGGCGGCTAGAGTACGGAATTTTATGGCATACTCCGTTATCGGGTTCAAACCTTGCTTCAATTGATATAATTGTTCACCTACTGCCGAATCCCACGAGGGTTTTCCAAACACCTCCTTGAAGTGATCGACGAATCCAGAGAAGGAGCGCGTAATAGGATGGTCTTGAGACCACAGGGGTTCTGCCCACCGGAGAGCCTTGTCAGATAACTGGGAAATGATGAATGCCACTTTGGATCTCTCTGTAGGATACAGGTGCGATTGCATCTCCAGGACCAGCGAGCATTGGAGTAGAAATCCGTTGCAATCCTCCGCCGAGCCAGAGAAGGGCGCCGGTTTGGCCATGGGACTGGCGTTCACCGTAGGCGAAGGAGGCGTGATGTTTGTGCTTGCGGTGCTCGTTGATGATGAAGCGGGTGGAGTGGTGGTGAGTGTTCGCCGGAGGACATCCACCAATTCGCGAAAGGGATCTGTGGCACTCATGTCGACACTCTGTTTTTAAAGGTCCGTTCTTCTGTTACGACAGAGAGACACGGAGCACAGAAGTCTGAAACAGAACAAAGGTTTATTAAACAACGACTCTTAGGACCTCGCGGAGGAGGATTAGGGGTGAGCAAAACTGGAACCAGGGAGGACACAGGAGACTGGAGACGAGGAGGATGACGAGGAGGAAGACCAGAGCTGGGAAGGCAGGTTGGTTTGTTCTTAGGAGTCCTTGACATTTAAGTGTGACGTTAACGAGACCGGACAAGGAGTGAGGGAAACTGTGGTGGTTTAAGTGCTGGTGGTGATGAGGTGATGATGAGATGCAGGTGATCGTGATCAGAACTCGGGGGAGGTTGCTCGTGATGCTTGGGTGGAGCCTGGCGTGTTCGTAACAACACCGGCCTGTAGTGTTCTAGCAGTGTAAGGTTGAGAGTGGGTTTCTTCAGTAGCGGTGTGATGCAGGCCTCTTTGAACGCAGTTGGAAATGTCCCAGTGGTGGGCAAAGAGTTGATGATGTGGGTCAGACCAGGCACAACTGCTGCAGAGATGGCATGGAGGAGATGGGTGGGGATGGGATCCAGTGGGCAGGTGGTAGTTTTCTTTACGAAGAACGATGCAAAATCATTAGCCGTTAACTCCGATGAAGGTGTGGGAGCAGGCGGACAGAGGAGAGCAGAGAAGGTTTTTAAGAGTGTGCGAGAGTCAGGAGAGTTGCTGATCTTCGAGTGGTTATAATCAGTTATTGCAGAGGTGACGTCAACGGAGAAAGTAGAGAGAAGAGACTGGTAGAGAGAGAGGTCAGTATGGTCTTTTGACTTGGGCCATTTTCTCTCAGCTGACTGGAGGCTGGTGCAATGCTCACGTGGTACACCCGATAACCAGGGGGAAGACAGGGATGCACGTGCTGGTCCAGATGTAGGAGGGCGTAGGTTGTCCAAGCAGGATGTAAGCGTGGAACACAGAGTGTCTGTGGCAATGTTGGTATTCAAAAGAGAAAGCTCCTCAGAGGGGGGGAGTGCAGACAAGACAGCAGATGAAAAGCAGGAGGGAGGGAATCCTGATGAGATCCCTGTAGAGAGTGCCAAAAGACTGTTTAGGTGTGAAAAGGGGCCGTCTGCAACACATTGAAGTTGACTTGCAATCCTATGTGGAAAGAATATAGTAATGCTAAACACTTAATTGAGTAAAATAAAATGCCACTGTTTACATGAATTATACTTACTGTATATTGTAAAACTAGTGCTTAAATGTCATGGGGGATTATACTATTCAACAGAGACCCATCAAATCGGATCTGAGAAATGTACCAAATTGACTTAGAAAAAACTGTATTTAAAGTGGGTGGGGGTACTTTTGGGGCAGTTTTGTTTCACCCAAGTGTCCCATATCCACCCCTCTCAAACTGATCCATGGAAGCATATAGCCAGAAACAATGCGTTTGATGCATGCAAAGAAGCAACACTGTGTGTCTCAAGAAGCATTTATTCATGATTACGTAGACATGCAAAAATTTCAAGGCCACACACTACACATTACACATGACATTACACATTTCATTAAATTTACATTTAGTCATTTAGCAGACGTTTTTATCCAAAGCGACTTACAGACGAGGAAACATTGGAAGAAATTATAACAATATAGGCAACAAAATGCATAAGTTAATTAAATCCAGTCCATTAAAGCCTAGCACAGTATACAAAGCTAAGATTAGTGAGGTAAGTAAAAAAAAAATTAAGAACACAGAAAAAAATTAGATGTTAAAATCAGTCATCTACATTTTGACGGAAGATATGCATTTTCACACACTACACCGGCCTGTAGTGTTCTAGCAGTGTAAGGTTGAGAGTGGGTTTCTTCAGTATCGGTGTGATGCAGGCCTCTTTGAACGCAGTGGGAAATGTCCCAGTGGTGGGCAAAGAGTTGATGATGTGGGTCAGACCAGGCACAACTGCTGGAGAGATGGCATGGAGGAGATGGGTGGGGATGGGATCCAGTGGGCAGGTGGTAGGGTGGTTGGAACCAATGACCTTGGAAACATCATTTTCAGACAGAGGAGAAAAGGCGGGTGATGGGGGTGTAGAAATCTGGCTGTTGATGGCGGTAGTTTTCTTTACGAAGAACGATGCAAAATCATTAGCCGTTAACTCCGATGAAGGAGTGGGAGCAGGCGGACAGAGGAGAGCAGAGAAGGTTTTTAAGAGTGTGTGAGAGTAAGGAGAGTTGCTGATCTTCGAGTGGTTATAATCAGTTATTGCAGAGGTGACGTCAAGGGAGAAAGTAAAGAGAAGAGACTGGTAGAGAGAGAGGTCAGTATGGTCTTTTGACTTGGGCCATTTTGACTGGAGGCTGGTGCGATGCTCACGTGGTACATCCGATAACCAGGGGGCAGACAGGGATGCACGGGCTGGTCCAGATGTAGGAGGGCGTAGGTTGTCCAAGCAGGATGTAAGCGTGGAACACAGAGTGTCTGTGGCACTGTTGGTATTCAAAAGAGAGAGCTCCTCAGAGGGGGGGAGTGCAGACAAGACAGCAGGGGAAAAGCAGGAGGGAGGGAATCCTGATGAGATCCCTGTAGAGAGTGCCAAAAGACTGTTTAGGTGTGAAAAGGGGCCGTCTGCAACACATTGAAGTTGTCTTGCAATCCTATGTGGAAAGAATATAGTAATGCTAAACACTAAATTGAGTAAAATAAAATGCCACTGTTTACTTGAAGTATACTTACTGTATATTGTAAAACTAGTGCTTAAATGTCATGGGGGATTATACTATTCAACAGAGACCCATTATAATGCATTTCGATCAACATGACATAAGCAATTGATAATGTAGGAATCTGCACAGAATTGTGTCATATTCACTTGCATTGATGTACCAAAGCATTTGCAACTTGTTCAAAGAAATGAGAAAATGCTTGTTTGATGTGCACACGTGACACAAGGATGTAAGGATTGAACAAGAAGTTGTGAGAATTTCAAATCGGATCTGAGAAATGTACCAAATTGACTTAGAAAAAACTCTATTTAAAGTGGGTGGGGGTACTTTTGGGGCAGTTTTGTTTCACCCAAGTGTCCCATATCCACCCCTCTCAAACTAATCCTTGGATGCATATAGCCAGAAACAATGCTTTGATGCATGCAAAGAAGCAACACTGTGTGTCTCAAGAAGCATTTATTCATGATTACGTAGACATGCTAAAATTTCAAGGCCACACACTACACATTACACATGACATTACACATTTCATTAAATTTACATTTAGTCATTTAGCAGACGTTTTTATCCAAAGCGACTTACAGACGAGGAAACATTGGAAGAAATTATAACAATATAGGCAAAAAAATGCATAAGTTAATTAAATCCAGTCCATTAAAGCCTAGCACAGTATACAAAGCTAAGATTAGTGAGGTAAGTAAAACATTTTTTTTAAAACACAGAAAAAAATTAGATGTTAAAATCAGTCATCTACATTTTGACGGAAGATATGCATTTTCACACACTACACCGGCCTGTAGTGTTCTAGCAGTGTAAGGCTGAGAGTGGGTTTCTTCAGTATCGGTGTGATGCAGGCGTCTTTGAACGCAGTGGGAAATGTCCCAGTGGTGGGCAAAGAGTTGATGATGTGGGTCAGACCAGGCACAACTGCTGGAGAGATGGCATGGAGGAGATGGGTGGGGATGGGATCCAGTGGGCAGGTGGTAGGGTGGTTGGAACCAATGACCTTGGAAACATCATTTTCAGACAGAGGAGAAAAGGCGGGTGATGGGGGTGTAGAAATCTGGCTGTTGATGGCGGTAGTTTTCTTTACGAAGAACGATGCAAAATCATTAGCCGTTAACTCCGATGAAGGTGTGGGAGCAGGCGGATAGAGGAGAGCAGAGAAGGTTTTTTAAGAGTGTGTGAGAGTCAGGAGAGTTGCTGATCTTCGAGTGGTTATAATCAGTTTTTGCAGAGGTGACGTCAACGGAGAAAGTAGAGAGAAGAGACTGGTAGAGAGAGAGGTCAGTATGGTCTTTTGACTTGGGCCATTTTCTCTCAGCTGACTGGAGGCTGGTGCGATGCTCACGTGGTACATCCGATAACCAGGGGACAGACAGGGATGCACGGGCTGGTCCAGATGTAGGAGGGCATAGGTTGTCCAAGCAGGATGTAAGCGTGGTACACAGAGTGTCTGTGGCACTGTTGGTATTCAAAAGAGAGAGCTCCTCAGAGGGGGGAAGTGCAGACAAGACAGCAGAGGAAAAGCAGGAGGGAGGGAATCCTGATGAGATCGCTGTAGAGAGTGCCAAAAGACTGTTTAGGTGTGAAAAGGGGCCGTCTGCAACACATTGAAGTTGTCTTGCAATCCTATGTGGAAAGAATATAGTAATGCTAAACACTAAATTGAGTAAAATAAAATGCCACTGTTTACTTGAAGTATACTTACTGTATATTGTAAAACTAGTGCTTAAATGTCATGGGGGATTATACTATTCAACAGAGACCCATTATAATGCATTTCGATCAACATGACATAAGCAATTGATAATTTAGGAATCTGCACAGAATTGAGTCATATTCACTTGCATTGATGTACCAAAGCATTTGCAACTTGTTCAAAGACATGAGAAAATGCTTGTTTGATGTGCACAAGTGACACAAGGATGTAAGGATTGAACAAGAAGTTTTGAGAATTTCAAATCAGATCTGAGAAATGTACCAAATTGACTTAGAAAAAACTGTATTTAAAGTGGGTGGGGTACTTTTGGGGCAGTCTTGTTTCACCCAAGTGTCCCATATCCACCCCTCTCAAACTGATCCATGGATGCATATAGCCAGAAACAATGCGTTTGATGCATGCAAAGAAGCAACACTGTGTGTCTCAAGAAGCATTTATTCATGATTACGTAGACATGCTAAAATTTCAAGGCCACACACTACACATTACACATGACATTACATTTCATTTAATTTACATTTAGTCATTTAGCAGACGTTTTTATCCAAAGCGACTTACAGACGAGGAAACATTGGAAGAAATTATAACAATATAGGCAACAAAATGCATAAGTTAATTAAATCCAGTCCATTAAAGCCTAGCACAGTAAACAAAGCTAAGATTAGTGAGGTAAGTAACAAATTTTTTTAAAAACACAGAAAAAAATTAGATGTTAAAATCAGTCATCTACATTTTGATGGAAGATATGCATTTTCACACACTACACCGGCCTGTAGTGTTCTAGCAGTATAAGGTTGAGAGTGGGTTTCTTCAGTAGCGGTGTGATGCAGGCCTCTTTGAACGCAGTGGGAAATGTCCCAGTGGTGGGCAAAGAGTTGATGATGTGGGTCAGACCAGGCACAACTGCTGGAGAGATGGCATGGAGGAGATGGGTGGGGATGGGATCCAGTGGGCAGGTGGTAGGGTGGTTGGAACCAATGACCTTGGAAACATCATTTTCAGACAGAGGAGAAAAGGCGGGTGATGGGGATGTAGAAATCTGGCTGTTGATGGCGGTAGTTTTCTTTACGAAGAACGATGCAAAATCATTAGCCGTTAACTCCGATGAAGGAGTGGGAGCAGGCGGACAGAGGAGAGCAGAGAAGGTTTTTAAGACTGTGTGAGAGTCAGGAGAGTTGCTGATCTTCGAGTGGTTATAATCAGTTATTGCAGAGGTGACGTCAACGGAGAAAGTAAAGAGAAGAGACTGGTAAAGAGAGAGGTCAGTATGGTCTTTTGACTTGGGCCATTTTCTCTCAGCTGACTGGAGGCTGGTGCGATGCCCACGTGGTACATCCGATAACCAGGGGGCAGACAGGGATGCACGGGCTGGTCCAGATGTAGGAGGGCGTAGGTTGTCCAAGCAGGATGTAAGCGTGGAACACAGAGTGTCTGTGGCACTGTTGGTATTTGAAAGAGAGAGCTCCTCAGAGGGGGGGAATGCAGACAAGACAGCAGAGGAAAAGCAGGAGGGAGGGAATCCTGATGAGATCGCTGTAGAGAGTGCCAAAAGACTGTTTAGGTGTGAAAAGGGGCCGTCTGCAACACATTGAAGTTGTCTTGCAATCCTATGTGGAAAGAATATAGTAATGCTAAACACTAAATTGAGTAAAATAAAATGCCACTGTTTACTTGAAGTATACTTACTGTATATTGTAAAACTAGTGCTTAAATGTCATGGGGGATTATACTATTCAACAGAGACCCATTATAATGCATTTCGATCAACATGACATAAGCAATTGATAATTTAGGAATCTGCACAGAATTGAGTCATATTCACTTGCATTGATGTACCAAAGCATTTGCAACTTGTTCAAAGACATGAGAAAATGCTTGTTTGATGTGCACAAGTGACACAAGGATGTAAGGATTGAACAAGAAGTTTTGAGAATTTCAAATCAGATCTGAGAAATGTACCAAATTGACTTAGAAAAAACTGTATTTAAAGTGGGTGGGGGTACTTTTGGGGCAGTTTTGTTTCACCCAAGTGTCCCATATCCACCCCTCTCAAACTGATCCATAGATGCATATAGCCAGAAACAATGCGTTTGATGCATGCAAAGAAGCAACACTGTGTGTCTCAAGAAGCATTTATTCATGATTACGTAGAGATGCTAAAATTTCAAGGCCACACACTACACATTACACATGACATTACATATTTCATTAAAGTTACATTTAGTCATTTAGTAGACGTTTTTATCCACAGCGACTTACAGACGAGGAAACATTGGAAGCAATTATAACAATATAGGCAACAAAATGCATAAGTTAATTAAATCCAGTCCATTACATTTACATTTAGTCATTTAGCAGACGCTTTTATCCAAAGCGACCATTAAAGCCTAGCACAGTATACAAAGCTAAGAATAGTGAGGTAAGTAAAACAATTTTTTTTTAAGAAGACAGAAAAGAAATAGAGGTTATAATCAGTCATCTACATTTTGACAGAAGATATGCATTTTCACACACTACACCGGCCTGTAGTGTTCTAGCAGTGTAAGGTTGAGAGTGGGTTTCTTCAGTAGCGGTGTGATGCAGGCCTCTTTGAACGCAGTGGGAAATGTCCCATTGGAGAGCAAAGAGTTGATGATGTGCGTTAACTGCGATGAAGGTGTGGGAGCAGGCGGACAGAGGAGAGCAGAGAAGGTTTTTAAGAGTGTGTGAGAGTCAGGAGAGTTGCTGATCTTCGAGTGGTTATAATCAGTTTTTGCAGAGGTGACGTCAACGGAGAAAGTAGAGAGAAGAGACTGGTAGAGAGAGAGGTCAGTATGGTCTTTTGACTTGGGCCATTTTCTCTCAGCTGACTGGAGGCTGGTGCGATGCTCACGTGGTACATCCGATAACCAGGGGTCAGACAGGGATGCACGGGCAAGTCCAGATGTAGGACGGCATAGGTTGTCCAAGCAGGATGTAAGTGTGGAACACAGAGTGTCTGTGGCACTGTTGGTATTCAAAAGAGAGAGCTCCTCAGAGGGGGGGAGTGCAGACAAGACAGCAGAGGAAAAGCAGGAGGGAGGGAATCCTGATGAGATCCCTGTAGAGAGTGCCAAAAGACTGTTTAGGTGTGAAAAGGGGCCGTCTGCAACACATTGAAGTTGTCTTGCAATCCTATGTGGAAAGAATATAGTAATGCTAAACACTAAATTGAGTAAAAAAAATGCCACTGTTTACTTGAAGTATACTTACTGTATATTGTATAACTAGTGCTTAAATGTCATGGGGGATTATACTATTCAACAGAGACCCATTATAATGCATTTCGATCAACATGACATAAGCAATTGATAATGTAGGAATCTGCACAGAATTGTGTCATATTCACTTGCATGGATGTACCAAAGCATTTGTAACTTTTGTCAAAGAAATTTGAAAATGCTTGTTTGATGTGCACAAGTGACACAAGGATGTAAGGATTGAACAAGAAGTTTTGAGAATTTCAAATCGGATCTGAGAAATTTACCAAATTGACTTAGAAAAAAAACTCTATTTAAAGTGGGTGGGGGTACTTTTGGGGCAGTTTTGTTTCAACCAAGTGTCCCATATCCACCCCTCTCAAACTGATCCATGGATGCATATAGACAGAAACAATGCGTTTGATGCATGCAAAGAAGCAACACTGTGTGTCTCAAGAAGCATTTATTCATGATTACGTAGACATGCTTAAATTTCAAGGCCACACACTACACATTACACATGAAATTACACATTTCATTAAATTTACATTTAGTCATTTAGCAGACGTTTTTATCCACAGCGACTTACAGACGAGGAAACATTGGAAGCAATTATAACAATATAGGCAACAAAATGCATAAGTTAATTAAATCCAGTCCATTAAAGCCTAGCACAGTATACAAAGCTAAGAATAGTGAGGTAAGTAAAATATATTTTTTTTAAAAGACAGAAAAGAATTAGAGGTTATGATCAGTCATCTACATTTTGACAGAAGATATGCATTTTCACACACTACACCGGCCTGTAGTGTTCTAGCAGTGTAAGGTTGAGAGTGGGTTTCTTCAGTAGCGGTGTGATGCAGACCTCTTTGAACGCAGTGGGAAATGTCCCATTGGAGAGCAAAGAGTTGATGATGTGCGTTAACTCCGATGAAGGTGTGGGAGCAGGCGGACAGAGGAGAGCAGAGAAGGTTTTTAAGAGTGTGTGAGAGTCAGGAGAGTTGCTGATCTTCGAGTGGTTATAATCAGTTTTTGCAGAGGTGATGTCAACGGAGAAAGTAGAGAGAAGAGACTGGTAGAGAGAGAGGTCAGTATGGTCTTTTGACTTGGGCCATTTTCTCTCAGCTGACTGGAGGCTGGTGCGATGCTCACGTGGTACATCCGATAACCAGGGGGCAGACAGGGATGCACGGGCTGGTCCAGATGTAGGAGGGCGTAGGTTGTCCAAGCAGGATGTAAGCGTGGAACACAGAGTGTCTGTGGCACTGTTGGTATTCAAAAGAGAGAGCTCCTCAGAGGGGGGGAGTGCAGACAAGACAGCAGTGGAAAAGCAGGAGGGAGGGAATCCTGATGAGATCCCTGTAGAGAGTGCCAAAAGACTGTTTAGGTGTGAAAAGGGGCCGTCTGCAACACATTGAAGTTGTCTTGCAATCCTATGTGGAAAGAATATAGTAATGCTAAACACTAAATTTAGTAGAATAAAATGCCACTGTTTACATGAAGTATACTTACTGTATATTGTAAAACTAGTGCTTAAATGTCATGGGGATTATACTATTCAACAGAGACCCATTATAATGTATTTCGATCAACATGACATAAGCAATTGATAATGTAGGAATCTGCACATAATTGTGTCATATTCACTTGCATTGATGTACCAAAGCATTTGCAACTTGTTCAAAGACATGAGAAAATGCTTGTTTGATGTACACAAGTGACACAAGGATGTAAGGATTGAACAAGAACTTTTGAGAATTTAAAATCGGATCTGAGAAATGTACCAAATTGACTTAGAAAAAACTGTATTTAAAGTGGGTGGGGGTACTTTTGGGGCAGTTTTGTTTCACCCAAGTGTCCCATATCCACCCCTCTCAAACTGATCCATGGATGCATATAGCCAGAAACAATGCGTTTGATGCATGCAAAGAAGCAACACTGTGTGTCTCGAGAAGCATTTATTCATGATTACGTAGACATGCTAAAATTTCAAGGCCACACACTACACATTACACATGACATTACACATTTCATTAAATTTACATTTAGTCATTTAGCAGACGTTTTTATCCAAAGCGAGTTACAGACGAGGAAACATTGGAAGAAATTATAACAATATAGGCAACAAAATGCATAAGTTAATTAAATCCAGTCCATAAAAGCCTAGCACTGTATACAAAGCTAAGAATAGTGAGGTAAGTAAAAAAAATTTTTTTTAAGAAGACAGAAAAGAATTAGAGGTTAAAATCAGTCATCTACATTTTGACAGAAGATATGCATTTTCACACACTACACCGGCCTGTAGTGTTCTAGCAGTGTAAGGTTGAGAGTGGGTTTCTTCAGTAGCGGTGTGATGCAGGCCTCTTTGAACGCAGTGGGAAATGTCCCAGTGGTGGGCAAAGAGTTGATGATGTGGGTCAGACCAGGCACAACTGCTGGAGAGATGGCATGGAAGAGATGGCATGGAGGAGATGGGTGGGGATGGGATCCAGTGGGCAGGTGGTAGGGTGGTTGGAACCAATGACCTTGGAAACATCATTTTCAGACAGAGGAGAAAAGGCGGGTGATGGGGGTGTAGAAATCTGGCTGTTGATGGCGGTAGTTTTCTTTACGAAGAACGATGCAAAATCATTAGCCGTTAACTCCGATGAAGGTGTGGGAGCAGGCGGACAGAGGAGAGCTGAGAAGGTTTTTAAGAGTGTGTGAGAGTCAGGAGAGTTGCTGATCTTCGAGTGGTTATAATCAGTTTTTGCAGAGGTGACGTCAACGGAGAAAGTAGAGAGAAGAGACTGGTAGAGAGAGAGGTCAGTATGGTCTTTTGACTTGGGCCATTTTCTCTCAGCTGACTGGAGGCTGGAGCGATGCTCACGTGGTACATCCGATAACCAGGGGGCAGACAGGGATGCACGGGCTGGTCCAGATGTAGGAGGGCGTAGGTTGTCCAAGCAGGATGTAAGCGTGGAACACAGAGTGTCTGTGGCACTGTTGGTATTCAAAAGAGAGAGCTCCTCAGAGAGGGGAAGTGCAGACAAGACAGCAGAGGAAAAGCAGGAGGGAGGGAATCCTGATGAGATCCCTGTAGAGAGTGCCAAAAGACAGTTTAGGTGTGAAAAGGGGCCGTCTGCAACACATTGAAGTTGTCTTGCAATCCTATGTGGAAAGAATATAGTAATGCTAAACACTAAATTGAGTAAAATAAAATGCCACTGTTTACTTGAAGTATACTTACTGTATATTGTAAAACTAGTGCTTAAATGTCATGGGGGATTATACTATTCAACAGAGACCCATTATAATGCATTTCGATCAACATGACATAAGCAATTGATAATGTAGGAATCTGCACAGAATTGTGTCATATTCACTTGCATTGATGTAACAAAGCATTTGCAACTTGTTCAAAGAAATGAGAAAATGCTTGTTTGATGTGCACAAGTGACACAAGGATGTAAGGATGGAACAAGAAGTTTTGAGAATTTCAAATCAGATCTGAGAAATGTACCAAATTGACTAAGAAAAAACTGTATTTAAAGTGGGTGGGGGTACTTTTGGGGCAGTCTTGTTTCACCCAAGTGTCCCATAACCACCCCTCTCAAACTGATCCATGGATGCATATAGCCAGAAACAATGTGTTTGATGCATGCAAAGAAGCAACACTGTTGGTCTCAAGAAGCATTTATTCATGATTACGTAGACATGCTAAAATTTCAAGGCCACACACTACACATTACACATGACATTACACATTTCATTCAATTTACATTTAGTCATTTAGCAGACGTTTTTATCCAAAGCGACTTACAGACGAGGAAACATTGGAAGAAACTATAACAATATAGGCAACAAAATGCATAAGTTAATTAAATCCAGTCCATTAAAGCCTAGCACAGTATACAAAGCTAAGAATAGTGAGGTAAGTAAAAAACATTTTTTTTAAAAAGACAGAAAAGAATTAGAGGTTAAAATCAGTCATCTACATTTTGACAGAAGATATGCATTTTCACACACTACACCGGCCTGTAGTGTTCTAGCAGTGTAAGGTTGAGAGTGGGTTTCTTCAGTAGCGGTGTGATGCAGGCCTCTTTGAACGCAGTGGGAAATGTCCCAGTGGTGGGCAAAGAGTTGATGATGTGGGTCAGACCAGGCACAACTGCTGGAGAGATGGCATGGAGGAGATGGGTGGGGATGGGATCCAGTGGGCGGGTGGTAGGGTGGTTGGAACCAATGACCTTGGAAACATCATTTTCAGACAGAGGAGAAAAGGCGGGTGATGGGGGTGTAGAAATCTGGCTGTTGATGACGGTAGTTTTCTTTATGAAGAACGATGCAAAATCATTAGCCGTTAACTCCGATGAAGGTGTGGGAGCGACGGACAGAGGAGAGCTGAGAAGGTTTTTAAGAGTGTGTGAGAGTCAGGAGAGTTGCTGATCTTCGAGTGGTAATAATCAGTTTTTGCAGAGGTGACGTCAACGGAGAAAGTAGAGAGAAGAGACTGGTAGAGAGAGAGGTCAGTATGGTCTTTTGACTTGGGCCATTTTCTCTCAGCTGACTGGAGGCTGGTGCGATGCTCACGTGGTACATCCGATAACCAGGGGGCAGACAGGGATGCACGGGCTGGTCCAGATGTAGGAGGGCGTAGGTTGTCCAAGCAGGATGTAAGCGTGGAACACAGAGTGTCTGTGGCACTGTTGGTATTCAAAAGAGAGAGCTCCTCAGAGGGGGAAAGTGCAGACAAGACAGCAGAGGAAAAGCAGGAGGGAGGGAATCCTGATGAGATCCCTGTAGAGAGTGCCAAAAGACTGTTTAGGTGTGAAAAGGGGCCATCTGCAACACATTGAAGTTGTCTTGCAATCCTATGTGGAAAGAATATAGTAATGCTAAACACTAAATTGAGTAAAATAAAATGCCACTGTTTACTTGAAGTATACTTACTGTATATTGTAAAACTAGTGCTTAAATGTCATGGGGGATTATACTATTCAACAGAGACCCATTATAATGCATTTCGATCAACATGACATAAGCAATTGATAATGTAGGAATCTGCACATAATTGTGTCACATTCACTTGCATTGATGTACCAAAGCATTTGCAACTTGTTCAAAGACATGAGAAAATGCTTGTTTGATGTGCACAAGTGACACAAGGATGTAAGGATTGAACAAGAACTTTTGAGAATTTCAAATCGGATCTGAGAAATGTACCAAATTGACTTAGAAAAAACTGTATTTAAAGTGGGTGGGGGTACTTTTGTGGCAGTTTTGTTTCACCCAAGTGTCCCGTATCCACCCCTCTCAAACTGATCCATGGATGCATATAGCCAGAAACAATGCGTTTGATGCATGCAAAGAAGCAACACTGTGTGTCTCAAGAAGCATTTATTCATGATTACGTAGACATGCTAAAATTTCAAGGCCACACACTACACATTACACATGACATTACACATTTCATTAAATTTACATTTAGTCATTTAGCAGACGTTTTTATCCAAAGCGACTTACAGACGAGGAAACATTGGAAGAAATTATAACAATATAGGCAACAAAATGCATAAGTTAATTAAATCCAGTCCATTAAAGCCTAGCACAGTATACAAAGCTAAGATTAGTGAGTTAAGTAAAAATAAAAATTAAAAACACAGAAAAAAATTAGATGTTAAAATCACTCATCTACATTTTGACAGAAGATATGCATTTTCACACACTACACCGGCCTGTAGTGTTCTAGCAGTGTAAGGTTGAGAGTGGGTTTCTTCAGTAGCGGTGTGATGCAGGCCTCTTTGAACGCAGTGGGAAATGTCCCAGTGGTGGGCAAAGAGTTGATGATGTGGGTCAGACCAGGCACAACTGCTGGAGAGATGGCATGGAGGAGATGGGTGGGGATGGGATCCAGTGGGCAGGTGGTAGGGTGGTTGGAACCAATGACCTTGGAAACATCATTTTCAGACAGAGGAGAAAAGGCGGGTGATGGGGGTGTAGAAATCTGGCTGTTGATGGCGGTAGTTTTCTTTACGAAGAACGATGCAAAATCATTAGCCGTTAACTCAGATGAAGGTGTGGGAGCAGGCGGACAGAGGAGAGCAGAGAAGGTTTTTAAGAGTGTGTGAGAGTCAGGAGAGTTGCTGATCTTCGAGTGGTTATAATCAGTTTTTGCAGAGGTGACGTCAACGGAGAAAGTAGAGAGAAGAGACTGGTAGAGAGAGAGGTCAGTATGGTCTTTTGACTTGGGCCATTTTCTCTCAGCTGACTGGAGGCTGGTGCGATGCTCACGTGGTACATCCGATAACCAGGGGGCAGACAGGGATGCGCGGGCTGGTCCAGATGTAGGAGGGCGTAGGTTGTCCAAGCAGGATGTAAGCGTGGAACACAGAGTGTCTGTGGCAATGTTGGTATTCAAAAGAGAGAGCTCCTCAGAGGGGGGGAGTGCAGACAAGACAGCAGAGGAAAAGCAGGAGGGAGGGAATCCTGATGAGATCCCTGTAGAGAGTGCCAAAAGACTGTTTAGGTGTGAAAAGGGGCCGTCTGCAACACATTGAAGTTGTCTTGCAATCCTATGTGGAAAGAATATAGTAATGCTAAACACTAAATTGAGTAAAATAAAATGCCACTGTTTACTTGAAGTATACTTACTGTATATTGTAAAACTAGTGCTTAAATGTCATGGGGGATTATACTATTCAACAGAGACCCATTATAATGCATTTCGATCAACATGACATAAGCAATTGATAATGTAGGAATCTGCACAGAATTGTGTCATATTCACTTGCATTGATGTACCAAAGCATTTGCAACTTGTTCAAAGACATGAGAAAATGCTTGTTTGATGTACACAAGTGACACAAGGATGTAAGGATTGAACAAGAACTTTTGAGAATTTCAAATCGGATCTGAGAAATGTACCAAATTGACTTAGAAAAAACTGTATTTAAAGTGGGTGGGGGTACTTTTGGGGCAGTTTTGTTTCACCCAAGTGTCCCATATCCACCCCTCTCAAACTGATCCATGGATGCATATAGCCAGAAACAATGCGTTTGATGCATGCAAAGAAGCAACACTGTGTGTCTCAAGAAGCATTTATTCATGATTACGTAGACATGCTAAAATTTCAAGGCCACACACTACACATTACACATGACATTACACATTTCATTAAATTTACATTTAGTCATTTAGCAGACGTTTTTATCCAAAGCGACTTACAGACGAGGAAACATTGGAAGAAATTATAACAATATAGGCAACAAAATGCATAAGTTAATTAAATCCAGTCCATTAAAGCCTAGCACAGTATACAAAGCTAAGATTAGTGAGGTAAGTAAATTTTTTTTTAAAAACACAGAAAAAAAATTAGATGTTAAAATCAGTCATCTACATTTTGACGGAAGATATGCATTTTCACACACTACACCGGCCTGTAGTGTTCTAGCAGTGTAAGGTTGAGAGTGGGTTTCTTCAGTAGTGGTGTGATGCAGGCCTCTTTGAACGCAGTGGGAAATGTCCCAGTGGTGGGCAAAGAGTTGATGATGTGGGTCAGACCAGGCACAAGTGCTGGAGAGATGGCATGGAGGAGATGGGTGGGGATGGGATCCAGTGGGCAGGTGGTAGGGTGGTCGGAACCAATGATCTTGGAAACATCATTTTCAGACAGAGGAGAAAAGGCGGGTGATGGGGGTGTAGAAATCTGGCTGTTGATGGCGGTAGTTTTCTTTACGAAGAACGATGCAAAATCATTAGCCGTTAACTCCTATGAAGGTGTGGGAGCAGGCGGACAGAGGAGAGCAGAGAAGGTTTTTAAGAGTGTGTGAGAGTCAGGAGAGTTGCTGATCTTCGAGTGGTTATAATCAGTTTTTGCAGAGGTGACGTCAACGGAGAAAGTAGAGAGAAGAGACTGGTAAAGAGAGAGGTCAGTATGGTCTTTTGACTTGGGCCATTTTCTCTCAGCTGACTGGAGGCTGGTGCGATGCTCACGTGGTACATCCGATAACCAGGGGGCAGACAGGGATGCACGGGCTGGTCCAGATGTAGGAGGGCGTAGGTTGTCCAAGCAGGATGTAACCGTGGAACACAGAGTGTCTGTGGCACTGTTGGTATTCAAAAGAGAGAGCTCCTCAGAGGGGGGGAGTGCAGACAAGACAGCAGAGGAAAAGCAGGAGGGAGGGAATCCTGATGAGATCCCTGTAGAGAGTGCCAAAAGACTGTTAAGGTGTGAAAAGGGGCCGTCTGCAACACATTGAAGTTGTCTTGCAATCCTATGTGGAAAGAATATAGTAATGCTAAACACTAAATTGAGTAAAATAAAATGCCACTATTTACTTGAAGTATACTTACTGTATATTGTAAAACTAGTGCTTAAATGTCATGGGGGATTATACTATTCAACAGAGACCCATTATAATGCATTTCGATCAACATGACATAAGCAATTGATAATGTAGGAATCTGCACAGAATTGTGTCATATTCACTTGCATTGATGTACCAAAGCATTTGCAACTTGTTCGAAGAAAGAGAAAATGCTTGTTTGATGTGCACAAGTGACACAAGGATGTAAGGATTGAACAAGAACTTTTGAGAATTTCAAATCGGATCTGAGAAATGTACCAAATTGACTTAGAAAAAACTGTATTTAAAGTGGGTGGGGGTACTTTTGGGGCAGTTTTGTTTCACCCAAGTGTCCCATATCCACCCCTCTCAAACTGATCCATGGATGCATATAGCCAGAAACAATGCGTTTGATGCATGCAAAGAAGCAACACTGTGTGTCTCGAGAAGCATTTATTCATGATTACGTAGACATGCTAAAATTTCAAGGCCACACACTACACATTACACATGACATTACACATTTCAATAAATTTACATTTAGTCATTTAGCAGACGTTTTTATCCAAAGCGACTTACAGACGAGGAAACATTGGAAGAAATTATAACAATATAGGCAACAAAATGCATAAGTTAATTAAATCCAGTCCATAAAAGCCTAGCACTGTATACAAAGCTAAGAATAGTGAGGTAAGTAAAAAAAAATTTTTTAAGAAGACAGAAAAGAATTAGAGGTTAAAATCAGTCATCTACATTTTGACAGAAGATATGCATTTTCACACACTACACCGGCCTGTAGTGTTCTAGCAGTGTAAGGTTGAGAGTGGGTTTCTTCAGTAGCGGTGTGATGCAGGCCTCTTTGAACGCAGTGGGAAATGTCCCAGTGGTGGGCAAAGAGTTGATGATGTGGGTCAGACCAGGCACAACTGCTGGAGAGATGGCATGGAGGAGATGGGTGGGGATGGGATCCAGTGGGCAGGTGGTAGGGTGGTTGGAACCAATGACCTTGGAAACATCATTTTCAGACAGAGGAGAAAAGGCGGGTGATGGGGGTGTAGAAATCTGGCTGTTGATGGCGGTAGTTTTCTTTACGGAGAACGATGCAAAATCATTAGCCGTTAACTCCAATGAAGGTGTGGGAGCAGGCGGACAGAGGAGAGCAGAGAAGTTTTTTAAGAGTGTGTGAGAGTCAGGAGAGTTGCTGATCTTCGAGTGGTTATAATCAGTTTTTGCAGAGGTGACGTCAACGGAGAAAGTAGAGTGAAGAGACTGGTAGAGAGAGAGGTCAGTATGGTCTTTTGACTCTGGCAATTTTCTCTCAGCTGACTGGAGGCTGGTGCGATGCTCACGTGGTACATCCGATAACCAGGGGGCAGACAGGGATGCACGGGCTGGTCCAGATGTAGGAGGGCGTAGGTTGTCCAAGCAGGATGTAAGCGTGGAACACAGAGTGTCTGTGGCACTGTTGGTATTCAAAAGAGAGAGCTCCTCAGAGGGGGGGAGTGCAGACAAGACAGCAGAGGAAAAGCAGGAGGGAGGGAATCCTGATGAGATCCCTGTAGAGAGTGCCAAAAGACTGTTTAGGTGTGAAAAGGGGCCGTCTGCAACACATTGAAGTTGTCTTGCAATCCTATGTGGAAAGAATATAGTAATGCTAAACACTAAATTTAGTAGAATAAAATGCCACTTTTTACATGAAGTATAATTACTGTATATTGTAAAACTAGTGCTTAAATGTCATGGGGGATTATACTATTCAACAGAGACCCATTATAAATCATTTCGATCAACATGACATAAGCAATTGATAATGTAGGAATCTGCACAGAATTGTGTCATATTCACTTGCATTGATGTACCAAAGCATTTGCAACTTGTTCAAAGACATGAGAAAATGCTTGTTTGATGTGCACAAGTGACACAAGGATCTAAGGATTGAACAAGAACTTTTGAGAATTTCAAATCGGATCTGAGAAATGTACCAAATTGACTTAGAAAAAAAATTATTTAAAGTGGGTGGGGGTACTTTTGGGGCAGTTTTGTTTCACCCAAGTGTCCCATATCCACCCCTCTCAAACTGATCCATGGATGCATATAGCCAGAAACAATGCGTTTGATGCATGCAAAGAAGCAACACTGTGTGTCTCAAGAAGCATTTATTCATGATTACGTAGACATGCTAAAATTTCAAGGCCACACACTACACATTACACATGACATTACACATTTCATTAAATTTACATTTAGTCATTTAGCAGACGTTTTTATCCAAAGCGACTTACAGACGAGGAAACATTGGAAGAAATTATAACAATATAGGCAACAAAATGCATAAGTTAATTAAATCCAGTCCATTAAAGCCTAGCACAGTATACAAAGCTAAGAATAGTGAGGTAAGTAAAAAAATTTTTTTAAAACACAGAAAAAAATTAGATGTTAAAATCAGTCATCTACATTTTGATGGAAGATATGCATTTTCACACACTACACCGGCCTGTAGTGTTCTAGCAGTTGTAAGGTTGAGAGTGGGTTTCTTCAGTAGCGGTGTGATGCAGGCCTCTTTGAACGCAGTGGGAAATGTCCCAGTGGTGGGCAAAGAGTTGATGATGTGGGTCAGACCAGGCACAACTGCTGGAGAGATGGCATGGAGGAGATGGGTGGGGATGGGATCCAGTGGGCAGGTGGTAGGGTGGTTGGAACCAATGACCTTGGAAACATCATTTTCAGACAGATGAGAAAAGGCGGGTGATGGGGGTGTAGAAATCTGGCTGTTGATGGCGGTAGTTTTCTTTACGAAGAACGATGCAAAATCATTATCCGTTAACTCCGATGAAGGTGTAGGAGCAGGCGGACAGAGGAGAGCAGAGAAGTTTTTTAAGAGTGTGTGAGAGTCAGGAGAGTTGCTGATCTTCGAGTGGTTATAATCAGTTTTTGCAGAGGTGACGTCAACGGAGAAAGTAGAGAGAAGAGACTGGTAGAGAGAGAGGTCAGTATGGTCTTTTGACTCTGGCAATTTTCTCTCAGCTGACTGGAGGCTTGTGCGATGCTCACGTGGTACATCCGATAACCAGGGGGCAGACAGGGATGCACGGGCTGGTCCTGATGTAGGAGGGCGTAGGTTGTCCAAGCAGGATGTAAGCGTGGAACACAGAGTGTCTGTGGCACTGTTGGTATTCAAAAGAGAGAGCTCCTCAGAGGGGGGGAGTGCAGACAAGACAGCAGAGGAAAAGCAGGAGGGAGGGAATCCTGATGAGATCCCTGTAGAAAGTGCCAAAATACTGTTTAGGTGTGAAAAGGGGCAGTCTGCAACACATTGAAGTTGTCTTGCAATCCTATGTGGAAAGAATATAGTAATGCTAAACACTAAATTTAGTAGAATAAAATGCCACTGTTTACATGAAGTATACTTACTGTATATTGTAAAACTAGTGCTTAAATGTCATGGGGGATTATACTATTCACGAGAGACCCATTATAATGCATTTCGATCAACATGACATACATTACACATTACTACACATTACACATGACATTACACATTTCATTAAATTTACATTTAGTCATTTAGCAGACGTTTTTATCCAAAGCGACCTACAGACGAGGAAACATTGGAAGAAATTATAACAATATAGGCAACAAAATGCATAAGTTAATTAAATCCAGTCCATTAAAGCCTAGCACAGTATAAAAAGCTAAGATTAGTGAGGCAAGTAAAAAAAAAATTTAAGAACACAGAAAAAAATTAGATGATAAAAATCAGTCATCTACATTTTGACGGAAGATATGCATTTTCACACACTACACCGGCCTGTAGTGTTCTAGCAGTGTAAGGTTGAGAGTGGGTTTCTTCAGTAGCGGTGTGATGCAGGCCTCTTTGAACGCAGTGGGAAATGTCCCAGTGGTGGGCAAAGAGTTGATGATGTGGGTCAGACCAGGCACAACTGCTAGAGAGATGGCATGGAGGAGATGGGTGGGGATGGGATCCAGTGGGCAGGTGGTAGGGTGGTTGGAACCAATGACCTTGGAAACATCATTTTCAGACAGAGGAGAAAAGGCGGGTGATGGGGGTGTAGAAATCTGGCTGTTGATGGCGGTAGTTTTCTTTACGAAGAACGATGCAAAATCATTAGCCGTTAACTCCAATGAAGGTGTGGGAGCAGGCGGACAGAGGAGAGCAGAGAAGGTTTTTAAGAGTGTGTGAGAGTCAGGAGAGTTGCTGATCTTCGAGTGGTTATAATCAGTTTTTGCAGAGGTGACGTCAACGGAGCAAGTAGAGTGAAGAGACTGGTAGAGAGAGAGGTCAGTATGGTCTTTTGACTCTGGCAATTTTCTCTCAGCTGACTGGAGGCTGGTGTGATGCTCACGTGGTACATCCGATAACCAGGGGGCAGACAGGGATGCACGGGCTGGTCCAGATGTAGGAGGACGTAGGTTGTCCAAGCAGGATGTAAGCGTGGAACACAGAGTGTATGTGGCACTGTTGGTATTCAAAAGAGAGAGCTCCTCAGAGGGGGGGAGTGCAGACAAGACAGCAGAGGAAAAGCAGGAGGGAGGGAATCCTGATGAGATCCCTGTAGAGAGTGCCAAAAGACTGTTTAGGTGTGAAAAGGGGCCGTCTGCAACACATTGAAGTTGTCTTGCAATCCTATGTGGAAAGAATATAGTAATGCTAAACACTAAATTTAGTAGAATAAAATGCCACTGTTTACATGAAGTATACTTACTGTATATTGTAAAACTAGTGCTTAAATGTCATGGGGGATTATACTATTCAACAGAGACCCATTATAATGCATTTCGATCAACATGACATAAGCAATTGATAATGTAGGAATCTGCACAGAATTGTGTCATATTCACTTGCATTGATGTACCAAAGCATTTGCAACTTGTTCAAAGACATGAGAAAATGCTTGTTTGATGTGCACAAGTGACACAAGGATGTAAGGATTGAACAAGAACTTTTGAGAATTTCAAATCGGATCTGAGAAATGTACCAAATTGACTTAGAAAAAACTGTATTTAAAGTGGTTCGGGGTACTTTTGGGGCAGTTTTGTTTCACCCAAGTGTCCCATATCCACCCCTCTCAAACTGATCCATGGATGCATATAGCCAGAAACAATGCGTTTGATGCATGCAAAGAAGCAACACTGTGTGTCTCAAGAAGCATTTATTCATGATTACGTAGACATGCTAAAATTTCAAGGCCACACACTACACATTACACATGACATTACACATTTCATTAAATTTACATTTAGTCATTTAGCAGACGTTTTTATCCAAAGCGACTTACAGACGAGGAAACATTGGAAGAAATTATAACAATATAGGCAACAAAATGCATAAGTTAATTAAATCCAGTCCATTAAAGCCTAGCACAGTATACAAAGCTAAGATTAGTGAGGTAAGAAATTTTTTTTTTTTAAAACACAGAAAAAAATTAGATGTTAAAATCAGTCATCTACATTTTGACGGAAGATATGCATTTTCACACACTACACCGGCCTGTAGTGTTCTAGCAGTGTAAGGTTGAGAGTGGGTTTCTTCAGTAGCGGTGTGATGCAGGCCTCTTTGAACGCAGTGGGAAATGTCCCAGTGGTGGGCAAAGAGTTGATGATGTGGGTCAGACCAGGCACAACTGCTGGAGAGATGGCATGGAGGAGATGGCATGGAGGAGATGGGTGGGGATGGGATCCAGTGGGCAGGTGGTAGGGTGGTTGGAACCAATGACCTTGGAAACATCATTTTCAGACAGAGGAGAAAAGGCGGGTGATGGGGGTGTAGAAATCTGGCTGTTGATGGCGGTAGTTTTCTTTACGAAGAACGATGCAAAATCATTAGCCGTTAACTCCAATGAAGGTGTGGGAGCAGGCGGACAGAGGAGAGCAGAGAAGGTTTTTAAGAGTGTGTGAGAGTCAGGAGAGTTGCTGATCTTCGAGTGGTTATAATCAGTTTTTGCAGAGGTGACGTCAATAGAGAAAGTAGAGTGAAGAGACTGGTAGAGAGAGAGGTCAGTATGGTCTTTTGACTCTGGCAATTTTCTCTCAGCTGACTGGAGGCTGGTGCGATGCTCACGTGGTACATCCGATAACCAGGGGGCAGACAGGGATGCACGGGCTGGTCCAGATGTAGGAGGACGTAGGTTGTCCAAGCAGGATGTAAGCGTGGAACACAGAGTGTCTTTGGCACTGTTGGTATTCAAAAGAGAGAGCTCCTCAGAGGGGGGGAGTGCAGACAAGACAGCAGAGGAAAAGCAGGAGGGAGGGAATCCTGATGAGATCCCTGTAGAGAGTGCCAAAAGACTGTTTAGGTGTGAAAAGGGGCCGTCTGCAACACATTGAAGTTGTCTTGCAATCCTATGTGGAAAGAATATAGTAATGCTAAACACTAAATTTAGTAGAATAAAATGCCACTGTTTACATGAAGTATACTTACTGTATATTGTAAAACTAGTGCTTAAATGTCATGGGGGATTATACTATTCAACAGAGACCCATTATAATGCATTTCGATCAACATGACATAAGCAATTGATAATGTAGGAATCTGCACAGAATTGTGTCATATTCACTTGCATTGATGTACCAAAGCATTTGCAACTTGTTCAAAGACATGAGAAAATGCTTGTTTGATGTGCACAAGTGACACAAGGATGTAAGGATTGAACAAGAACTTTTGAGAATTTCTAATCGGATCTGAGAAATGTACCAAATTGACTTAGAAAAAACTGTATTTAAAGTGGTTCGGGGTACTTTTGGGGCAGTTTTGTTTCAGCCAAGTGTCCCATATCCACCCCTCTCAAACTGATCCATGGATGCATATAGCCAGAAACAATGCGTTTGATGCATGCAAAGAAGCAACACTGTGTGTCTCAAGAAGCATTTATTCATGATTATGTAGACATGCTAAAATTTCAAGGCCACACACTACACATTACACATGACATTACACATTTCATTAAATTTACATTTAGTCATTTAGCAGACGTTTTTATCCAAAGCGACTTACAGACGAGGAAACATTGGAAGAAATTATAACAATATAGGCAACAAGATGCATAAGTTAATTAAATCCAGTCCATTAAAGCCTAGCACAGTATACAAAGCTAAGATTAGTGAGGTAAGAAATTTTTTTTTTTTAAAACACAGAAAAAAATTAGATGTTAAAATCAGTCATCTACATTTTGACGGAAGATATGCATTTTCACACACTACACCGGCCTGTAGTGTTCTAGCAGTGTAAGGTTGAGAGTGGGTTTCTTCAGTAGCGGTGTGATGCAGGCCTCTTTGAACGCAGTGGGAAATGTCCCAGTGGTGGGCAAAGAGTTGATGATGTGGGTCAGACCAGGCACAACTGCTGGAGAGATGGCATGGAGGAGATGGCATGGAGGAGATGGGTGGGGATGGGATCCAGTGGGCAGGTGGTAGGGTGGTTGGAACCAATGACCTTGGAAACATCATTTTCAGACAGAGGAGAAAAGGCGGGTGATGGGGGTGTAGAAATCTGGCTGTTGATGGCGGTAGTTTTCTTTACGAAGAACGATGCAAAATCATTAGCCGTTAACTCCGATGAGGGTGTGGGAGCAGGCGGACAGAGGAGAGCTGAGAAGGTTTTTAAGAGTGTGTGAGAGTCAGGAGAGTTGCTGATCTTCGAGTGGTTATAATCAGTTTTTGCAGAGGTGACGTCAACGGAGAAAGTAGAGTGAAGAGACTGGTAGAGAGAGAGGTCAGTATGGTCTTTTGACTTTGGCCATTTTCTCTCAGCTGACTGGAGGCTGGTGCGATGCTCACGTCGTACATCCGATAACCAGGGGGCAGACAGGGATGCACGGGCTGGTCCAGATGTAGGAGGGCATAGGTTGTCCAAGCAGGATGTAAGCGTGGAACACAGAGTGTTTGTGGCACTGTTGGTATTCAAAAGAGAGAGCTCCTCAGAGGAGGGGAGTGCAGACAAGACAGCAGAGGAAAAGCAGGAGGGAGGGAATTCTGATGAGATCCCTGTAGAGAGTGCCAAAAGACTGTTTAAGTGTGAAAAGGGGCCATCTGCAACACATTGAAGTTGTCTTGCAATCCTATGTGGAAAGAATATACTAATGCTAAACACTAAATTGAGTAAAATAAAATGCCACTGTTTACTTGAAGTATACTTACTGTATATTGTAAAACTAGTGCTTAAATGTCATGGGGGATTATACTATTCAACAGAGACCCATTATAATGCATTTCGATCAACATGACACAAGCAATTGATAATGTAGGAATCTGCACAGAATTGTGTCATATTCACTTGCATTGATGTACCAAAGCATTTGCAACTTGTTCAAAGAAATGAGAAAATGCTTGTTTGATGTGCACAAGTGACACAAGGATGTAAGGATTGAACAAGAAGTTTTGAGAATTTCAAATCGGATCTGAGAAATGTACCAAATTGACTTAGAAAAAACTGAATTTAAAGTGGGTGTGGGTACTTTTGGGGCAGTTTTGTTTCACCCAAGTGTCCCATATCCACCCCTCTCAAACTGATCCATGGATGCATATAGCCAGAAACAATGCGTTTGATGCATGCAAAGAAGCAACACTGTGTGTCTCAAGAAGCATTTATTCATGATTACGTAGACATGCTAAAATTTCAAGGCCGCACACTACACATTACACATGACATTACACATTTCATTAAATTTACATTTAGTCATTTAGCAGACGTTTTTATCCAAAGCGATTTACAGACGAGGAAAGATAGGAAGAAACTATAACAATATAGGCAACAAAATGCATAAGTTAATTAAATCCAGTCCATTAAAGCCTAGCACAGTATACAAAGCTAAGATTAGTGAGGCAAGTAAGAAAAAATTTTAAGAACACAGAAAAAAATTAGATGATAAAAATCAGTCATCTACATTTTGACGGAAGATATGCATTTTCACACACTACACCGGCCTGTAGTTTTCTAGCAGTGTAAGGTTAAGAGTGGGTTTCTTCAGTAGCGGTGTGATGCAGGCCTCTTTGAACGCAGTGGGAAATGTCCCAGTGGTGGGCAAAGAGTTGATGATGTGGGTCAGACCAGGCACAACTGCTGGAGAGATGGCATGGAGGAGATGGGTGGGGATGGGATCCAGTGGGCAGGTGGTAGGGTGGTTGGAACCAATGACCTTGGAAACATCATTTTCAGACAGAGGAGAAATGGCGGGTGATGGGGGTGTAGAAATCTGGCTGTTGATGGCGGTAGTTTTCTTTACGAAGAACGATGCAAAATCATTAGCCGTTAACTCCGATGAAGGTGTGGGAGCAGGCGGACAGAGGAGAGCAGAGAAAGTTTTTAAGAGTGTGTGAGAGTCAGGAGAGTTGCTGATCTTCGAGTGGTTATAATCAGTTTTTCCAGAGGTGACGTCAACGGAGAAAGTAGAGAGAAGAGACTGGTAGAGAGAGAGGTCAGTATGGTCTTTTGCCTTTGGCCATTTTCTCTCAGCTGACTGGAGGCTGGTGCGATGCTAACGTGGTACATCCGATAACCAGGGGGCAGACAGGGATGCACGGGCTGGTCCAGATGTAGGAGGGCGTAGGTTGTCCAAGCAGGATGTAAGCGTGGAACACAGAGTGTCTGTGGCACTGTTGGTATTCAAAAGAGAGAGCTCCTCAGAGGGGGGGAGTGCAGACAAGACAGCAGAGGGAGGGAATCCTGATGAGATCCCTGTAGAGAGTGCCAAAAGACTGTTTAGGTGTGAAAAGGGGCCGTCTGCAACACTTTGAAGTTGTCTTAAAATCCTATGTGGAAAGAATATAGTAATGCTAAACACTAAATTGAGTAAAAAAAATGCCACTGTTTACTTGAAGTATACTTACTGTATATTGTAAAACTAGTGCTTAAATGTCATGGGGGATTATACTATTCAACAGAGACCCATTATAATGCATTTCGATCAACATGACATAAGCAATTGATAATGTAGGAATCTGCACAGAATTGTGTCATATTCACTTGCATTGATGTACCAAAGCATTTGCAACTTGTTCAAAGAAATGAGAAAATGCTTGTTTGATGTGCACAAGTGACACAAGGATGTAAGGATTGAACAAGAAGTTTTGAGAATTTCAAATCGGATATGAGAAATGTACCAAATTGACTTAGAAAAAACTGTATTTAAAGTGGGTGGGGGTACTTTTGGGGCAGTCTTGTTTCACCCAAGTGTCCCATATCCACCCCTCTCAAACTGATCCATGGATGCATATAGCCAGAAACAATGCGTTTGATGCATGCAAAGAAGCAACACTGTGTGTCTCAAGAAGCATTTATTCATGATTACGTAGACATGCTAAAATTTCAAGGCCACACACTACACATTACACATGACATTACACATTTCATTAAATTTACATTTAGTCATTTAGCAGACGTTTTTATCCAAAGCGACTTACAGACGAGGAAACATTGGAATAAATTATAACAATATAGGCAACAAAATGCATAAGTTAATTAAATCCAGTCCATTAAAGCCTAGCACAGTATACAAAGCTAAGATTAGTGAGGTAATTAAAAAATTTTTTTAAAAACACAGAAAAAAATTAGATGTTAAAATCAGTCATCTACATTTTGACGGAAGATATGCATTTTCACACACTACACCGGCCTGTAGTGTTCTAGCAGTTTAAGGTTGAGAGTGGGTTTCTTCAGTAGCGGTGTGATGCAGGCCTCTTTGAACGCAGTGGGAAATGTCCCAGTGGTGGGCAAAGAGTTGATGATGTGGGTCAGACCAGGCACAACTGCTGGAGAGATGGCATGGAGGAGATGGGTGGAGATGGGATCCAGTGGGCAGGTGGTAGGGTGGTTGGAACCAATGACCTTGGAAACATCATTTTCAGACAGATGAGAAAAGGAGGGTGATGGGGGTGTAGAAATCTGGCTGTTGATGGCGGTAGTTTTCTTTACGAAGAACGATGCAAAATCATTATCCGTTAACTCCGATGAAGGTGTGGGAGCAGGCGGACAGAGGAGAGCTGAGAAGGTTTTTAAGAGTGTGTGAGAGTCAGGAGAGTTGCTGATCTTCGAGTGGTTATAATCAGTTTTTGCAGAGGTGACGTCAACGGAGAAAGTAGAGTGAAGAGACTGGTAGAGAGAGAGGTCAGTATGGTCTTTTGACTTGGGCCATTTTCTCTCAGCTGACTGGAGGCTGGTGCGATGCTCAGGTGGTACATCCGATAACCAGGGGGCAGACAGGGATGCACGGGCTGGTCCAGATTTAGGAGGGCGTAGGTTGTCCAAGCAGGATGTAAGCGTGGAACACAGAGTGTCTGTGGCACTGTTGGTATTCAAAAGAGAGAGCTACTCAGAGGGGGGGAGTGCAGACAAGACAGCAGAGGAAAAGCAGGAGGGAGGGAATCCTGATAAGATCCCTGTAGAAAGTGCCAAAAGACTGTTTAGGTGTGAAAAGGGGCCGTCTGCAACACATTGAAGTTGTCTTGCAATCCTATGTGGAAAGAATATAGTAATGCTAAACACTAAATTGAGTAAAAAAAATGCCACTGTTTACTTGAAGTATACTTACTGTATATTGTAAAACTAGTGCTTAAATGTCATGGGGGATTATACTATTCAACAGAGACCCATTATAATGCATTTCGATCAACATGACATAAGCAATTGATAATGTAGGAATCTGCGCAGAATTGTGTCATATTCACTTGCATTGATGTACCAAAGCATTTGCAACTTGTTCAAAGAAATGAGAAAATGCTTGTTTGATGTGCACAAGTGACACAAGGATGTAAGGATTGAACAAGAAGTTTTGAGAATTTCAAAACGGATCTGAGAAATGTACCAAATTGACTTAGAAAAAACTGTATTTAAAGTGGGTGGGGATACTTTTGGGGCAGTCTTGTTTCACCCAAGTGTCCCATATCCACCCCTCTCAAACTGATCCATGGATGCATATAGCCAGAAACAATGCGTTTGATGCATGCAAAGAAGCAACACTGTGTGTCTCAAGAAGCATTTATTCATGATTACGTAGACATGCTAAAATTTCAAGGCCACACACTACACATTACACATGACATTACACATTACATTAAATTTACATTTAGTCATTTAGCAGACGTTTTTATCCAAAGCGACTTACAGACGAGGAAACATTGGAAGAAATTATAACAATATAGGCAACAAAATGCATAAGTTAATTAAATCCAGTCCATTAAAGCCTAGCACAGTATACAAAGCTAAGATTAGTGAGTTAAGTGAAAAAAAAATTAAAAACACAGAAAAAAATTAGATGTTAAATCAGTCATCTATATTTTGACGGAAGATATGCATTTTCACACACTACACCGGCCTGTAGTGTTCTAGCAGTGTAAGGTTGAGAGTGGGTTTCTTCAGTAGCGGTGTGATGCAGGCCTCTTTGAACGCAGTGGGAAATGTCCCAGTGGTGGGCAAAGAGTTGATGATGTGGGTCAGACCAGGCACAACTGCTGGTGAGATGGCATGGAGGAGATGGGTGGGGATGGGATCCAGTGGGCAGGTGGTAGGGTGGTTGGAACCAATGACCTTGGAAATATCATTTTCAGACAGAGGAGAAAAGGCGGGTGATGGGGGTGTAGAAATCTGGCTGTTGATGGCGGTAGTTTTCTTTACGAAGAACGATGCAAAATCATTAGCCGTTAACTCCGATGAAGGTGTGGGAGCAGGCGGACAGAGGAGAGCAGAGAAGGTTTTTAAGAGTGTGTGAGAGTCAGGAGAGTTGCTGATCTTCGAGTGGTTATAATCAGTTTTTGCAGAGGTGACGTCAACGGAGAAAGTAGAGAGAAGAGACTGGTAGAGAGAGAGGTCAGTATGGTCTTTTGACTTGGGCCATTTTCTCTCGGCTGACTGGAGGCTGGTGCGATGCTCACGTGGTACATCCGATAACCAGGGGGCAGACAGGGATGCACGGGCTGGTCCATATGTAGGAGGGCGTAGGTTGTCCAAGCAGGATGTAAGCGTGGAACACAGAGTGTCTGTGGCACTGTTGGTATTCAAAAGAGAGAGCTCCTCAGAGGGGGGGAGTGCAGACAAGACAGCAGAGGAAAAGCAGGAGGGAGGGAATCCTGATGAGATCCCTGTAGAGAGTGCCAAAAAACTGTTTAGGTGTGAAAAGGGGCCGTCTGCAACACATTGAAGTTGTCTTGCAATCCTATGTGGAAAGAATATAGTAATGCTAAACACTAAATTGAGTAAAATAAAATGCCACTGTTTACTTGAAGTATACTTACTGTATATTGTAAAACTAGTGCTTAAATGTCATGGGGGATTATACTATTCAACAGAGACCCATTATAATGCATTTCGATCAACATGACATAATCAATTGATAATGTAGGAATCTGCACAGAATTGTGTCATATTCACTTGCATTGATGTACCAAAGCATTTGCAACTTGTTCAAAGAAATGAGAAAATGCTTGTTTGATGTGCACAAGTGACACAAGGATGTAAGGAATGAACAAGAAGTTTTGAGAATTTCAAATCAGATCTGAGAAATGTACCAAATTGACTTAGAAAAAACTGTATTTAAAGTGGGTGGGGGTACTTTTGGGGCAGTCTTGTTTCACCCAAGTGTCCCTTATCCACCCCTCTCAAACATGATCCATAGATGCATATAGCCAGAAACAATGCGTTTGATGCATGCAAAGAAGCAACACTGTGTGTCCCAAGAAGCATTTATTCATGATTACGTAGACATGCTAAAATTTCAAGGCCACACACTACACATTACACATGACATTACACATTTCATTAAATTTACATTTAGTCATTTAGCAGACGTTTTTATCCAAAGCGACTTACAGACGAGGAAACATTGGAAGAAATTATAACAATATAGGCATTAAAATGCATAAGTTAATTAAATCCAGTCCATTAAAGCCTAGCACAGTATACAAAGCTAAGATTAGTGAGTTAAGTAAAAAAAAAATTAAAAACACAGAAAAAAATTAGATGTTAAATCAGTCATCTACATTTTGACGGAAGATATGCATTTTCACACACTACACCGGCCTGTAGTGTTCTAGCAGTGTAAGGTTGAGAGTGGGTTTCTTCAGTAGCGGTGTGATGCAGGCCTCTTTGAACGCAGTGGGAAATGTCCCAGTGGTGGGCAAAGAGTTGATGATGTGGGTCAGACCAGGCACAACTGCTGGAGAGATGGCATGGAGGAGATGGGTGGGGAAGGGATCCAGTGGGCAGGTGGTAGGGTGGTTGGAACCAATGACCTTGGAAACATCATTTTCAGACAGAGGAGAAAAGGCGGGTGATGGGGGTGTAGAAATCTGGCTGTTGATGGCGGTAGTTTTCTTTACGAAGAACGATGCAAAATCATTAGCCGTTAACTCCGATGAAGGTGTGGGAGCAGGCGGACAGAGGAGAGCAGAGAAGGTTTTTAAGAGTGTGTGAGAGTCCGGAGAGTTGCTGATCTTCGAGTGGTTATAATCAGTTTTTGCAGAGGTGACGTCAACGGAGAAAGTAGAGAGAAGAGACTGGTAGAGAGAGAGGTCAGTATGGTCTTTTGACTTGGGCCATTTTCTCTCGGCTGACTGGAGGCTGGTGCGATGCTCACGTGGTACATCCGATAACCAGGGGGCAGACAGGGATGCACGGGCTGGTCCAGATGTAGGAGGGCGTAGGTTGTCCAAGCAGGATGTAAGCGTGGAACACAGAGTGTCTGTGGCACTGTTGGTATTCAAAAGAGAGAGCTCCTCAGAGGGGGGGAGTGCAGACAAGACAGCAGAGGAAAAGCAGGAGGGAGGGAATCCTGATGAGATCCCTGTAGAGAGTGCCAAAAGACTGTTTAGGTGTGAAAAGGGGCCGTCTGCAACACATTGAAGTTGTCTTGCAATCCTATGTGGAAAGAATATAGTAATGCTAAACACTAAATTGAGTAAAATAAAATGCCACTGTTTACTTGAAGTATACTTACTGTATATTGTAAAACTAGTGCTTAAATGTCATGGGGGATTATACTATTCAACAGAGACCCATTATAATGCATTTCGATCAACATGACATAAGCAATTGATAATGTAGGAATCTGCACAGAATTGTGTCATATTCACTTGCATTGATGTACCAAAGCATTTGCAACTTGTTCAAAGAAATGAGAAAATGCTTGTTTGATGTGCACAAGTGACACAAGGATGTAAGGATTGAACAAGAAGTTTTGAGAATTTCAAATCGGATCTGAGAAATGTACCAAATTGACTTAGAAAAAACTGTATTTAAAGTGGGTGGGGGTACTTTCGGGGCAGTCTTGTTTCACCCAAGTGTCCCATATCCACCCCTCTCAAACTGATCCATGGATGCATATAGCCAGAAACAATGCGTTTGATGCATGCAAAGAAGCAACACTGTGTGTCTCAAGAAGCATTTATTCATGATTACGTAGACATGCTAAAATTTCAAGGCCACACACTACACATTACACATGACATTACACATTTCATTAAATTTACATTTAGTCATTTAGCAGACGTTTTTATCCAAAGCGACCTACAGACGAGGAAACATTGGAAGAAATTATAACAATATAGGCAACAAAATGCATAAGTTAATTAAATCCAGTCCATTAAAGCCTAGCACAGTATAAAAAGCTAAGATTAGTGAGGCAAGTAAAAAAAAAATTTAAGAACACAGAAAAAATTAGATGATAAAAATCAGTCATCTACATTTTGACGGAAGATATGCATTTTCACACACTACACCGGCCTGTAGTGTTCTAGCAGTGTAAGGTTGAGAGTGGGTTTCTTCAGTAGCGGTGTGATGCAGGCCTCTTTGAACGCAGTGGGAAATGTCCCATTGGTGGGCAAAGAGTTGATGATGTGGGTCAGACCAGGCACAACTGCTGGAGAGATGGCATGGACGAGATGGGTGGGGATGGGATCCAGTGGGCAGGTGGTAGGTTGGTTGGAACCAATGACCTTGGAAACATCATTTTCAGACAGAGGAGAAAAGGCGGGTGATGGGGGTGTAGAAATCTGGCTGTTGATGGCGGTAGTTTTCTTTGAGAAGAACGATGCAAAATCATTAGCCGTTAACTCAGATGAAGGTGTGGGAGCAGGCGGACAGAGGAGAGCAGAGAAGGTTTTTAAGAGTGTGTGAGAGTCAGGAGAGTTGCTGATCTTCGAGTGGTTATAATCAGTTTTTGCAGAGGTGACGTCAACGGAGAAAGTAGAGTGAAGAGACTGGTAGAGAGAGAGGTCAGTATGGTCTTTTGACTCTGGCAATTTTCTCTCAGCTGACTGGAGGCTTGTGCGATGCTCACGTGGTACATCCGATAACCAGGGGGCAGACAGGGATGCACGGGCTGGTCCAGATGTAGGAGGGCGTAGGTTGTCCAAGCAGGATGTAAGCGTGGAACACAGAGTGTCTGTGGCACTGTTGGTATTCAAAAGAGAGAGCTCCTCAGAGGGGGGGAGTGCAGACAAGACAGCAGAGGAAAAGCAGGAGGGAGGGAATCCTGATGAGATCCCTGTAGAGAGTGCCAAAAGACTGTTTAGGTGTGAAAAGGGGCAGTCTGCAACACATTGAAGTTGTCTTGCAATCCTATGTGGAAAGAATATAGTAATGCTAAACACTAAATTTAGTAGAATAAAATGCCACTGTTTACATGAAGTATACTTACTGTATATTGTAAAACTAGTGCTTAAATGTCATGGGGGATTATACTATTCAACAGAGACCCATTATAATGCATTTCGATCAACATGACATACATTACACATTACTACACATTACACATGACATTACACATTTCATTAAATTTACATTTAGTCATTTAGCAGACGTTTTTATCCAAAGCGACCTACAGACGAGGAAACATTGGAAGAAATTATAACAATATAGGCAACAAAATGCATAAGTTAATTAAATCCAGTCCATTAAAGCCTAGCACAGTATAAAAAGCTAAGATTAGTGAGGCAAGTAAAAAAAAAATTTAAGAACACAGAAAAAAATTAGATGATAAAAATCAGTCATCTACATTTTGACGGAAGATATGCATTTTCACACACTACACCGGCCTGTAGTGTTCTAGCAGTGTAAGGTTGAGAGTGGGTTTCTTCAGTAGCGGTGTGATGCAGGCCTCTTTGAACGCAGTGGGAAATGTCCCAGTGGTGGGCAAAGAGTTGATGATGTGGGTCAGACCAGGCACAACTGCTAGAGAGATGGCATGGAGGAGATGGGATCCAGTGGGCAGGTGGTAGGGTGGTTGGAACCAATGACCTTGGAAACATCATTTTCAGACAGAGGAGAAAAGGCGGGTGATGGGGGTGTAGAAATCTGGCTGTTGATGGCGGTAGTTTTCTTTACGAAGAACGATGCAAAATCATTAGCCGTTAACTCCAATGAAGGTGTGGGAGCAGGCGGACAGAGGAGAGCAGAGAAGGTTTTTAAGAGTGTGTGAGAGTCAGGAGAGTTGCTGATCTTCGAGTGGTTATAATCAGTTTTTGCAGAGGTGACGTCAACGGAGCAAGTAGAGTGAAGAGACTGGTAGAGAGAGAGGTCAGTATGGTCTTTTGACTCTGGCAATTTTCTCTCAGCTGACTGGAGGCTGGTGTGATGCTCACGTGGTACATCCGATAACCAGGGGGCAGACAGGGATGCACGGGCTGGTCCAGATGTAGGAGGACGTAGGTTGTCCAAGCAGGATGTAAGCGTGGAACACAGAGTGTATGTGGCACTGTTGGTATTCAAAAGAGAGAGCTCCTCAGAGGGGGGGAGTGCAGACAAGACAGCAGAGGAAAAGCAGGAGGGAGGGAATCCTGATGAGATCCCTGTAGAGAGTGCCAAAAGACTGTTTAGGTGTGAAAAGGGGCCGTCTGCAACACATTGAAGTTGTCTTGCAATCCTATGTGGAAAGAATATAGTAATGCTAAACACTAAATTTAGTAGAATAAAATGCCACTGTTTACATGAAGTATACTTACTGTATATTGTAAAACTAGTGCTTAAATGTCATGGGGGATTATACTATTCAACAGAGACCCATTATAATGCATTTCGATCAACATGACATAAGCAATTGATAATGTAGGAATCTGCACAGAATTGTGTCATATTCACTTGCATTGATGTACCAAAGCATTTGCAACTTGTTCAAAGACATGAGAAAATGCTTGTTTGATGTGCACAAGTGACACAAGGATGTAAGGATTGAACAAGAACTTTTGAGAATTTCAAATCGGATCTGAGAAATGTACCAAATTGACTTAGAAAAAACTGTATTTAAAGTGGTTCGGGGTACTTTTGGGGCAGTTTTGTTTCACCCAAGTGTCCCATATCCACCCCTCTCAAACTGATCCATGGATGCATATAGCCAGAAACAATGCGTTTGATGCATGCAAAGAAGCAACACTGTGTGTCTCAAGAAGCATTTATTCATGATTACGTAGACATGCTAAAATTTCAAGGCCACACACTACACATTACACATGACATTACACATTTCATTAAATTTACATTTAGTCATTTAGCAGACGTTTTTATCCAAAGCGACTTACAGACGAGGAAACATTGGAAGAAATTATAACAATATAGGCAACAAAATGCATAAGTTAATTAAATCCAGTCCATTAAAGCCTAGCACAGTATACAAAGCTAAGATTAGTGAGGTAAGAAATTTTTTTTTTTTAAAACACAGAAAAAAATTAGATGTTAAAATCAGTCATCTACATTTTGACGGAAGATATGCATTTTCACACACTACACCGGCCTGTAGTGTTCTAGCAGTGTAAGGTTGAGAGTGGGTTTCTTCAGTAGCGGTGTGATGCAGGCCTCTTTGAACGCAGTGGGAAATGTCCCAGTGGTGGGCAAAGAGTTGATGATGTGGGTCAGACCAGGCACAACTGCTGGAGAGATGGCATGGAGGAGATGGCATGGAGGAGATGGGTGGGGATGGGATCCAGTGGGCAGGTGGTAGGGTGGTTGGAACCAATGACCTTGGAAACATCATTTTCAGACAGAGGAGAAAAGGCGGGTGATGGGGGTGTAGAAATCTGGCTGTTGATGGCGGTAGTTTTCTTTACGAAGAACGATGCAAAATCATTAGCCGTTAACTCCAATGAAGGTGTGGGAGCAGGCGGACAGAGGAGAGCAGAGAAGGTTTTTAAGAGTGTGTGAGAGTCAGGAGAGTTGCTGATCTTCGAGTGGTTATAATCAGTTTTTGCAGAGGTGACGTCAATAGAGAAAGTAGAGTGAAGAGACTGAAAGAGAGAGAGGTCAGTATGGTCTTTTGACTCTGGCAATTTTCTCTCAGCTGACTGGAGGCTGGTGCGATGCTCACGTGGTACATCCGATAACCAGGGGGCAGACAGGGATGCACGGGCTGGTCCAGATGTAGGAGGACGTAGGTTGTCCAAGCAGGATGTAAGCGTGGAACACAGAGTGTCTGTGGCACTGTTGGTATTCAAAAGAGAGAGCTCCTCAGAGGGGGGGAGTGCAGACAAGACAGCAGAGGAAAAGCAGGAGGGAGGGAATCCTGATGAGATCCCTGTAGAGAGTGCCAAAAGACTGTTTAGGTGTGAAAAGGGGCCGTCTGCAACACATTGAAGTTGTCTTGCAATCCTATGTGGAAAGAATATAGTAATGCTAAACACTAAATTTAGTAGAATAAAATGCCACTGTTTACATGAAGTATACTTACTGTATATTGTAAAACTAGTGCTTAAATGTCATGGGGGATTATACTATTCAACAGAGACCCATTATAATGCATTTCGATCAACATGACATAAGCAATTGATAATGTAGGAATCTGCACAGAATTGTGTCATATTCACTTGCATTGATGTACCAAAGCATTTGCAACTTGTTCAAAGACATGAGAAAATGCTTGTTTGATGTGCACAAGTGACACAAGGATGTAAGGATTGAACAAGAACTTTTGAGAATTTCTAATCGGATCTGAGAAATGTACCAAATTGACTTAGAAAAAACTGTATTTAAAGTGGTTCGGGGTACTTTTGGGGCAGTTTTGTTTCAGCCAAGTGTCCCATATCCACCCCTCTCAAACTGATCCATGGATGCATATAGCCAGAAACAATGCGTTTGATGCATGCAAAGAAGCAACACTGTGTGTCTCAAGAAGCATTTATTCATGATTATGTAGACATGCTAAAATTTCAAGGCCACACACTACACATTACACATGACATTACACATTTCATTAAATTTACATTTAGTCATTTAGCAGACGTTTTTATCCAAAGCGACTTACAGACGAGGAAACATTGGAAGAAATTATAACAATATAGGCAACAAGATGCATAAGTTAATTAAATCCAGTCCATTAAAGCCTAGCACAGTATACAAAGCTAAGATTAGTGAGGTAAGAAATTTTTTTTTTTAAAAACACAGAAAAAAATTAGATGTTAAAATCAGTCATCTACATTTTGACGGAAGATATGCATTTTCACACACTACACCGGCCTGTAGTGTTCTAGCAGTGTAAGGTTGAGAGTGGGTTTCTTCAGTAGCGGTGTGATGCAGGCCTCTTTGAACGCAGTGGGAAATGTCCCAGTGGTGGGCAAAGAGTTGATGATGTGGGTCAGACCAGGCACAACTGCTGGAGAGATGGCATGGAGGAGATGGGTGGGGATGGGATCCAGTGGGCAGGTGGTAGGGTGGTTGGAACCAATGACCTTGGAAACATCATTTTCAGACAGAGGAGAAAAGGCGGGTGATGGGGGTGTAGAAATCTGGCTGTTGATGGCGGTAGTTTTCTTTACGAAGAACGATGCAAAATCATTAGCCGTTAACTCCGATGAGGGTGTGGGAGCAGGCGGACAGAGGAGAGCTGAGAAGGTTTTTAAGAGTGTGTGAGAGTCAGGAGAGTTGCTGATCTTCGAGTGGTTATAATCAGTTTTTGCAGAGGTGACTTCAACGGAGAAAGTAGAGTGAAGAGACTGGTAGAGAGAGAGGTCAGTATGGTCTTTTGACTTTGGCCATTTTCTCTCAGCTGACTGGAGGCTGGTGCGATGCTCACGTGGTACATCCGATAACCAGGGGGCAGACAGGGATGCACGGGCTGGTCCAGATGTAGGAGGGCATAGGTTGTCCAAGCAGGATGTAAGCGTGGAACACAGAGTGTTTGTGGCACTGTTGGTATTCAAAAGAGAGAGCTCCTCAGAGGAGGGGAGTGCAGACAAGACAGCAGAGGAAAAGCAGGAGGGAGGGAATTCTGATGAGATCCCTGTAGAGAGTGCCAAAAGACTGTTTAAGTGTGAAAAGGGGCCATCTGCAACACATTGAAGTTGTCTTGCAATCCTATGTGGAAAGAATATACTAATGCTAAACACTAAATTGAGTAAAATAAAATGCCACTGTTTACTTGAAGTATACTTACTGTATATTGTAAAACTAGTGCTTAAATGTCATGGGGGATTATACTATTCAACAGAGACCAATTATAATGCATTTCGATCAACATGACACAAGCAATTGATAATGTAGGAATCTGCACAGAATTGTGTCATATTCACTTGCATTGATGTACCAAAGCATTTGCAACTTGTTCAAAGAAATGAGAAAATGCTTGTTTGATGTGCACAAGTGACACAAGGATGTAAGGATTGAACAAGAAGTTTTGAGAATTTCAAATCGGATCTGAGAAATGTACCAAATTGACTTAGAAAAAACTGAATTTAAAGTGGGTGTGGGTACTTTTGGGGCAGTTTTGTTTCACCCAAGTGTCCCATATCCACCCCTCTCAAACTGATCCATGGATTCATATAGCCAGAAACAATGCGTTTGATGCATGCAAAGAAGCAACACTGTGTGTCTCAAGAAGCATTTATTCATGATTACGTAGACTTGCTAAAATTTCAAGGCCGCACACTACACATTACACATGACATTACACATTTCATTAAATTTACATTTAGTCATTTAGCAGACGTTTTTATCCAAAGCGATTTACAGACGAGGAAAGATAGGAAGAAACTATAACAATATAGGCAACAAAATGCATAAGTTAATTAAATCCAGTCCATTAAAGCCTAGCACAGTATACAAAGCTAAGATTAGTGAGGCAAGTAAGAAAAAATTTTAAGAACACAGAAAAAAATTAGATGATAAAAATCAGTCATCTACATTTTGACGGAAGATATGCATTTTCACACACTACACCGGCCTGTAGTTTTCTAGCAGTGTAAGGTTAAGAGTGGGTTTCTTCAGTAGCGGTGTGATGCAGGCCTCTTTGAACGCAGTGGGAAATGTCCCAGTGGTGGGCAAAGAGTTGATGATGTGGGTCAGACCAGGCACAACTGCTGGAGAGATGGCATGGAGGAGATGGGTGGGGATGGGATCCAGTGGGCAGGTGGTAGGGTGGTTGGAACCAATGACCTTGGAAACATCATTTTCAGACAGAGGAGAAAAGGCGGGTGATGGGGGTGTAGAAATCTGGCTGTTGATGGCGGTAGTTTTCTTTACGAAGAACGATGCAAAATCATTAGCCGTTAACTCCGATGAAGGTGTGGGAGCAGGCGGACAGAGGAGAGCAGAGAAAGTTTTTAAGAGTGTGTGAGAGTCAGGAGAGTTGCTGATCTTCGAGTGGTTATAATCAGTTTTTCCAGAGGTGACGTCAACGGAGAAAGTAGAGAGAAGAGACTGGTAGAGAGAGAGGTCAGTATGGTCTTTTGCCTTTGGCCATTTTCTCTCAGCTGACTGGAGGCTGGTGCGATGCTCACGTGGTACATCCGATAACCAGGGGGCAGACAGGGATGCACGGGCTGGTCCAGATGTAGGAGGGCGTAGGTTGTCCAAGCAGGATGTAAGCGTGGAACACAGAGTGTCTGTGGCACTGTTGGTATTCAAAAGAGAGAGCTCCTCAGAGGGGGGGAGTGCAGACAAGACAGCAGAGGGAGGGAATCCTGATGAGATCCCTGTAGAGAGTGCCAAAAGACTGTTTAGGTGTGAAAAGGGGCCGTCTGCAACACTTTGAAGTTGTCTTAAAATCCTATGTGGAAAGAATATAGTAATGCTAAACACTAAATTGAGTAAAAAAAATGCCACTGTTTACTTGAAGTATACTTACTGTATATTGTAAAACTAGTGCTTAAATGTCATGGGGGATTATACTATTCAACAGAGACCCATTATAATGCATTTCGATCAACATGACATAAGCAATTGATAATGTAGGAATCTGCACAGAATTGTGTCATATTCACTTGCATTGATGTACCAAAGCATTTGCAACTTGTTCAAAGAAATGAGAAAATGCTTGTTTGATGTGCACAAGTGACACAAGGATGTAAGGATTGAACAAGAAGTTTTGAGAATTTCAAATCGGATCTGAGAAATGTACCAAATTGACTTAGAAAAAACTGTATTTAAAGTGGGTGGGGGTACTTTTGGGGCAGTCTTGTTTCACCCAAGTGTCCCATATCCACCCCTCTCAAACTGATCCATGGATGCATATAGCCAGAAACAATGCGTTTGATGCATGCAAAGAAGCAACACTGTGTGTCTCAAGAAGCATTTATTCATGATTACGTAGACATGCTAAAATTTCAAGGCCACACACTACACATTACACATGACATTACACATTTCATTAAATTTACATTTAGTCATTTAGCAGACGTTTTAATTAAAAAAATTTTTTAAAAACACAGAAAAAAATTAGATGTTAAAATTAGTCATCTACATTTTGACGGAAGATATGCATTTTCACACACTACACCGGCCTGTAGTGTTCTAGCAGTTTAAGGTTGAGAGTGGGTTTCTTCAGTAGCGGTGTGATGCAGGCCTCTTTGAACGCAGTGGGAAATGTCCCAGTGGTGGGCAAAGAGTTGATGATGTGGGTCAGACCAGGCACAACTGCTGGAGAGATGGCATGGAGGAGATGGGTGGAGATGGGATCCAGTGGGCAGGTGGTAGGGTGGTTGGAACCAATGACCTTGGAAACATCATTTTCAGACAGATGAGAAAAGGAGGGTGATGGGGGTGTAGAAATCTGGCTGTTGATGGCGGTAGTTTTCTTTACGAAGAACGATGCAAAATCATTATCCGTTAACTCCGATGAAGGTGTGGGAGCAGGCGGACAGAGGAGAGCTGAGAAGGTTTTTAAGAGTGTGTGAGAGTCAGGAGAGTTGCTGATCTTCGAGTGGTTATAATCAGTTTTTGCAGAGGTGACGTCAACGGAGAAAGTAGAGTGAAGAGACTGGTAGAGAGAGAGGTCAGTATGGTCTTTTGACTTGGGCCATTTTCTCTCAGCTGACTGGAGGCTGGTGCGATGCTCAGGTGGTACATCCGATAACCAGGGGGCAGACAGGGATGCACGGGCTGGTCCAGATTTAGGAGGGCGTAGGTTGTCCAAGCAGGATGTAAGCGTGGAACACAGAGTGTCTGTGGCACTGTTGGTATTCAAAAGAGAGAGCTACTCAGAGGGGGGGAGTGCAGACAAGACAGCAGAGGAAAAGCAGGAGGGAGGGAATCCTGATAAGATCCCTGTAGAAAGTGCCAAAAGACTGTTTAGGTGTGAAAAGGGGCCGTCTGCAACACATTGAAGTTGTCTTGCAATCCTATGTGGAAAGAATATAGTAATGCTAAACACTAAATTGAGTAAAAAAAATGCCACTGTTTACTTGAAGTATACTTACTGTATATTGTAAAACTAGTGCTTAAATGTCATGGGGGATTATACTATTCAACAGAGACCCATTATAATGCATTTCGATCAACATGACATAAGCAATTGATAATGTAGGAATCTGCGCAGAATTGTGTCATATTCACTTGCATTGATGTACCAAAGCATTTGCAACTTGTTCAAAGAAATGAGAAAATGCTTGTTTGATGTGCACAAGTGACACAAGGATGTAAGGATTGAACAAGAAGTTTTGAGAATTTCAAAACGGATCTGAGAAATGTACCAAATTGACTTAGAAAAAACTGTATTTAAAGTGGGTTGGGATACTTTTGGGGCAGTCTTGTTTCACCCAAGTGTCCCATATCCACCCCTCTCAAACTGATCCATGGATGCATATAGCCAGAAACAATGCGTTTGATGCATGCAAAGAAGCAACACTGTGTGTCTCAAGAAGCATTTATTCATGATTACGTAGACATGCTAAAATTTCAAGGCCACACACTACACATTACACATGACATTACACATTACATTAAATTTACATTTAGTCATTTAACAGACGTTTTTATCCAAAGCGACTTACAGACGAGGAAACATTGGAAGAAATTATAACAATATAGGCAACAAAATGCATAAGTTAATTAAATCCAGTCCATTAAAGCCTAGCACAGTATACAAAGCTAAGATTAGTGAGGTAAGTAAAAAAAAATTTTAAGAACACAGAAAAAAATTAGATGATAAAAATCAGTCATCTACATTTTGACGGAAGATATGCATTTTCACACACTACACCGGCCTGTAGTGTTCTAGCAGTGTAAGGTTGAGAGTGGGTTTCTTCAGTAGCGGTGTGATGCAGGCCTCTTTGAACACAGTGGGAAATGTCCCAGTGGTGGGCAAAGAGTTGATGATGTGGGTCAGACCAGGCACAACTGCTGGAGAGATGGCATGGAGGAGATGGGTGGGGATGGGATCCAGTGGGCAGGTGGTAGGGTGGTTGGAACCAATGACCTTGGAAACATCATTTTCAGACAGAGGAGAAAAGGCGGGTGATGGGGGTGTAGAAATCTGGCTGTTGATGGCGGTAGTTTTCTTTACGAAGAACGATGCAAAATCATTAGCCGTTAACTCTGATGAAGGTGTGGGAGCAGGCGGACAGAGGAGCGCAGAGAAGGTTTTTAAGAGTGTGTGAGAGTCAGGAGAGTTGCTGATCTTCGAGTGGTTATAATCAGTTTTTGCAGAGGTGACGTCAACGGAGAAAGTAGAGAGAAGAGACTGGTAGAGAGAGAGGTCAGTAAGGTCTTTTGACTTGGGCCATTTTCTCTCAGCTGACTGGAGGCTGGTGCGATGCTCACGTGGTACATCCGATAACCAGGGGGCAGACAGGGATGCACGGGCTGGTCCAGATGTAGGAGGGCGTAGGTTGTCCAAGCAGGATGTAAGCGTGGAACACAGAGTGTCTGTGGCACTGTTGGTATTCAAAAGAAAGAGCTCCTCAGAGGGGGGGGAGTGCAGACAAGACAGCAGAGGAAAAGCAGGAGGGAGGGAATCCTGATGAGATCCCTGTAGAGAGTGCCAAAAGACTGTTTAGGTGTGAAAAGGGGCCGTCTGCAACACATTGAAGTTGTCTTGCAATCCTATGTGGAAAGAATATAGTAATGCTAAACACTAAATTGAGTAAAAAAAATGCCACTGTTTACTTGAAGTATACTTACTGTATATTGTAAAACTAGTGCTTAAATTTCATGGGGGATTATACTATTCAACAGAGACCCATTATAATGCATTTCGATCAACATGACATAAGCAATTGATAATGTAGGAATCTGCACAGAATTGTGTCATATTCACTTGCATTGTTGTACCAAAGCATTTGCAACTTGTTCAAAGAAATGAGAAAATGCTTGTTTGATGTGCACAAGTGACACAAGGATGTAAGGATTGAACAAGAAGTTTTGAGAATTTCAAATCAGATCTGAGAAATGTACCAAATTTACTTAGAAAAAACTGTATTTAAAGTGGGTGGGGGTACTTTTGGGGCAGTCTTGTTTCACCCAAGTGTCCCTTATCCACCCCTCTCAAACATGATCCATAGATGCATATAGCCAGAAACAATGCGTTTGATGCATGCAAAGAAGCAACACTGTGTGTCTCAAGAAGCATTTATTCATGATTACGTAGACATGCTAAAATTTCAAGGCCACACACTACACATTACACATGACATTACACATTTCATTAAATTTACATTTAGTCATTTAGCAGACGTTTTTATCCAAAGCGACTTACAGACGAGGAAACATTGGAAGAAATTATAACAATATAGGCAACAAAATGCATAAGTTAATTAAATCCAGTCCATTAAAGCCTAGCACAGTATACAAAGCTAAGATTAGTGAGTTAAGTAAAAAAAAAAAAAAAAAACACAGAAAAAAATTAGATGTTAAATCAGTCATCTACATTTTGACGGAAGATATGCATTTTCACACACTACACCGGCCTGTAGTGTTCTAGCAGTGTAAGGTTGAGAGTGGGTTTCTTCAGTAGCGGTGTGATGCAGGCCTCTTTGAACGCAGTGGGAAATGTCCCAGTGGTGGGCAAAGAGTTGATGATGTGGGTCAGACCAGGCACAACTGCTGGTGAGATGGCATGGAGGAGATGGGTGGGGATGGGATCCAGTGGGCAGGTGGTAGGGTGGTTGGAACCAATGACCTTGGAAACATCATTTTCAGACAGAGGAGAAAAGGCGGGTGATGGGGGTGTAGAAATCTGGCTGTTGATGGCGGTAGTTTTCTTTACGAAGAACGATGCAAAATCATTAGCCGTTAACTCCGATGAAGGTGTGGGAGCAGGCGGACAGAGGAGAGCAGAGAAGGTTTTTAAGAGTGTGTGAGAGTCAGGAGAGTTGCTGATCTTCGAGTGGTTATAATCAGTTTTTGCAGAGGTGACGTCAACGGAGAAAGTAGAGAGAAGAGACTGGTAGAGAGAGAGGTCAGTATGGTCTTTTGACTTGGGCCATTTTCTCTCGGCTGACTGGAGGCTGGTGCGATGCTCACGTGGTACATCCGATAACCAGGGGGCAGACAGGGATGCACGGGCTGGTCCAGATGTAGGAGGGCGTAGGTTGTCCAAGCAGGATGTAAGCGTGGAACACAGAGTGTCTGTGGCACTGTTGGTATTCAAAAGAGAGAGCTCCTCAGAGGGGGGGAGTGCAGACAAGACAGCAGAGGAAAAGCAGGAGGGAGGGAATCCTGATGAGATCCCTGTAGAGAGTGCAAAAAGACTGTTTAGGTGTGAAAAGGGGCCGTCTGCAACACATTGAAGTTGTCTTGCAATCCTATGTGGAAAGAATATAGTAATGCTAAACACTAAATTGAGTAAAAAAAATGCCACTGTTTACTTGAAGTATACTTACTGTATATTGTAAAACTAGTGCTTAAATGTCATGGGGGATTATACTATTCAACAGAGACCCATTATAATGCATTTCGATCAACATGACATAAGCAATTGATAATGTAGGAATCTGCACAGAATTGTGTCATATTCACTTGCATTGATGTACCAAAGCATTTGCAACTTGTTCAAAGAAATGAGAAAATGCTTGTTTGATGTGCACAAGTGACACAAGGATGTAAGGATTGAACAAGAAGTTTTGAGAATTTCAAATCAGATCTGAGAAATGTACCAAATTTACCTAGAAAAAACTGTATTTAAAGTGGGTGGGGTTACTTTTGGGGCAGTCTTGTTTCACCCAAGTGTCCCTTATCCACCCCTCTCAAACATGATCCATAGATGCATATAGCCAGAAACAATGCATTTGATGCATGCAAAGAAGCAACACTGTGTGTCTCAAGAAGCATTTATTCATGATTACGTAGACATGCTAAAATTTCAAGGCCACACACTACACATTACACATGACATTACACATTTCATTAAATTTACATTTAGTCATTTAGCAGACGTTTTTATCCAAAGCGACTTACAGACGAGGAAACATTGGAAGAAATTATAATAATATATACAACAAAATGCATAAGTTAATTAAATCCAGTCCATTAAAGCCTAGCACAGTATACAAAGCTAAGATTAGTGAGTTAAGTAAAAAAAAAATTAAAAACACAGAAAAAAATTAGATGTTAAATCAGTCATCTACATTTTGACGGAAGATATGCATTTTCACACACTACACCGGCCTGTAGTGTTCTAGCAGTGTAAGGTTGAGAGTGGGTTTCTTCAGTAGCGGTGTGATGCAGGCCTCTTTGAACGCAGTGGGAAATGTCCCAGTGGTGGGCAAAGAGTTGATGATGTGGGTCAGACCAGGCACAACTGCTGGTGAGATGGCATGGAGGAGATGGGTGGGGATGGGATCCAGTGGGCAGGTGGTAGGGTGGTTGGAACCAATGACCTTGGAAATATCATTTTCAGACAGAGGAGAAAAGGCGGGTGATGGGGGTGTAGAAATCTGGCTGTTGATGGCGGTAGTTTTCTTTACGAAGAACGATGCAAAATCATTAGCCGTTAACTCCGATGAAGGTGTGGGAGCAGGCGGACAGAGGAGAGCAGAGAAGGTTTTTAAGAGTGTGTGAGAGTCAGGAGAGTTGCTGATCTTCGAGTGGTTATAATCAGTTTTTGCAGAGGTGACGTCAACGGAGAAAGTAGAGAGAAGAGACTGGTAGAGAGAGAGGTCAGTATGGTCTTTTGACTTGGGCCATTTTCTCTCGGCTGACTGGAGGCTGGTGCGATGCTCACGTGGTACATCCGATAACCAGGGGGCAGACAGGGATGCACGGGCTGGTCCAGATGTAGGAGGGCGTAGGTTGTCCAAGCAGGATGTAAGCGTGGAACACAGAGTGTCTGTGGCACTGTTGGTATTCAAAAGAGAGAGCTCCTCAGAGGGGGGGAGTGCAGACAAGACAGCAGAGGAAAAGCAGGAGGGAGGGAATCCTGATGAGATCCCTGTAGAGAGTGCCAAAAAACTGTTTAGGTGTGAAAAGGGGCCGTCTGCAACACATTGAAGTTGTCTTGCAATCCTCTGTGGAAAGAATATAGTAATGCTAAACACTAAATTGAGTAAAATAAAATGCCACTGTTTACTTGAAGTATACTTACTGTATATTGTAAAACTAGTGCTTAAATGTCATGGGGGATTATACTATTCAACAGAGACCCATTATAATGCATTTCGATCAACATGACATAATCAATTGATAATGTAGGAATCTGCACAGAATTGTGTCATATTCACTTGCATTGATGTACCAAAGCATTTGCAACTTGTTCAAAGAAATGAGAAAATGCTTGTTTGATGTGCACAAGTGACACAAGGATGTAAGGAATGAACAAGAAGTTTTGAGAATTTCAAATCAGATCTGAGAAATGTACCAAATTGACTTAGAAAAAACTGTATTTAAAGTGGGTGGGGGTACTTTTGGGGCAGTCTTGTTTTAACCCAAGTGTCCCTTATCCACCCCTCTCAAACATGATCCATAGATGCATATAGCCAGAAACAATGCGTTTGATGCATGCAAAGAAGCAACACTGTGTGTCCCAAGAAGCATTTATTCATGATTACGTAGACATGCTAAAATTTCAAGGCCACACACTACACATTACACATGACATTACACATTTCATTAAATTTACATTTAGTCATTTAGCAGACGTTTTTATCCAAAGCGACTTACAGACGAGGAAACATTGGAAGAAATTATAACAATATAGGCAACAAAATGCATAAGTTAATTAAATCCAGTCCATTAAAGCCTAGCACAGTATACAAAGCTAAGATTAGTGAGTTAATAAAAAAAAAATTAAAAACACAGAAAAAAATTAGATGTTAAAATCAGTCATCTACATTTTGACGGAAGATATGCATTTTCACACACTACACCGGCCTGTAGTGTTCTAGCAGTGTAAGGTTGAGAGTGGGTTTCTTCAGTAGCGGTGTGATGCAGGCCTCTTTGAACGCAGTGGGAAATGTCCCAGTGGTGGGCAAAGAGTTGATGATGTGGGTCAGACCAGGCACAACTGCTGGAGAGATGGCATGGAGGAGATGGGTGGGGATGGGATCCAGTGGGCAGGTGGTAGGGTGGTTGGAACCAATGACCTTGGAAACATCATTTTCAGACAGAGGAGAAAAGGCGGGTGATGGGGGTGTAGAAATCTGGCTGTTGATGGCGGTAGTTTTCTTTACGAAGAACGATGCAAAATCATTAGCCGTTAACTCCGATGAAGGTGTGGGAGCAGGCGGACAGAGGAGAGCAGAGAAGGTTTTTAAGAGTGTGTGAGAGTCAGGAGAGTTGCTGATCTTCGAGTGGTTATAATCAGTTTTTGCAGAGGTGACGTCAACGGAGAAAGTAGAGAGAAGAGACTGGTAGAGAGAGAGGTCAGTATGGTCTTTTGACTTGGGCCATTTTCTCTCGGCTGACTGGAGGCTGGTGCGATGCTCACGTGGTACATCCGATAACCAGGGGGCAGACAGGGATGCACGGGCTGGTCCAGATGTAGGAGGGCGTAGGTTGTCCAAGCAGGATGTAAGCGTGGAACACAGAGTGTCTGTGGCACTGTTGGTATTCAAAAGAGAGAGCTCCTCAGAGGGGGGGAGTGCAGACAAGACAGCAGAGGAAAAGCAGGAGGGAGGGAATCCTGATGAGATCCCTGTAGAGAGTGCCAAAAGACTGTTTAGGTGTGAAAAGGGGCCGTCTGCAACACATTGAAGTTGTCTTGCAATCCTATGTGGAAAGAATATAGTAATGCTAAACACTAAATTGAGTAAAATAAAATGCCACTGTTTACTTGAAGTATACTTACTGTATATTGTAAAACTAGTGCTTAAATGTCATGGGGGATTATACTATTCAACAGAGACCCATTATAATGCATTTCGATCAACATGACATAATCAATTGATAATGTAGGAATCTGCACAGAATTGTGTCATATTCACTTGCATTGATGTACCAAAGCATTTGCAACTTGTTCAAAGAAATGAGAAAATGCTTGTTTGATGTGCACAAGTGACACAAGGATGTAAGAATTGAACAAGAAGTTTTGAGAATTTCAAATCGGATCTGAGAAATGTACCAAATTGACTTAGAAAAAACTGTAGTTAAAGTGGGTGGGGGTACTTTTGGGGTAGTCTTGTTTCACCAAAGTGTCCCATATCCACCCCTCTCAAACTGATCCATGGATGCATATAGCCAGAAACAATGCGTTTGATGCATGCAAAGAAACAACACTGTGTGTCTCAAGAAGCATTTATTCATGATTACGAAGACATGCTAAAATTTCAAGGCCACACACTACACATTACACATGACATTACACATTTCATTAAATTTACATTTAGTCATTTAGCAGACGTTTTTATCCAAAGCGACTTACAGACGAGGAAACATTGGAAGAAATTATAACAATATAGGCAACAAAATGCATAAGTTAATTAAATCCAGTCCATTAAAGCCTAGCACAGTATACAAAGCTAAGATTAGTGAGTTAATAAAAAAAAATTAAAAACACAGAAAAAAATTAGATGTTAAAATCAGTCATCTACATTTTGACGGAAGATATGCATTTTCACACACTACACCGGCCTGTAGTGTTCTAGCAGTGTAAGGTTGAGAGTGGGTTTCTTCAGTAGCGGTGTGATGCAGGCCTCTTTGAACGCAGTGGGAAATGTCCCAGTGGTGGGCAAAGAGTTGATGATGTGGGTCAGACCAGGCACAACTGCTGGAGAGATGGCATGGAGGAGATGGGTGGGGATGGGATCCAGTGGGCAGGTGGTAGGGTGGTTGGAACCAATGACCTTGGAAACATCATTTTCAGACAGAGGAGAAAAGGCGGGTGATGGGGGTGTAGAAATCTGGCTGTTGATGGCGGTAGTTTTCTTTACGAAGAACGATGCAAAATCATTAGCCGTTAACTCCGATGAAGGTGTGGGAGCAGGCGGACAGAGGAGAGCAGAGAAGGTTTTTAAGAGTGTGTGAGAGTCAGGAGAGTTGCTGATCTTCGAGTGGTTATAATCAGTTTTTGCAGAGGTGACGTCAACGGAGAAAGTAGAGAGAAGAGACTGGTAGAGAGAGAGGTCAGTATGGTCTTTTGACTTGGGCCATTTTCTCTCGGCTGACTGGAGGCTGGTGCGATGCTCACGTGGTACATCCGATAACCAGGGGGCAGACAGGGATGCACGGGCTGGTCCAGATGTAGGAGGGCGTAGGTTGTCCAAGCAGGATGTAAGCGTGGAACACAGAGTGTCTGTGGCACTGTTGGTATTCAAAAGAGAGAGCTCCTCAGAGGGGGGGAGTGCAGACAAGACAGCAGAGGAAAAGCAGGAGGGAGGGAATCCTGATGAGATCCCTGTAGAGAGTGCCAAAAGACTGTTTAGGTGTGAAAAGGGGCCGTCTGCAACACATTGAAGTTGTCTTGCAATCCTATGTGGAAAGAATATAGTAATGCTAAACACTAAATTGAGTAAAATAAAATGCCACTGTTTACTTGAAGTATACTTACTGTATATTGTAAAACTAGTGCTTAAATGTCATGGGGGATTATACTATTCAACAGAGACCCATTATAATGCATTTCGATCAACATGACATAATCAATTGATAATGTAGGAATCTGCACAGAATTGTGTCATATTCACTTGCATTGATGTACCAAAGCATTTGCAACTTGTTCAAAGAAATGAGAAAAAGCTTGTTTGATGTGCACAAGTGACACAAGGATGTAAGAATTGAACAAGAAGTTTTGAGAATTTCAAATCGGATCTGAGAAATGTACCAAATTGACTTAGAAAAAACTGTATTTAAAGTGGGTGGGGGTACTTTTGGGGCAGTCTTGTTTCACCCAAGTGTCCCATATCCACCCCTCTCAAACTGATCCATGGATGCATATAGCCAGAAACAATGCGTTTGATGCATGCAAAGAAGCAACACTGTGTGTCTCAAGAAGCATTTATTCATGATTATGTAGACATGCTAAAACTTCAAGGCCACACACTACACATTACACATGACATTACACATTTCATTAAATTTACATTTAGTCATTTAGCTGACGTTTTTATCCAAAGCGACTTACAGACGAGGAAACATTGGAAGAAATTATAACAATATAGGCAACAAAATGCATAAGTTAATTAAATCCGGTCCATTAAAGCCTAGCACAGTATAAAAAGCTAAGTTTAGTGAGGTAAGTAAAAAAAAAATTTAAAAACACAGAAAAAAATTAGATGTTAAAATCAGTCATCTACATTTTGACGGAAGATATGCATTTTCACACACTACACCGGCCTGTAGTGTTCTAGCAGTGTAAGGTTGAGAGTGGGTTTCTTCAGTAGCGGTGTGATGCAGGCCTCTTTGAACGCAGTGGGAAATGTCCCAGTGGTGGGCAAAGAGTTGATGATGTGGGTCAGACCAGGCACAACTGCTGGAGAGATGGCATGGAGGAGATGGGTGGGGATGGGATCCAGTGGGCAGGTGACAGGGTGGTTGGAACCAATGACCTTGGAAACATCATTTTCAGACAGAGGAGAAAAGGCGGGTGATGGGGGTGTAGAAATCTGGCTGTTGATGGCGGTAGTTTTCTTTACGAAGAACGATGCAAAATCATTAGCCGTTAACTCCGATGAAGGTGTGGGAGCAGGCGGACAGAGGAGAGCAGAGAAGGTTTTTAAGAGTGTGTGAGAGTCAGGAGAGTTGCTGATCTTCGAGTGGTTATAATCAGTTTTTGCAGAGGTGACGTCAACGGAGAAAGTAGAGAGAAGAGACTGGTAGAGAGAGAGGTCAGTATGGTCTTTTGACTTGGGCCATTTTCTCTCAGCTGACTGGAGGCTGGTGCGATGCTCACGTGGTACATCCGATAACCAGGGGGCAGACAGGGATGCACGGGCTGGTCCAGATGTAGGAGGGCGTAGGTTGTCCAAGCAGGATGTAAGCGTGGAACACAGAGTGTCTGTGGCACTGTTGGTATTCAAAAGAGAAAGCTCCTCAGAGGGGGGGAGTGCAGACGAGACAGCAGATGAAAAGCAGGAGGGAGGGAATCCTGATGAGATCCCTGTAGAGAGTGCCAAAAGACTGTTTAGGTGTGAAAAGGGGCTGTCTGCAACCCATTGAAGTTGACTTGCAATCCTATGTGGAAAGAATATAGTAATGCTAAACACTAAATTGAGTAAAATAAAATGCCACTGTTTACTTGAAGTATACTTACTGTATATTGTAAAACTAGTGCTTAAATGTCATGGGGGATTATACTATTCAACAGAGACCCATTATAATGCATTTCGATCAACATGACATAAGCAATTGATAATGTAGGAATCTGCACAGAATTGTGTCATATTCACTTGCATTGATGTACCAAAGCATTTGCAACTTGTTCAAAGAAATGAGAAAATGCTTGTTTGATGTGCACAAGTGACACAAGGATGTAAGGATTGAACAAGAAGTTTTGAGAATTTCAAATCGGATCTGAGAAATGTACCAAATTGACTTAGAAAAAACTGTATTTAAAGTGGGTGGGGGTACTTTTGGGGCAGTTTTGTTTCACCCAAGTGTCCCATATCCACCCTTCTCAAACTGATCCATGGATGCGTATAGCCAGAAACAATGCGTTTGATGCATGCAAAGAAGCAACACTGTGTGTCTCAAGAAGCATTTATTCATGATTATGTAGACATGCTAAAATTTCAAGGCCACACACTACACATTACACATGACATTACACATTTCATTAAATTTACATTTAGTCATTTAGCAGACGTTTTTATCCAAAGCGACTTACAGACGAGGAAACATTGGAAGAAATTATAACAATATAGGCAACAAAATGCATAAGTTAATGAAATCCAGTCCATTAAAGCCTAGCACGGTATGCAAAGCTAAGATTAGTGAGGTAAGTAAAAAAATTTTTTAAAAACACAGAAAAAAATTAGATGTTAAAATCAGTCATCTACATTTTGACGGAAGATATGCATTTTCACACACTACACCGGCCTGTAGTGTTCTAGCAGTGTAAGGTTGAGAGTGGTTTTCTTCAGTATCGGTGTGATGCAGGCCTCTTTGAACGCAGTGGGAAATGTCCCAGTAGTGTGCAAAGAGTTGATGATGTGGGTCAGACCAGGCACAACTGCTGGAGAGATGGCATGGAGGATATGGGTGGGGATGGGATCCAGTGGGCAGGTGGTAGGGTGTTTGGAACCAATGACCTTGGAAACATCATTTTCAGACAGAGGAGAAAAGGCGGGTGATGGGGGTGTAGAAATCTGGCTGTTGATGGCGGTAGTTTTCTTTACGAAGAACGATGCAAAATCAATAGCCGTTAACTCCGATGAAGGTGTGGGAGCAGGTGGACAGAGGAGAGCAGAGAAGGTTTTAAAGAGTGTGTGAGAGTCAGGAGAGTTGCTGATCTTCGAGTGGTTATAATCAGTTTTTGCAGAGGTGACGTCAACGGAGAAAGTAGAGAGAAGAGACTTGTAGAGAGAGAGATCAGTATGGTCTTTTGACTTGGGCCATTTTCACTCAGCTGACTGGAGGCTGGTGCGATGCTCACGTGGTACATCCGATAACCAGGGGGCAGACAGGGATGCACGGGCTGGTCCAGATGTAGGAGGGCGTAGGTTGTCCAAGCAGGATGTAAGCGTGGAACACAGAGTGTCTGTGGCACTGTTGGTATTCAAAAGAGAGAGCTCCTCAGAGGGGGGGAGTGCAGACAAGACAGCAGAGGAAAAGCAGGAGGGAGGGAATCCTGATGAGACCCCTGTAGAGAGTGCCAAAAGACTGTTTAGGTGTGAAAAGGGGCCGTCTGCAACACATTGAAGTTGTCTTGCAATCCTATGTGGAAAGAATATAGTAATGCTAAACACTAAATTGAGTAAAATAAAATGCCACTGTTTACTTGAAGTATACTTACTGTATATTGTAAAACTAGTGCTTAAATGTCATGGGGGATTATACTATTCAACAGAGACCCATTATAATGCATTTCGATCAACATGACATAAGCAATTGATAATGTAGGAATCTGCACAGAATTGTGTCATATTCACTTGCATTGATGTACCAAAGCATTTGCAACTTGTTCAAAGAAATGAGAAAATGCTTGTTTGATGTGCACAAGTGACACAAGGATGTAAGGATTGAACAAGAAGTTTTGAGAATTTCAAATCGGATCTGAGAAATGTACCAAATTGACTTAGAAAAAACTGTATTTAAAGTGGGTGGGGGTACTTTTGGGGCAGTTTTGTTTCACCCAAGTGTCCCATATCCACCCCTCTCAAACTGATCCATGGAAGCATATAGCCAGAAACAATGCGTTTGATGCATGCAAAGAAGCAACACTGTGTGTCTCAAGAAGCATTTATTCATGATTACTTAGACATGCAAAAATTTCAAGGCCACACACTACACATTACACATGACATTACACATTTCATTAAATTTACATTTAGTCATTTAGCAGACGTTTTTATCCAAAGCGACTTACAGACGAGGAAACATTTGAAGAAATTATAACAATATAGGCAACAAAATGCATAAGTTAATTAAATCCAGTCCATTAAAGCCTAGCACAGTATACAAAGCTAAGATTAGTGAGGTAAGTAAAAAAAAAAATTAAGAACACAGAAAAAAATTAGATGTTAAAATCAGTCATCTACATTTTGACGGAAGATATGCATTTTCACACACTACACCGGCCTGTAGTGTTCTAGCAGTGTAAGGTTGAGAGTGGTTTTCTTCAGTAGCGGTGTGATGCAGGCCTCTTTGAACGCAGTGGGAAATGTCCCAGTGGCGGGCAGAGTTGATGATGTGGGTCAGACCAGGCACAACGGCTGGAGAGATGGCATGGAGGAGATGGGTGAGGATGGGATCCAGTGGGCAGGTGGTAGGGTGGTTGGAACCTATGACCTTGGAAACATCATTTTCAGACAGAGGAGAAAAGGCGGGTGATGGGGGTGTAGAAATCTGGCTGTTGATGGCGGTAGTTTTCTTTACGAAGAACGATGCAAAATCATTAGCCGTTAACTCCGATGAAGGTGTGGGAGCAGGCGGACAGAGGAGAGCAGAGAAGGTTTTTAAGAGTGTGCGAGAGTCAGGAGAGTTGCTGATCTTCGAGTGGTTATAATCAGTTATTGCAGAGGTGACGTCAACAGAGAAAGTATAGAGAAGAGACTGGTAGAGAGAGAGGTCAGTATGGTCTTTTGACTTGGGCCATTTTCTCTCAGCTGACTGGAGGCTGGTGCGATGCTCACATGGTACATCCGATAACCAGGGGGCAGACAGGGATGCACGGGCTGGTCCAGATGTAGAAGGGCGTAGGTTGTCCAAGCAGGATGTAAGCGTGGAACACAGAGTGTCTGTGGCACTGTTGGTATTCAAAAGAGAGAGCTCCTCAGAAGGGGGGAGTGCAGACAAGACAGCAGAGGAAAAGCAGGAGGGAGGGAATCCTGATGAGATCCCTTAGAGAGTGCCAAAAGACTGTTTAGGTGTGAAAAGGGGCCGTCTGCAACACATTGAAGTTGTCTTGCAATCCTATGTGGAAAGAATATAGTAATGCTAAACACTAAATTTAGTAGAATAAAATGCCACTGTTTACATGAAGTATACTTACTGTATATTGTAAAACTAGTGCTTAAATGTCATGGGGGATTATACTATTCAACAGAGACCCATTATAATGCATTTCGATCAACATGACATAAGCAATTGATAATGTAGGAATCTGCACAGAATTGTGTCATATTCACTTGCATTGATGTACCAAAGCATTTGCAACTTGTTCAAAGAAATGAGAAAATGCTTGTTTGATGTGCACAAGTGACACAAGGATGTAAGGATTGAACAAGAAGTTTTGAGAATTTCTAATCAGATCTGAGAAATGTACCAAATTGACTTAGAAAAAACTGTATTTCAAGTGGGTGGGGGTACTTTTGGCGCAGTCTTGTTTCACCCAAGTGTCCCATATCCACCCCTCTCAAACATGATCCATAGATGCATATAGCCAGAAACAATGCATTTGATGCATGCAAAGCAGCAACACTGTGTGTCTCAAGAAGCATTTATTCATGATTACGTAGATATGCTAAAATTTCAAGGCCACACACTACACATTACACATGACATTACACATTTCATTAAATTTACATTTAGTCATTTAGCAGACGTTTTTATCCAAAGCGACTTACAGACGAGGAAACATTGGAAGAAATTATAACAATATAGGCAACAAAATGCATAAGTTAATTAAATCCAGTCCATTAAAGCCTAGCACAGTATACAAAGCTAAGATTAGTGAGTTAAGTAAAACATTTTTTTAAAAACACAGAAAAAAATTAGATGTTAAAATCAGTCATCTACATTTTGACGGAAGATATGCATTTTCACACACTACACCGGCCTGTAGTGTTCTAGCAGTGTAAGGTTGAGAGTGGGTTTCTTCAGTAGCGGTGTGATGCAGGCCTCTTTGAACGCAGTGGGAAATGTCCCAGTGGTGGGCAAAGAGTTGATGATGTGGGTCAGACCAGGCACAACTGCTGGAGAGATGGCATGGAGGAGATGGGTGGGGATGGGATCCAGTGGGCAGGTGGTAGGGTGGTTGGAACCAATGACCTTGGAAACATCATGTTCAGACAGAGGAGAAAAGGCGGGTGATGGGGGTGTAGAAATCTGGCTGTTGATGGCGGTAGTTTTCTTTACGAAGAACGATGCAAATTCATTAGCCGTTAACTCCGATGAAGGTGTGGGAGCAGGCGGACAGAGCAGAGAAAGTTTTTAAGAGTGTGTGAGAGTCAGGAGAGTTGCTGATCTTCGAGTGGTTATAATCAGTTTTTGCAGAGGTGACGTCAACGGAGAAAGTAGAGAGAAGAGACTGGTAGAGAGAGAGATCAGTATGGTCTTTTGACTTGGGCCATTTTCACTCAGCTGACTGGAGGCTGGTGCGATGCTCACGTGGTACATCCGATAACCAGGAGGCAGACAGGGATGCACGGGCTGGTCCAGATGTAGGAGGGCGTAGGTTGTCCAAGCAGGATGTAAGCGTGGAACACAGAGTGTCTGTGGCACTGTTGGTATTCAAAAGAGAGAGCTCCTCAGAGGGGGGGAGTGCAGACAAGACAGCAGAGGAAAAGCAGGAGGGAGGGAATCCTGATGAGATCCCTGTAGAGAGTGCCAAAAGACTGTTTAGGTGTGAAAAGGGGCCGTCTGCAACACATTGAAGTTGTCTTGCAATCCTATGTGGAAAGAATAAAGTAATGCTAAACACTAAATTGAGTAAAATAAAATGCCACTGTTAACTTGAAGTTTACTTACTGTATATTGTAAAACTAGTGCTTAAATGTCATGGGGGATTATACTATTCAACAGAGACCCATTATTGTCATGATTCTGCCTGCTCTTGTCTTGATTTTCTGGTCTAGGGGCAGAATCATGACAGGCCCATGTGTTTTATGTGGAGAGAAACATATTATTGTCAATCAGGACATAATATGCGTTCTCTCCTGTCTCGTCATTTGGCCCCGCCCCTCTCGTTCCTAGTATTGCTTTCCTCCTGTGTCACATTACCCACACCTGCCCATTGTTATCTCCTTTGTTAGTCTCCCTATTTAATGCCCTCTTGTCTATTGTCTTGTGCTGGTTCGTTGTAGGTGTTACCTTGCTGTACTTGTTACCCTGTCCTAAGCCTTGTCGTGTCAGAAACTTTATGCTAGTCTTTGTGAGTGTTCGTTTAGTCTTAGTGTTTCATAGTTGAGTGTTTTGTTTTCAGTTTATGGTGTTAGTTATTGTGTACTGTCTTGTTACCCCCTCGTGGGTTTTTGTTTTCTGTTTTGTTAGTCATTAAAGTCTTTATTATTAACCCCTTCATCCCTGTTTCGCTGCCTGCAATTGGGTTCTCCTCACACAACCGTGACAGAACGAACCAGCCATAATCGGACCCAGCAGACAGAGGGATCGTTGTGGCAGCAGTTGAGGCTGCCGGATTCCCCTCCAGGGTTAGAGGTTGCCGGACTCCCTTCCTGGGTCGAGAACGCCGGACTCCCTCCTGAGTCGGGGCCGCCGGACTCCCTACCAGGGTTGAGACTGCCGGATTCCTGCTCAGGGCCGAGACCGCCGGACTGCCTTACAGGGTTGAGACCGCCGGTCTTCCCTCCAGGGTCGAAGCCGCCGGAATCCTGTGGCCACCAAAGATCCCCAGCCGGGCATTCCAGGTCGGTGCAGCTGGGCATTCCAGGTCGGTGCAGCCGGGTATACAGGTCGGTGCAGCCGGGCATTTCCGCCCGGTGGAGCTGGGCACTCCCGCCCGGCGGAACCAGGCATTCCCGCCTGGTTGAGCCGGGCTTTCCTGCTTGGCGGAGCCGGGCATTCCAGCCCGGTGCATGCGGCCATTCCAGCCCGGTGTATGCGGCCATTCCAGCCCAGTGCATCCTGTTCGTGTCTGCCGGCTCTCCTGTTCGTGTCTGCCGGCTCTCCTGTTCGTGTCTGCCGGCTCTCCTGTTCGTGTCTGCCGGCTCTCCTGTTCGTGTCTGCCGGCTCTCCTGTTCGTGTCTGCCGGCTATCGTGTTCGTGTCTGCCGGCCATCCTGTTCGTGTCTGCCGGCCATCCTGTTCATGTCTGCCGGCTAGTGTTTTCATGTCTGCCGGAGCTACCCAGTCCGTGTCTGCCCATGTTTGGACTTCCCTTTGGACTTTTGTGTGCCCCTTCCCTTGGACTCTTGTGCTTGCCCGTTTTGATTTATTGTATTGTCATGTTGTATTGTTGCCATTGTCACAGTCTGTCTTGTCTTGTTTGTGCCTTGAGGAGCATCAGGTTGCTGCTCCTTTAGGAGAGGCTTATGTCATGATTCTGCTGCATCATGTCATGTTTCTCTTGATTTAGTGGCAGGATCATGACAGAACCTCATGTTAAATGTGGAGAGAGACATTATTGTTCTTATGGCCTTCCATACTCTCTCCGGTCTCGTCATTGTTCCCATCCTCTTGTTACCTCGTTATTGATTAATGCCTACACCTGTTTCCCTCTTGATTTGGTCCCTTATTTAATGCCCTTGTGTCTTCTGTCTTGTGCTGGTTCATTGTGGTTTGTGTGGTGAGTTCCTGTTGTGTCAGTTTAGTTATTTGTAGTTTATTCAAGTCTTGTTTATGTGTAGTTAGTTTTAGTCCAGTTCTGTCTTGTCATTATGTTCCCATGTTTTGTTATGTTACCCCCACGTGGGTCTTTGTTTTATGATTTATTAAATATATGTTAACCCCTTACCCGCTGTCTGCACCTGGGTCCTCTCTCCGTTTCTCACCACTCGAGAATCATGACACATTATAATGCATTTCGATCAACATTACATAAGCAATTGATAATGTTGGAATCTGCAAAGAATTGTGTCATATTCACTTGCATTGATGTACCAAAGCATTTGCAACTTGTTCAAAGAAATGAGAAAATGCTTGTTTGATGTGCACAAGTGACACAAGGATGTAAGGATTGAACAAGACGTTTTGAGAATTTCTAATCAGATCTGAGAAATGTACCAAATTGACTTAGAAAAAACTGTATTTAAAGTGGGTGGGGGTACTTTTGGCGCAGTCTTGTTTCACCCAAGTGTCCCATATCCACCCCTCTCAAACTGATCCATGGATGCATATAGCCAGAAACAATGCGTTTGATGCATGCAAAGAAGCAACACTGTGTGTCTCAAGAAGCATTTATTCATAATTACGTAGACATGCTAAAATTTCAAGGCCACACACTACACATTACACATGACATTACACATTTCATTAAATTTACATTTAGTCATTTAGCAGACGTTTTTATCCAAAGCGACTTACAGACGAGGAAACATTGGAAGAAATTATAACAATATAGGCAACAAAATGCATAAGTTAATTAAATCCAGTCCATTAAAGCCTGGCACAGTATACAAAGCTAAGATTAGTGAGGTAAGTAAAAAAAAATTTTAAGAACACAGAAAAAAATTAGAAGTTAAAATCAGTCATCTACATTTTGACGGAAGATATGCATTTTCACACACTACCACCGGCCTGTAGTGTATTAGCAGTGTAAGGTTGAGAGTGGGTTTCTTCAGTAGCGGTGTGATGCAGGCCTCTTTGAACACAGTGGGAAATGTCCCAGTGGTGGGCAAAGAGTTGATGATGTGGGTCAGACCAGGCACAACTGCTGGAGAGATGGCATGGAGGAGATGGGTGGGGATGGGATCCAGTGGGCAGGTGGTAGGGTGGTTGGAACCAATGACCTTGGAAACATCATATTCAGACAGAGGAGAAAAGGCGGGTGATGGGGGTGTAGAAATCTGGCTGTTGATGGCGGTAGTTTTCTTTACGAAGAACGATGCAAAATCATTAGCCGTTAACTCCGATGAAGGTGTGGGAGCAGGCAGACAGTGTGGGAATTTAGATCCGTATATGGATCGATATAAAAATGGATGATTGATGTTGTTTAAATCAGATGTATTTTCCTGCTTGAAGCTGAGAGTTCTACAGTTGCTAGATGTTGCCAGAGATCGGAATGTGGTCAGTGAGTGGGGGTAGGATGTTCTGCTTGTGTGTGTGTGTAACAACAACCACACAACTTCTTTTTGGGAAGAAATGGGTACACTGAAGGATCTTATTGTGGTTTAAACGTGCCTTTACATTTAATATTATTTCATTATTGATTACTAACTATGCATAATATGTTGAAAATATAACCAGTGTGTTAGTTGGGTTAACCGAGACAGCGCTGATATTGTGGGGTTTTTCCATAGGAAATTACTATGTGTGTGTGTTAAGATCAGGTTACGCACAGAGCGTGTTGGGCCTCTATAATTTGTTACAGATGTCGGGTTTGAAAAACAAGGCAGTGAGCTGGTTGGCTGAGACAGGACAAAGAAGGGAAAGCGGATTGGACCCCGCCATGGAGAAGAGATTCGACGAGAAGTATATAAGCTTCTGAATGTGTTTTTCGGGGGTCGGTTCTTTGTTAAGACTGTGTGTGTCTGAGAATCCACCGAAACAGCTCTTTGTTTGAGACTTCTGATCAATAAATTTCAACGTTTTCTGAACTGGCCTCTCTTCAATTTTTGAACGAGCAGAACATTGTTTTAATGTTCATCAATTGGTGACCCCGACGTGATTGGAGAAAGAGGCATCTACAGAGAATTGTAAAACTCGGAGAGTGACCGAAAATTGGGACGAGACAACTTTTGACTTCAACACGCTGTCGACAGAATTAAATAAGGTGAGCAGAGACCTGTTTAAACGAACTTCTGCAGATTGGATATTCCAAATTTATGTGTTGAGTTTGAAGTATATCCGTTCCATTGACGAAAAATTAATATTTGTTGATCAGAAACTATTGTTGGTATAGCCTTTAAAACGCTTTGAGGTAACCAGGCCTCAGACACGCTAAAAGCTATAAAAAAGCCTTTAAAACGCTTTGAGGTAACCAGGCCTCAGACACGCTAAAAGCTATAAAAAAGCCTTTAAAACGCTTTGAGGTAACCAGGCCTCAGACACGTTAAAAGCTATAAAAAAGCCTTTAAAACGCTTTGAGGTAACCAGGCCTCAGACACGCTAAAAGCTATAAAAAAGCCTTTAAAACGCTTTGAGGTAACCAGGCCTCAGACATGCTAAAAGCTATAAAAAGCCTTTAAAACGCTTTGAGGTAACCAGGCCTCAGACACGCTAAAAGCTATAAAAAAGCCTTTAAAACGCTTTGAGGTAACCAGGCCTCAGACACGCTAAAAGCTATAAAAAGCCTTTAAAACGCTTTGAGGTAACCAGGCCTCAGACACGCTAAAAGCTGATTAAACTGTGTATATTAATAGTATATTGTGTACTGAATATAACTTTTAAAAGTATAGAAAAAGGTAATAAATTGTGTACTAATTGTCTATTGTATACTGTACCATTGTTGTGTAAAATGTCTGAATTTGAGAAGAAATGTGTGATTTATGGGAATTCCCCTGTGATTATGCAGTGGGAAAAAATTGTTGATATGTTAATGGCTCAATCAGAACCGAAACATTATAAAAAGGATAGAAATATTTGGCAAGGCAAATGGAGTCAAATTTGCATGGAAAATGTGTGGAAGGAATCTGAGAAAGTGTTGATTAAGATCACTCCAAAAATCAGGGAAATGGAGGAAAAAGCGCATGCAAGTTTAAACAAACATGTAGAAGGAGGAAAAGATGTGAAGTGGTTAGATAAAAATAAGCATAAAAGAAGGAAGAGAGATTGAGAGAAGAATTACGCCTTTGGACACGCATTGCTCTGACTGCAATTGCTTTGAGTTCCCCTAGGGGGGGCACATGACATGTGCAATCGGAGGAGTCAGAGAAAGAAATGGTGAGAGAGTCAGGAAGTGCAGGAGCCAGTATCTCGCGTCATACTGAGACCGCCCCCTTATATCCTGATTTGAATAAGCTGTTGCCCCCGCCCTACATACCAGCTTCACAGCAAGTGCAAGTGAATGTGAAAGATTCGATGGTGGAGGTAGACATGCCAGATCTAGATGTTTTTAAGGATCAAATAAACGTGTTGACAGCACAATTAGAACTAATGGTAAATAGACAGGAAACCTTACAAAGAAAGGATAGCATAACAAACCAAAGAGCACAAGTAGTGCACAATGAGGAGGAAGGCAGAGACATGAAGGGACAGGAAGCATGTAATAACAGTGAGGATGGAGGGCCACTGCAGGTATGTAGGGACGTAGTTATTAAAGGAACTATGATGTCTACCCCAGTGTCACAGGGTACTAGGAGTCGTACCAGAGCCTGTCAATCCACTCCAGCCTGTCAATTCACTCCCCCTCAAGAGCGACAATGGGACAGTATGTGTCGCCCAGGTAGTGAGTATGATGAAAGGAATGTGAATGTGCCAAACGCCCAGCTGATGTCAGGAGGGGCAACTAACATGCCTCTGTTACAGGGCATCCGAGGGGTACCAAAGTACCAGCCCTGGAGCCATAGTGACATGACAGCTGTGCTGGCAAAATTGCCCCCCATTACATCTGGTGGAGGCAGATGGCTTATAAAGTTGATGGCATTGTGCCACGGCACCACCTTGGCGGTAGGAGACATAAGATGCCTTTTAGGCCAAGTTTTTACTGTTTCGCAGATGGCAGAGTTTGAGAAGGATGCAAACATTGAAGACGAACCCAATGACGCACAGTATACCACTGACAGTACAGCGATCGCCAGGGCCCTCAGAGAAAAATTTCCAACACCCCCAACCGTATACCAAAACATTAAGTTCCGCATTAAGCCTGGTGAGACTGGAGCGAGTTACTATTTTAGATGCGCAGCTGAATGGGAGCAGATGGTAGAAGAAAATAGTCTAAATAATCCAATTACGCGTAATATATTTAGAACTGCCGTAATGACAGGGGCCCCCAATGGTGTCAAGCAGGCAATGGAATGTAATCCTGACACTCCAGTTGCCAGCAACGAAATGTGGGAAAGACATCTAGTGTTCCATATTGACAGATCAGTCGATAAGCAGGATAAAGAACAGGAGGAATTAGAAAAGACAAAGCAACAATGGTAAAACTACAATTAGAAATGGCTAAGTCAGATACCAAAAAATCAAAACAAATGTCACAACGTCCTGTGAGCAGCGGCTTTGACGGGCAGCTCGGGGGGAAGACCCCAACTTTTCCCATAGTCACACCTGAAACTTTTGGCTATGCTCAGGGAGGACATGTCCCTAATTTCCAATTAATAAAACCATGGGGAGGGTATAGGCCACGGGGCAATAGCGGATGGGCTAGGGGGAAGCCGAGTGGGGGAGGGGTGCGCTACAGGGGTGCATGTCATCAGTGTGGGGGGACTGATCATTGGAGGAAAGATTGTCCCATGGCAGGGGACAGCCAGTATATGGGACCACCTGCGGGGGGATGGGATCCTCATAGAGGTGGGCCCAGTGGTCGTGGCAGAGGACCACAAACTCCGAAATACCCGGAGCAACAACACCCACCTCCCCACTCGATTCAGGCGCCCTTGAACCCGACTTGGGGCCAGGGGGAGGGTGCAGATTGTTGACGAGGCCAACAGAGAACAATCATGCGAGGTCTGGCTGAGCCTTACATGATTTTAGTGGTTAACAACAGACCACTAACGGCTTTGGTAGATACCGGAGCAACATACTCCACAGTAACGAGAGGCACAATCACTGACAAAGATCTAAGTGATAAGACTGTTGGAGTTATGGGATTCTCTGGAGGGTTAGAACATTGGCATCTTACTGTTCCTCTTACCACAAAAGTGGCAAATCAGTCCCTGTCACACTCATTTCTGTACTCCACAAAAGCACCTGTTCCCCTATTGGGCAGAGACCTGTTGATTAAATTGGGTGCAAACATTTTATGCTCACCAGAGGGTGTCACAGTCACGTTCCCGGACGGCACTAAAGTCGACTGTTCACAGGCACACAGTAGAGAGGGCCACCAGCAGGTTTTGCTGGGAGGACCCTTGCAAGAGATGGCAGACATATATTGGGTGGAACTAGATAATTCACAATCGGGAGCCAGAGCACTGTATAAGAGTCAGTGGCCCTGGATCAAAGACTTAGCTGTCTATTTGCCTCCCATCGACCCCCTGCATTGTACACTATTTTATGACCGGAATGACACTGTCACATACCAGGAAATGTTCCATGAAATTGAGGGCCAAATGTGGACACTCACAGGGGAGGGTCTATATGTAGGACAAGAGGGTGTAGTAGTTCCAGTTACACTGACACCAGAACAACAGATATGGTATGAAATGGCAGACACAGCTGAACCTCACATTTCTATGGCACTGCATCCAGGCCATGAAGCTCGAGAGTTAGGAGCTATGACAAAAAGGTTGCGCTTGGTGACCGATTGGGAGCCCTCTGGCATTGTAGGGGTTTTGTATTCGCGTATGACAGATTCATATTGGGTACCACAAAAAACGACCGATAGGGGCCAATTGACTCACCTCGAAATTACAAGAAGCCATGGTCGCGAACTGACAGACGGTCCCGGAGCTGAGCAGTTAATTAACAGCCAGCCGGATGACCTCTGGTCACAAGGTCCAACGGACGTTGGCCTCTGTAACATTGAGCCAGTCAAATTTCAGTTAAAATCGACAGAACCAGTTTGGGTCCCACAATATCCTAACAAAAGGGAGGCAGAGGAAGGCATTGCGCCCACTGTTCAAGGTTTAGTGGAGAAAGGTGTCATTATTCCATGGAGATCGCCATGGAACACCCCGATTTTTCCTGTAAAAAAAACAGGCACAAACAAATATAGATTAGTCCATGATCTGCGTCGAGTAAACAGCCTGGTGACAACACCAACAATGGCCGTACCAAACCCATATACTGCCATCTCAAATTTGACCCCAGCTCACCAATGGTTCACATGCATTGATTTGGCCAACGCTTTTTTCTGTATACCAATCTCGGAAGAATGTAAATCGTGCCTGACTTTCACTTACCGAAAATGTCAATATTCTTATAACAGACTTCCACAGGGCTTTATTTTATCGCCAGGGATATTCAATCAGGTCCTAAAAAATCAGCTGATAAATTGTGTGTTGCCTGTAGATTGCGTTCTAATAATGTATGTTGATGATCTTTTGCTAGCAGCCACAACCAACGAAGATTGCTTAAAAGCAACGGGCATCATTCTGAGACAGCTGTATGCGTCTGGGTTCAAGGTTAGTAAAGAAAAACTGCAGGTCAGCAGGCCATCTGTTACTTTCATGGGCCGTTTAATCACAGGCCAAGGCACAACATTGTCTGATCGCCAACGTGATGGCATTTTGTCACACCCGAAGCCACACAATGTGAAGGACATGCTTTCCTTTCTGGATTGACAGGTTTCAGCAGAAATTATATCCCTATGTATGTAGCGGTCACCAAGCCATTACGAGACATGGTCAAGGAACAAGGCATGAGAAATGTGCAGGCGAAGTTAACATGGACCCCTGAAGCAGAAACCGCGTTCATTAAATTGAAAGGGGAGCTGTCACATGCAGCATATCTGCATAGCCCTGATTAAAGCAAGGCATTTTTCCTAGACGTTTCTGAAACAGGGAATAGCGCACATGGAGTACTTTTTCAGAAGCAGTCTAGTGCTAGACGTGTGCTCATGTATGTCAGTGTCCTAATGGACACCATTGAACAACGCCAGCCATTTTTTGTGCCAGGTTTACTGCAGGATTAGCAAAGATCATTGAAAAGACATCACACATTGTGATGGGTCATCAGTTAACGGTCCTGACCACGCACTCTGTCATGTCGTTTGTCAATTCTGAATCATTTACATTTTCACCGTTGAGGCAGAGAAAACTGTCCAAATGCCTAACGGCGCCAAACATAACATATAAACACGACGGCATTAACATGGCAGATTTGTTCACCAAAGGGGAACCACATGACTGTGCACCAATCACTGACCTGGCATCTCATGTTCGCAAGGACTTAACTGCAACCCCTATCCCTGAAGCCTCGGACGTGATTACACTTTTCACGGACGGGTGCTGTTTTAGAGCTCATGATGGCTCTTTGGTCTCAGCTTATTCTGTTGTGCAGCAAACAGACTTAGGTTACACTACTAGGGAAGCAGAGAAAATAGAAGGCAAACAGTCGGCACAGAGAGCAGAACTAATTGCGGTCACACAAGCACTTAAACTTGCAGGGTCTGGCAAAGTCAACATTTATAGTGACTCAGCTTATGTCGTGGGTGCTGTCCATGTCGAACTCGCAGTTTGGCAAAGGAGTGGGTTCGTCACTACGTCTGGTAAGCCTATAGCACATGATGCAGAGGCACGTGCACTGTTGTACGCATTGAAAATTCCAGCAGCTGTTGCTGTCATAAAATGTCAGGGCCACTGTAAAACAGACAGTGCTGTAGCAGATGCAGGCCCCAGATGGCAGACCAGCATTGCCCATGAGCCTGTCACGCTCTATCATGAACCAAGCACACACTATGTCGCACGTGAGTTCAAAACAGATGATGAAAACATTGCAATATTGGTGGCATCCTTTTTTGACGGCTATGGTGTCTAACTTTGTACTTTCATGCGACATTTGTCAAAAACATAACATCAAACCAACTTTAAAACAGTTAAAGGGCACATTTTTGCCATTGCGAGGCCCAGGAGAGGAAATCGTGATTGACTTTACAGACATGGTAGAGAGGGTGCAAGGGAAACGGTATTTGTTGGTGATAGTTGACCAATTCACAGGTTGGCCTGAGGCTTTTCCTTGTGGGAAAGAAGACAGCACTGCAGTCATTAAGTGTCTCATTAATTTGTACATTCCGCATTACGGTTTCCCCCGGCATATCCGGTCAGATAACGGCTCGCACTTCAAAAATGAGCATTTAAAATCGTAGAGAAATCGCTGGGTCTAACGCATGCGTTTGGGGCCGTCTATCATCCCGAATCGCAAGGTAAGGTCGAACGGATGAACCTAACACTGAAACTTAAATTGGCTAAAATCTGTGCGCAGACCAAATTATCATGGCTATCAGCTCTTCCGTTGGCTCTAATGTCTGTACGTTCCTCTGTTAACAGAATCACTGGCTTTACACCTTTTGAATTGCTTACAGGTAGATCTTTTCCAGGACCGTCGACGCCGCTGAAGCCGGACACCTGTGTGCCACTTTCACATTGTGTATACTTTGACAAACTGACTGCTATGATTCAACATTTCTCTCAGCAGACTCCCTCTGACATTGCTGGAGAACCTGTCGAGCCCGGTTCGCAGTGGGTTCGCCTGAAGAAGTTTCGAAGGAAGTGGAATGAGCCACGCTGGACGGAGCCTCTGAAAGTGACGGCGAGGACATCACACTGTGTCCGTCTATCTGGCAAGGGTGACACCTGGTATCACTTGTCTTCTTGTGTTAACTGTGATCCACCAAACAGGTCACTGTCGGAGACTGCTGTGGACCTGAGGGCTCAGGTCCATGAGGGGGAGGGTATCTCTGCAGAAAGTGACATACAGGAGGGTATCTCTGGAGCAGAAAGTGGAGCAGAAAGTGACATACAAGCATCAACAACAGGGGCATTAAAAATTAAAATCCAGTGCAAAAAAGGTGACATTTTTTCAAGCAGTGACATTTAAAAACAGGTACGGAGTGGAGAACGTGAGACGACAAAATAAAAGAACAGGTGATTGTGCAGTGACTCATGAGGAAGACAGTAGAACTATCTTCCATTTAGTCACAAAAGCAAGGTGCACGGACTATCCAACTTATGATGATTTCACCCAGAGCTTAAAACAAATAAGAAACTGGTGTGTAGACTATATACTCATTATAATCAAGGGTTATCAACATTTTCGTATTTACCTTTATCATAATCTTTATATATTAAATTTCTTTCTAATTCTTTATAATCAATATATATTGTTGTTATTGTGATCCTTCAATTTTAATATTCACATTTTCCATAATTTAATATTCACATTTTCCATATTTACTATTTTTCATATTTTTATATTCACAGTTTTCATATTTCATATTCAGTATTTTCCATATTTTCTATATTTTTATATTGCTATTGTGATTTTATATTGTCATATTCATTAACGTATAACCATTTATTCCTTACATTTCTATTTTGTGGGATTTTAACCATATATTTTTTCTGAATTTCATATTCCCATTAAGTGTACTGTGTGTTCAACCATTTAAATTTCCAAGAGTGTGTTTATTGTTCCTTTAAAGTCCAAGAGAGGGTAACGAGATGAAGCTGTGGGAAAACTGTAAGCTGTCAGGGATCCTATTAATAATTTCAGGGGTTATAGTAGGAATAATTTTTAGCATAACTGAGGGTCAGGAAAGCAACAACAACATATCGAAAACCGAGTTACAAAAGAGCCATAGCCGATACGAGGTTACCATGTGAACAACTCGTAATTAACTATGTTTGGGGTAAGACCACCTCATTTACTTTCGACCTATGCGCTGTCATAAATTGTGGGGGAAAAAATAGCTCATGGAGGGGGTACGAGGTATATGTATGTATGAACTGGAATACGGACAGTGTTTGTAAGGCATACCAGTCTAGGCGAACCCATAGGGGTGAATGGTGTCCATCATGGAACAACGTGATAGCATATACCGGTGCTTGGACTCCGAAAGAACCTAGTCTTTGGACCCGTACCTCGGCAAAATTTGATTTTAAAATGCAAAGAGATTATAGTGCAAGTCAAAATCCACTCACCCTTTCAATATCCACTAGAACGGGATCAGCCAATTATACAGGGGAGTTTTTCCTTATAATGGGGGTGCACAGCCCAGGAACAGATAAAAAAGCAGTAATAAAATTTGTTGGGGACAGTTCACCTGAGGAGGAAAGAAATGGGACAGTAGCTGAGCCATTATCGGTAGGACAAAAGAATGGGGTGGTAGAAATAGATTACACCATGTTAAAACCAGAAGATATGATAGAAAGAGCCACAGGATATGGGGAAAATAATTTGTGGCTGAAATTGGATAATTACCACAGCCAGAGAACAGAGCTTAGACGATTGTGTTGGATGTGCTAATGCAAGACCCCATTTATATATTGAACCAGCCCCGTTGTACCAAAACGATATCTGGGGTTATGAGTGTATGCTGGCATTGACACGGATGGCCAGTCCAAAAAATTTTACCACATTGGCAGCAATATTCCCACCAATAACCAACCTTTCACGGGCAGGTCCATTTACACCAAAGAAAGCAAATTATACCTGTTTTTATATTAAACGTCTATCACCAACCAGCAACCTGGGGGAGATAAATAAGGAGTGGTGTGATCAGATCATAGAAGATAATGGGACTGAAATAGGTACGTGGGCTAGAGCAGGTTTGTATTATTATTGTGGAGATCGAAGATTGTTTACTAGGATACCTGAGAAGGCAAAGGGAGTGTGTGCCATGGTGAGACTGGGAGCCCCAATAACCCTGATAGGAGATAGAGCAGTCAGAACGGAAACCGTGAATTCAGCAACATTGACTAGAAGACGTAGGAGACACATCATTACAAAGAGAGCAATAGGATCAAGTGTAGATTTATCATTATAAAGATTTATAAATAGTCCGACATACATTGACGCGATCGGGATTCCCAGAGGTGTTCCAGATGAATATAAGCTAGCGAACCAAGTGGCAGCAGGTTTTGAGAATATACCCATAATAGCTGCTCTTTTTCCAGTCACCTCAAACAAGAATGTAGATAGGATTAATTATGTACATTATAATGTGATGAGGTTAGCGAATATGACAAGGGATGCAGTAGATGGTTTAGCAGAACAGCTAGCACCAACTTCACTTATGGCTATACAGAACCGTATGGCTCTGGACATGTTGTTGGCAGAAAAGGGAGGAGTATGTGTTATGTTTGGTGATCTTTGCTGTACTTACATTCCTAATAATACAGCACCAGATGGATCAGTCACTAGGGCATTGGAAGGTTTGAAAACTTTGTCTATCGAAATGAAGGAACATTCAGGAGTGAATAATCCTATTGGAGATTGGCTAGACAAGGCACTAGGCAAATGGAAATCCGTTTTAATGTCGATTGTGTTATCAATAGCTGTATTTGCAGGTATTTTGGTCTCATGTGGATGCTGTTGCATTCCCTGTATCAGATCACTGTGTAACCGGCTGATTTTATCGTCAATAGAAAAAAAGACAGACCTAACCCCTCCGAGATATACCATGCCTCTATTGTCTGGCGATCATTTCCTAGATGAGGATGAGAATGATGATTGTGATGTTTTATGACCATTTTTAATGGTCAAGAGAGGGATTGTGGGAATTTAGATCCGTATATGGATCAATATAAAAATGGATGATTGATGTTGTTTAAATCAGATGTATTTTCCTGCTTGAAGCTGAGAGTTCTACAGTTGCTAGATGTTGCCAGAGATCGGAATGTGGTCAGTGAGTGGGGGTAGGATGCTCTGCTTGTGTGTGTGTAACAATAACCACATCTTATTTTTGGGGAAGCAATGTGTACACTCAAGGATCTTATTGTGGTTTAAACGTGCCTTTACATTTAATATGATTTCATTATTGATTACTAACTATGCATAATATGTTGAAAATATAACCATTGTGTTAGTTGGGTTAACGGAGACAGCGCTGATATTGTGGGGTTTTTCCATAGGAAATTACTATGTGTGTGTGTTAAGATCAGGTTACGCACAGAGCGTGTTGGGCCTCTATAATTTGTTACAGATGTCGGGTTTGAAAAACAAGGCAGTGAGCTGGTTGGCTGAGACAGGACAAAGAAGGGAAAGCGGATTGGACCCCGCCATGGAGAAGAGATTCGACGAGAAATATATAAGCTTCTGAATGTGTTTTTCGGGGGTCGGTTCTTTGTTAAGACTGTGTGTGTCTGAGAATCCACCGAAACAGCTGTTTGTTTGAGACTTCTGATCAATAAATTTCAACGTTTTCTGAACTGGCCTCTCTTCAATTTTTGAACGCGCAGAACATTGTTTTAATGTGTATCAACAGAGGAGAGCAGAGAAGGTTTTTAAGAGTGTGTGAGAGTCAGGAGAGTTGCTGATCTTCGAGTGGTTATAATCAGTTTTTGCAGAGGTGACGTCAACGGAGAAAGTAGAGAGAAGAGACTGGTAGAGAGAGAGGTCAGTATGGTCTTTTGACTTGGGCCATTTTCTCTCAGCTGACTGGAGGCTGGTGCGATGCTCACGTGGTACATCCGATAACCAGGGGGCAGACAGGGATGCACGGGCTGGTCCAGATGTAGGAGGGCGTAGGTTGTCCAAGCAGGATGTAAGCGTGGAACACAGAGTGTCTGTGGCACTGTTGGAATTCAAAAGAGAGAGCTCCTCAGAGGGGGGGAGTGCAGACAAGACAGCAGAGGAAAAGCAGGAGGGAGGGAATCCTGATGAGATCCCTGTAGAGAGTGCCAAAAGACTGTTTAGGTGTGAAAAGGGGCCGTCTGCAACACATTGAAGTTGTCTTGCAATCCTATGTGGAAAGAATATAGTAATGCTAAACACTAAATTGAGTAAAATAAAATGCCACTGTTTACTTGAAGTATTCTTACTGTATATTGTAAAACTAGTGCTTAAATGTCATGGGGGATTATACTATTCAACAGAGACCCATTATAATGCATTTCGATCAACATGACATAAGCAATTGATAATGTAGGAATCTGCACAGAATTGTGTCATATTCACTTGCATTGATGTACCAAAGCATTTGCAACTTGTTCAAAGAAATGAGAAAATGCTTGTTTGATGTGCACAAGTGACACAAGGATGTAAGGATTGAACAAGAAGTTTTGAGAATTTCAAATCAGATCTGAGAAATGTACCAAATTGACTTAGAAAAAACTGTATTTAAAGTGGGTGGGGGTACTTTTGGGGCAGTCTTGTTTCACCCAAGTGTCCCATATCCACCCCTCTCAAACATGATCCATAGATGCATATAGCCAGAAACAATGCATTTGATGCATGCAAAGAAGCAACACTGTGTGTCTCAAGAAGCATTTATTAATGATTACGTAGACATGCTAAAATTTCAAGGCCACAAAATACACATTACACATGACATTACACATTTCATTAAATTTACATTTAGTCATTTAGCAGACGTTTTTATCCAAAGCGACTTGCAGACGAGGAAACATTGGAAGAAATTATAACAATATAGGCAACAAAATGCATAAGTTAATTAAATCCAGTCCATTAAAGCCTAGCACAGTATGCAAAGCTAAGATTAGTGAGGTAAGTAAAATAATTTTTTTAAAACACAGAAAAAAATTTGATGTTAAAATCAGTCATCTACATTTTGACGGAAGATATGCATTTTCACACACTACACCGGCCTGTAGTGTTCTAGCAGTGTAAGGTTGAGAGTGGGTTTCTTCAGTAGCGGTGTGATGCAGGCCTCTTTGAACGCAGTGGGAAATGTCCCAGTGGTGGGCAAAGAGTTGATGATGTGGGTCAGACCAGGCACAACTGCTGGAGAGATGGCATGGAGAAGATGGGTGGGGATGGGATCCAGTGGGCAGGTGGTAGGGTGGTTGGAACCAATGACCTTGGAAACATCATTTTCAGACAGAGGAGAAAAGGCGGGTGATGGGGGTGTAGAAATCTGGCTGTTGATGGCGGTAGTTTTCTTTACGAAGAATGATGCTAAATCATTATCCGTTAACTCCGATGATGGTGTGGGAGCAGGCGGACAGAGGAGAGCTGAGAAGGTTTTTAAGAGTGTGTGAGAGTCAGGAGAGTTGCTGATCTTCGAGTGGTTATAATCAGTTTTTGCAGAGGTGACGTCAACGGAGAAAGTAGAGTGAAGAGACTGGTAGAGAGAGAGGTCAGTATGGTCTTTTGACGTGGGCCATTTTCTCTCAGCTGACTGGAGGCTGGTGCGATGCTCACGTGGTACATCCGATAACCAGGGGGCAGACAGGGATGCACGGGCTGGTCCAGATGTAGGAGGGCGTAGGTTGTCCAAGCAGGATGTAAGCGTGGAACACAGAGTGTCTGTGGCACTGTTGGTATTCAAAAGAGAGAGCTCCTCAGAGGGGGGGAGTGCAGACAAGACAGCAGAGGAAAAGCAGGAGGGAGGGAATCCTGATGAGATCCCTGTAGAGAGTGCCAAAAGACTGTTTAGGTGTGAAAAGGGGCCGTCTGCAACACTTTGAAGTTGTCTTGCAATCCTATGTGGAAAGAATATAGTAATGCTAAACACTAAATTGAGTAAAATAAAATGCCACTGTTTACTTGAAGTATACTTACTGTATATTGTAAAACTAGTGCTTAAATGTCATGGGGGATTATACTATTCAACAGAGACCCATTATAATGCATTTTGATCAACATGACATAAGCAATTGATAATGTTTTCTGAAAGAGTTTGCGGACTTCCTATCGGACCTATTGGTTAACGTTGATAAAATACTAATTGTCGGAGATTTTAATATCCACGTAGATAGCGCTAACGATGCATTAGCTGTGGCGTTTACAGAACTACTACAATCTTTTGGGGTAATACAACACATTAAAGGACCCACTCATCGATTTAATCATACACTAGACCTGATTATATCTCACGGAGCCGATCTAACCAATATAGATATTATGCCTCAAAGCGAAGATGTCACCGATCACTATCTTATAACGGGTACTTTGCGCACGTCTGGAATCAGCCCTTTAACACGTTATCGACAGGGTAGAACAATCACCTCTGCTACTAAAGATAGCTTCGCAAAGAGCTTGCCAGATCTGACTCCTTTAATAACCAGACCAATAAATAACGAATCGCTCGACGTCATGACCAGGAAATTGGGCACTATTTTCTCTAATACATTAGAAGCTATTGCACCTATGAAGTCAAAAAAGATTAATGAGAAAAATATGGCACCCTGGTACAATAGCACCACTCGCGCCCTTAAAAGAGAAACACGCAAACTAGAGCGCAAATGGATAAAATCGCAATTAGAAGTCTTTAAAATGGCATGGAAAGAGAGTGCAAATTGTTATAAAAAGGCACTAAAAGCAGCAAAGGCTGAGCACCTTCGTAACCTCATAGAAACCAACAAAAACAATCCAAGGTTTCTATTTAGCACAGTCGCTAAATTAACAAATAAACAGACACCACCTGACCTTGTTATTCCGCCGCACCTTGGTAGCAATGAATTCATGAAATTTTTTACAGAGAAAATCAAAAACATTCGCGACAAAATTGTAAAAACTCAACCTCCAAATCTGTCTATGAATTAGCACCAACCATCGCTCCAAAAGAAAGGCTCCAGCGTTTTTCACCTATAAAACAGGAAGATTTAATTCAACTTATCGCAACTTCTAAACCTACAACTTGCTTACTAGACCCCATACCAACTAAATTATTAAAAGAGTTACTACCTGTTGCAATTGAGCCCATTTATAACATTATTAACTCGTCAATTAATCTAGGCCATGTCCCAGGTCCCTTTAAGATGGCCGTCATTAAGCCTCTAATCAAGAAACCAAACTTAGATCCAAATGAACTAGGAAACTATAGACCGATTTCAAATCTCCCATACCTGTCTAAAATTCTAGAAAAAGTAGTGTGCACTCAGTTGTGCTCTTTCTTACAAAATAACGACATGCACGAAAAATTTCAGTCAGGCTTTAGATCTCATCATAGCACTGAAACTGCGCTCGTTAAAATTACAAACGACCTGCTTATAGCATCAGATAAAGGTAACATCTCACTCTTGGTCCTGCTTGACCTGAGTGCTGCGTTCGATACCGTAGACCATAACATACTTCTAGATCGCTTACACAATTATACCGGTATTGAGGGACAGGCACTAAAATGGTTTAGATCTTACTTGTCAGACAGACATCAATTTGTCCATCTAAATGGGGAATCATCAAATCTAACACAAGTAAATTATGGATTACCTCAGGGATCGGTTCTGGGACCCGTGCTGTTCTCCATATACATGCTTCCCCTTGGAAACATTATTAAAAAACATGGAATTAGCTTCCATTGCTATGCAGATGATACTCAGCTATATATCTCATCAAGACCAGATGATTCCTCCCAGCTATCCAAATTGGCAGAGTGCATTGAAGATATAAAACATTGGATGACCTATAATTTCCTTCTTTTAAATTCTAATAAAACAGAAATATTACTTATCGGACCTAAGACACGCAAACCAAATATTTCTGATTATAAACTGCAAGTTGAAGGATGTACTGTTACTCCAACAAATACAGTAAAAGATCTAGGCGTTATATTAGACAGCAACCTGTCATTTCGAAATCACTTCTCAAATGTCACAAAAACAGCCTTTTTCCACCTAAGAAATGTTGCCAAGTTACGAAATATTCTGTGTGTTGCTGACGCAGAGAAGCTTATTCATGCATTTATGACCTCAAGACTTGACTACTGTAATGCTCTACTTAGTGGTTGTCCTGCATCATCAATAAACAAACTACAGTTAGTTCAGAACGCAGCTGCCAGAGTTCTAACCAGGACCAGAAAATATGATCACATAACCCCAATTTTATCAACCCTTCACTGGCTACCCATTAAGTATCGTATTGACTTTAAAGTTCTTTTAATCACTTATAAAGCCTTAAAGGGTTTAGCCCCTACCTACCTAACAGAGCTTCTATCATACTACAACCCATCACGCTCTCTAAGATCTCAAAACGCAGGACTTTTGATAATACCTAGAATAACTAAATCCACCAAAGGAGGTCGAGCTTTCTCATACGTAGCACCTAAACTCTGGAATAGCCTTCCTGATATTATTCGAGGATCAGACACACTCGCCCAATTTAAATCTAGATTAAAAACGCATCTTTTCAGCCAAGCATTCACTTAATGCAAATATGCTAAATAAACCACCAGGAGATGCTGACATTAGATATTATTTACTAGAATAATTGGATTTATTATATAAAACACCATGTAGTGTGTTTTACCCTTTCTTGGGTTTTTCGTTTTTCCCCTGTAAAGCTGCTTTGGAACAATGCAAATTGTGAAAGGCGCTATATAAATAAAATTGAATTGAATAATGTAGGAATCTGCACAAAATTGTGACATATTCACTTGCATTGATGTACCAAAGCATTTGCAACTTGTTCAAAGAAATGAGAAAATGCTTGTTTGATGTGCACAAGTGACACAAGGATGTAAGGATTGAACAAGAACTTTTGAGAATTTCAAATCGGATCTGAGAAATGTACCAAATTGACATAGAAAAAACAGTATTTAAAGTGGGTGGGGGTACTTTTGGGGCAGTTTTGTTTCACCCAAGTGTCCCATATCCACCCCTCTCAAACTGATCCATGGATGCATATAGCCAGAAACAATGCGTTTGATGCATGCAAAGAAGCAACACTGTGTGTCTCAAGAAGCATTTATTCATGATTATGTAGACATGCTTAAATTTCAAGGACACACACTACACATTACACATGACATTACACATTTCATTAAATTTACATTTAGTCATTTAGCAGACGTTTTTATCCAATGCGACTTACAGACGAGGAAACATTGGAAGAAATTATAACAATATAGGCAACAAAATGCATAAGTTAATTAAATCCAGTCCATCAAAGCCTAGCACAGTATACAAAGCTAAGATTAGTGAGGTAAGTAAAACAATTTTTTAAAAACACAGAAAAAAATTAGAGTTTAAAATCAGTCATCTACATTTTGACGGAAGATATGCATTTTCACACACTACACCGGCCTGTAGTGTTCTAGCAGTGTAAGGTTGAGAGTGGGTTTCTTCAGTAGCGGTGTGATGCAGGCCTCTTTGAACGCAGTGGGAAATGTCCCAGTGGTGGGCAAAGAGTTGATGATGTGGGTCAGACCAGGCACAACTGCTGGAGAGATGGCATGGAGGAGATGGGATCCTGTGGGCAGGTGGTAGGGTGGTTGGAACCAATGACCTTGGAAACATCGTTTTCAGACAGAGGAGAAAAGGCGGGTGATGGGGGTGTAGAAATCTGGCTGTTGATGGCGGTAGTTTTCTTTACGAAGAACGATGCAAAATCATTAGCCGTTAACTCCGATGAAGGTGTGGGAGCAGGCGGACAGAGGAGAGCTGAGAAGGTTTTTAAGAGTGTGCGAGAGTCAGGAGAGTTGCTGATCTTCGAGTGGTTATAATCAGTTTTTGCAGAGGTGACCTCAACGGAGAAAGTAGAGAGAAGAGACTGGTAGAGAGAGAGGTCAGTATGGTCTTTTGACTTGGGCCATTTTCTCTCAGCTGACTGGAGGCTGGTGCGATGCTCACGTGGTACATCCGATAACCAGGGGGCAGACAGGGATGCATGGGCTGGTCCAGATGTAGGAGGGCGTAGGTTGTCCAAGCAGGATGTAAGCGTGGAACACAGAGTGTCTGTGGCACTGTTGGTATTCAAAAGAGAGAGCTCCTCAGAGGGGGGGAGTGCAGACAAGACAGCAGAGGAAAAGCAGGAGGGAGGGAATCCTGATGAGATCCCTGTAGAGAGTGCCAAAAGACTGTTTAGGTGTGAAAAGGGGCCGTCTGCAACACATTGAAGTTGTCTTGCAATCCTATGTGGAAAGAATATAGTAATGCTAAACACTAAATTGAGTAAAATAAAATGCCACTGTTTACTTGAAGTATACTTACTGTATATTGTAAAACTTGTGCTTAAATGTCATGGGGGATTATACTATTCAACAGAGACCCATTATAATGCATTTCGATCAACATGACATAAGCAATTGATAATTTAGGAATCTGCACAGAATTGTGTCATATTCACTTGCATTGAAGTACCAAAGCATTTGCAACTTGTTCAAAGAAATGAGAAAATGCTTGTTTGATGTGCACAAGTGACACAAGGATGTATGGATTGAAAAAGTAGTTTTAAGAATTTCAAATCGGATCTGAGAAATGTACCAAATTGACTTAGAAAAAACTTTATTTAAAGTGGGTGGGGGTACTTTTTGGGGCAGTTTTGTTTCACCCAAGTGTCCCATATCCACCCCTCTCAAACTGATCCATGGATGCATATAGCCAGAAACAATGCGTTTGTTGCATGCAAAGAAGCAACACTGTGTGTCTCAAGAAGCATTTATTCATAATTACGTAGACATGCTAAAATTTCAAGGCCACACACTACACATTACACATGACATTACACATTTCATTAAATTTACATTTAGTCATTTAGCAGACGTTTTTATCCAAAGCGACTTACAGACGAGGAAACATTGGAAGAAATTATAACAATATAGGCAAGAAAATGCATAAGTTAATTAAATCCAGTCCATTATAGGCAACAAAATGCATAAGTTAATTAAATCCAGTCCATTAAACCCTAGCACAGTATACAAAGCTAAGATTAGTGAGGTAAGTAAAAAAAATTTTTAAGAACACAGAAAAAAATTTGATGTTAAAATCAGTCATCTACATTTTGACGGAAGATATGCATTTTCACACACTACACCGGCCTGTAGTGTTCTAGCAGTGTAAGGTTGAGAGTGGTTTTCTTCAGTATCGGTGTGATGCAGGCCTCTTTGAACGCAGTGGGAAATGTCCCAGTGGTGGGCAAAGAGTTGATGATGTGGGTCAGACCAGGCACAACTGCTGGAGAGATGGCATGGAGGAGATGGGATCCTGTGGGCAGGTGGTAGGGTGGTTGGAACCAATGACCTTGGAAACATCGTTTTCAGACAGAGGAGAAAAGGCGGGTGATGGGGGTGTAGAAATCTGGCTGTTGATGGCGGTAGTTTTCTTTACGAAGAACGATGCAAAATCATTAGCCGTTAACTCCGATGAAGGTGTGGGAGCAGGCGGACAGAGGAGAGCTGAGAAGGTTTTTAAGAGTGTGCGAGAGTCAGGAGAGTTGCTGATCTTCGAGTGGTTATAATCAGTTTTTGCAGAGGTGACCTCAACGGAGAAAGTAGAGAGAAGAGACTGGTAGAGAGAGAGGTCAGTATGGTCTTTTGACTTGGGCCATTTTCTCTCAGCTGACTGGAGGCTGGTGCGATGCTCACGTGGTACATCCGATAACCAGGGGGCAGACAGGGATGCATGGGCTGGTCCAGATGTAGGAGGGCGTAGGTTGTCCAAGCAGGATGTAAGCGTGGAACACAGAGTGTCTGTGGCACTGTTGGTATTCAAAAGAGAGAGCTCCTCAGAGGGGGGGAGTGCAGACAAGACAGCAGAGGAAAAGCAGGAGGGAGGGAATCCTGATGAGATCCCTGTAGAGAGTGCCAAAAGACTGTTTAGGTGTGAAAAGGGGCCGTCTGCAACACATTGAAGTTGTCTTGCAATCCTATGTGGAAAGAATATAGTAATGCTAAACACTAAATTGAGTAAAATAAAATGCCACTGTTTACTTGAAGTATACTTACTGTATATTGTAAAACTTGTGCTTAAATGTCATGGGGGATTATACTATTCAACAGAGACCCATTATAATGCATTTCGATCAACATGACATAAGCAATTGATAATTTAGGAATCTGCACAGAATTGTGTCATATTCACTTGCATTGAAGTACCAAAGCATTTGCAACTTGTTCAAAGAAATGAGAAAATGCTTGTTTGATGTGCACAAGTGACACAAGGATGTATGGATTGAAAAAGTAGTTTTAAGAATTTCAAATCGGATCTGAGAAATGTACCAAATTGACTTAGAAAAAACTTTATTTAAAGTGGGTGGGGGTACTTTTTGGGGCAGTTTTGTTTCACCCAAGTGTCCCATATCCACCCCTCTCAAACTGATCCATGGATGCATATAGCCAGAAACAATGCGTTTGTTGCATGCAAAGAAGCAACACTGTGTGTCTCAAGAAGCATTTATTCATAATTACGTAGACATGCTAAAATTTCAAGGCCACACACTACACATTACACATGACATTACACATTTCATTAAATTTACATTTAGTCATTTAGCAGACGTTTTTATCCAAAGCGACTTACAGACGAGGAAACATTGGAAGAAATTATAACAATATAGGCAAGAAAATGCATAAGTTAATTAAATCCAGTCCATTATAGGCAACAAAATGCATAAGTTAATTAAATCCAGTCCATTAAACCCTAGCACAGTATACAAAGCTAAGATTAGTGAGGTAAGTAAAAAAAATTTTTAAGAACACAGAAAAAAATTTGATGTTAAAATCAGTCATCTACATTTTGACGGAAGATATGCATTTTCACACACTACACCGGCCTGTAGTGTTCTAGCAGTGTAAGGTTGAGAGTGGTTTTCTTCAGTATCGGTGTGATGCAGGCCTCTTTGAACGCAGTGGGAAATGTCCCAGTAGTTTGCAAAGAGTTGATGATGTGGGTCAGACCAGGCACAACTGCTGGAGAGATGGCATGGAGGAGATGGGTGGGGATGGGATCCAGTGGGCAGGTGGTAGGGTGGTTGGAACCAATGACCTTGGAAACATCATTTTCAGACAGAGGAGAAAAGGCGGGTGATGGGGGTGTAGAAATCTGGCTGTTGATGGCGGTAGTTTTCTTTACGAAGAACGATGCAAAATCATTAGCCGTTAACTCCGATGAAGGTGTGGGAGCAGGCGGACAGAGGAGAGCTGAGAAGGTTTTTAAGAGTGTGTGAGAGTCAGGAGAGTTGCTGATCTTCGAGTGGTTATAATCAGTTTTTGCAGAGGTGACGTCAACGGAGAAAGTAGAGAGAAGAGACTGGTAGAGAGAGAGGTCAGTATGGTCTTTTGAATTGGGCCATTTTCTCTCAGCTGACTGGAGGCTGGTGCCATGCTCACGTGGTACATCCGATAACCAGGGGGCAGACAGGGATGCACGGGCTGGTCCAGATGTAGGAGGGCGTAGGTTGTCCAAGCAGGATGTAAGCGTGGAACACAGAGTGTCTGTGGCACTGTTGGTATTCAAAAGAGAGAGCTCATCAGAGGGGGGGAGTGCAGACAAGACAGCAGAGGAAAAGCAGGAGGGAGGGAATCCTGATGAGATCCCTGTAGAGAGTGCCAAAAGACTGTTTAGGTGTGAAAAGGGGCCGTCTGCAACACATTGAAGTTGTCTTGCAATCCTATGTGGAAAGAATATAGTAATGCTAAACACTAAATTGAGTAAAAAAATGCCACTGTTTACTTGAAGTATACTTACTGTGTATTGTAAAACTAGTGCTTAAATGTCATGGGGGATTATACTATTCAACAGAGACCCATTATAATGCATTTCGATCAACATGACATAAGCAATTGATAATGTAGGAATCTGCACAGAATTGTGTCATATTCACTTGCATTGCTGTACCAAAGCATTTGCAACTTGTTCAAAGAAATGAGAAAATGCTTGTTTGATGTGCACAAGTGACACAAGGATGTAAGGATTGAACAAGAAGTTTTGAGAATTTCAAATCGGATCTGAGAAATGTACCAAATTGACTTAGAAAAAACGTCTCGGTTACGTCTGTAACCTCGGTTCCCTGATGGAGGGAACGAGACGTTGTGAGAGACTGACTGGGTTTGATCTTGAGAACCTACCTTCTCCGAGATAATTAATTAATAAAACGCCAATGGGCTTGGCGAATGGCACGCGCACGCCAGTCTCCGCCCCGTGCATACGGGTATAAAGGAAGATGGCGGCGGTCATTCACTCACCCTTTGTACTGAGGAACCTGAGAGGGCACTCCCGTTCACTGCAGTGATTCGGTGCAGCGTTGTGGCATGAAGTCACAACGTCTCGTTCCCTCCATCAGGGAACCGAGGTTACAGACGTAACCGAGACGTTCCCCTTCAGTCGGTCTCTCGACGTTGTGAGAGACTGACTTGGGATCAATCTTAAACGCCACAGCGCTTGCACCGATATCACGACCTCTAGCGGAGCGACCCTGACTGGGCTAGCGAGTCCCAGAGTGCTACCGCGAGACGTAATCTTCCAGTCATATAGTATTGGTCATACCGAGAAGCCTCTACTGACGGCCTCACGGACAGTGGCGTACGCCTCTAGTAGCGAGGAGCTGTCCGGAGCCGAACACTGGGGAAACACTGCTCTCCTCTTAGAAGAGTGTGCTACGGAGGCCACATCCTACCCGGAGGGGAGGTACATGTGGAGACATGACATGGTCTCCCCGGCGGGGAGAACAACATGCGGAAAGGTGTTAGCCCGAATAGGGGGACAATCCAGGTGGGATTACCAACGGCGGGGAGGTCACAGATTCACCAATCGGGAAATCCTGAGTGAGGAATTCAACACACGGGACGACCCAGAGGGGAGTCACTACGTATGGGGCACTAGTCCTAATACAGGGGTCTGCCTGAGCAGGGATGACTCTACCTGTAACGGACCTGGTTCTAACAGACGGCTCCGCTCAGTCTGTTACCAAGTGCAATGCTTAGTGATGGATGGAATGCCTATACTTCGCCCGAGAGGGGAAAGTAGGTAGGCTACAATAGCGCACTAGTCTCACCTGGTGAGGGGAGAAGGCGCTTTCGCAGGCGTACGCCCAAACCAGGAGCCCACCCTAAACGTTGGCGGCGTTTAAGGGCATGTGCTGCAACTGGTTCCTCGTGGAGATTGTAAAATCTCGTGAAGGTACTGGGCGTAGCCCAACCCGCAGTTCTACAATGTCTGCCAGAGAGGCGCCCTGTGCCAGTGCCCACGAGTGGAGTGGGCTCTCACTGCCAGCGGGCACGGCGATCCTGGGATTGGTACCCAGTGCGCCACTTCTGTTTGGAGACAGCCCCCCCCGGGTGCCGTCTCCCAGAACAGACAAAGAGCTGCTCAGAGCTTCTGAGGCTCTGTGTGTGGTCCAGACGAGGCGCAGCGCGCGTACTGGACACAACACATAGAAAGGTTGGGTCTTCCTCTCCGGAGGGGAGCGCCTGCAGGTTCACCACCTGGTCCCGGAAGGGAGTAGTGGGAAGCTTGGGCACGTCGTCGGGATAGGATCTCAGGACCACGTGAGAATTACCGATCCTGAGTTCCAGGCACCTTTGGGACACAGAGAATGCCTGTAGGTCCCCCACCCTCTTGATGGAGGTGAGCGCCACAAAGAGTGCATCTTTCATCCAGCTGAGGAAGATTGCAATACTTAGGGGCTCACCAGGGCCGTACCAAGGCCCTGTAGGACCACATTAGGGTCCCAAGAGGGTACGGAGCGCGGCCAAGGCGGACACGCCCTTCTCGCGCTCCTGAGGAACCTGGTGACCAGGTTGTGCTGACGGGGATACTTACCTGCAGGTCAGCACTGACCCGATCAGGCAACTCCACGGGTTCTCCTCCCGGGGAGAACACCAGGACAATTGTTATAAGCGTATGACCGCCTAGAGGCGGGGCTCTAGCCTGTAAGACAGTCTCCCGGACCGCTAACGGGCAAGCCCTCGTCCCGTCCAGGGGCCAGGCATGGAGGTTCCAGAGGCCTGCGTTGGGGTGCCACAACGTGCCCTTCCCCTGCAACGGAAGGTCCTTCGTCAGGGGAATGGGCCAGGGGGGCTGTCGTCAGATCTACCAGATCCGAGAGCCAGGTCTGGTTGGGCCAGTATGGCACCACTCACCAGAACCTGATGCCCCTTCTCTGACCTTGCACAGGACCTGTGCAAGGAGGCTCACTGGGGGGAAGGCGTACTTCCGCTTGTCCCGCGGCCAGCTGTGTGCTAGGGCATCCGTGCCGAGGGGACCCTCGGTCTGGGAATACCATAGCGGGTAATGGGTGGAGTCCGGGGAGGCAACAGGTCCACCTGTGCCTGCCGAACCGCTTCCCACATGAGCCGGGCTGCACGGGGATGGAGTCGCCACTCTACGTGGGGAGTACACTGTCGAGAGAGCGCATCGGCTGTCTGGTTCAGGTTGCCCAGAAGAAACGTGGCCCGCAGGGATTCACCTGCTGACTCCCAAGGAGGAGGCGTCGGGCGAGTTGTGATAACTGCGGTGAGCGTATGCCGCCTTGCGATTGATGTACGCTACGGCAGTCGTGCTGTCCAACCGGACTAGCACGTGTTTGTCCTGCACGAGGGGCTGGAGCCTCCTCAGTGCCAGAAGGACTGCCAACAACTCTAGGCAGTTGATATGCCAACGCAGTCGGGGACCTGTCCACCGACCCGATACTGCGTGCCCACTTGCACACCGCACCCCACCCTTGCAGGGAGGCGTCTGTCGTTCGGAGAAAAGGTCAAGTCTGACCAGGGTAAAAGAGTGCGAAGGCACTGAGGCGTTACCGTAATCCGCCTGGTGCCGGCGTGCCACGCCGTCCAGGGAACCCGACTCTGTAGCCAGTGCTGAAGCGGCCGCATGTGCATCAACCCGAGAGGGTTTACCCCCGTCGAGGACGGCATGTGCCCCAGGAGCCTCTGAAAATTCTTCAGCGGCGTCGAGGGATTCTGACTGATCAACCTCAGACAACGCAGCACTGACTGTGCACGCTCGTTGGTGAGACGTGCTGACATACGGACAGAGTCTAGTTCCATACCGAGGTAAGAGGTGCTCTGCGCGGGGGAGAGCTTGCTCTTCTCCTGGTTGACCCGGAGGCCTAGACGGTCTAGGTGCCGAAGCACAAGGTCCCTGTGCGTGCACAACACATCTCGCGAGTGTGCCAAGATAAGCCAGTCGTCAAGATAGTTTAGCACTCGCACGCCTTGCTCCCTGACAGGAGCTAAGGCAGCCTCCACTTGTTTGAAAAAACACGTGGAGACAGGGCCAGACCGAATGGCAGGACCCTGTACTGATACGCCCTTCCCTCGAACGCGAACCGTAGAAACGGCCGGTGTCGGGGGAGAATAGAGACGTGAAAGTACCCGTCCTTCAGGTCGATCGCCACGACCCAATCCTGGTGACGTACCGAGCCCAGGATGCGCCTCTGCGTCAGCACTCTGAACGGCAGCTTGTGCAGGTGCTTGTTCAGGTGCCGCAGATCCAAAAAATGGGCCGCAGCCCCCCGCCCTTTTTTGGGCACGATGAAGTACTGGCTGTAAAACCCGGACGACATCTCGGTTATAGGGACGGGTTCGACCGCACCCTTCGCCAGAAGGGCGTCGACCTCCTGCTGAAGTACGGAAGCATTCTCTCCTCGCCCCGAGGTGTACAGAATGCCACGAAACTTGGGGGGGGGCGCCTGGCGAATTGGATCGAGTAACCGAGACGGACCGTCCTCTCTATCCAGTGTGACGGGCTGGTGCGCTACCAAGCGCCCAAGAACCGTGACAACGGGACCAGAGGGACAATCTGCCTCACCGTGCCGGGGGAGGCTGGTTCGGTGGCTGACAGTACGGTCACCTCGCACAGGGGGGACCCCCAGGGAGGTTGACGGCTCTGTATGTTTACCTGCTTCAGGCGGCCCGACGCAATGTCCGGAGGAGATTGCGGTCGGCGGCCCGATCCATCCCATACACCGTCTGGACGAGAGTGTTGTGGAGGAAAACCCAGGGGAGATTTGTCTCTTTGTGAGTATGTGGGCGCCGGACCCTGAAAAGGGCCCAGACTCGATGGAACGCGGCAGGCAGCGTCCTTTTCCGATCCGGCATTGGAAAGGCCGGGATTCGGGCCCAGTAAAATCTCCCCCTGGTTCGTCCCGTCAGGGCCGCTTTAAAGAACCTCTTGGCGGGCTGCTGACGGGGAACAGATGCCCTCTTCCGCGGGGGTCCACCTCTGGTGGGTCGTCCCCTGGGAGGTTCCTTAACTGGAGGGCCGCCGCGGGAGGGCAGGGCTGCTGGGAACCAGACTGTGCCCGAGACCATGCCGACCTTTTGGCGGGCACGTTGCCGCGTGGCAGGATCTGTTCGATCGCCTCAGTCTGCCAGACCGCGGAGAACTGCCGTCCTCCACGGTATCACCAAGCAGCCCTGCTTGCGAGATGGGCGCATCCAGAACCGACGTTCTGGGCGCCGCTCACCTGCGCAAGACTAAGCCACAGATGCCTCTCTTGGACCACCATTGTGGACATCGACCGACCCAGTGCACGTGCCGTGGCCTTCGTCGCTCGTAGCGCGAGGTCTGTGGCAGTACGTAGCTCTCATACGAGTTGGGTCGAACTTCCCGCGGTCGAAATCCTTCAGGACTTACCTGAAAAACCCGGAGGACCGCCATGGCGTGGAGAGCGGAGGCGGTTCGTCCAGCAGCACTGCAAGTCTTCGACGAGTGTCGAAGAGCTTACGTGCTCTGGACGGGAGTCTAGGTCGAGCCCCCCCAAGTGGCAGCTGTCTGCGGGCACAAGTGGCCCGCGACTGCACGCTCCACGCGGGGAACGTCAACATAGACTCTAGCCGCCCCACCAACCAGGGAAGTCACAGCCACAGAGCCCTCCGGCCTGAAACGCGCCAAAAGGAGCGCATTCCAGGACTTGGCGAGCTCGTCATGCACCTCCGGGAAAAATGGTAACGGAGCGGGGCGTGGCTTTTGACCACGCCCCCGAAACCGCGCATCTAGCCGCGAGCGTTCCGGCGAGGATGTTGTTACACCCTGCAACCCGATGCACGCGGCTGCCCGGGAAAGCATGGCCGACATCTTAGCCTGAGTCTCCTCCGGAGCTCTCTTCCGCATCCGATGCCAGCAGGCAGCTGTCCGACGCAGCGACAGAGATAGCGTCATCATCCGTGTGCGAAGTCTTACCACTATGAGACGGCCGTCTGCCGCTCGTAGGGGACGAACCAGGTGAGCGTGAAGAGGTATAGATGGTCCGCGAGCGTGAAGCTGACGGAGCGACATCTATCGCGTCCCTAAATCACCCCCGCCGCTCGCCAAAGCGGTCAACCTCGCCGAAACGGCAGCTGAACACGCCTGGGAAACAGACGGGGTGGTGGCAGCGCTCGAAAGAACGTAGCCAACCGTGACCGCAACACCCTGATTGCTATGTCCGCACACACGGGACATTGCATCAGTGAAAACCTGCCTCAGCATGCTTGAGCCCCAAGCAAGTGACACAGGAATCATGGCCGTCAGACTCCGGGATGAGTCTGTCGCACCCAAGGATACAGCTACGAAACATGCTCGTAGCCGGAGGGACTTACCTCTTAAGGTCTGTAGCCTTCTGCCGAAACGCCCAGGGGAAGTCCACCGAAAGGAGAAGTCCGCTGCTCCGCGTCATAAATCCAGCAGGTTTTTCTCGAAGTCGAGTATCGCTTTAGCATCAGCAAACACACAGGTTCCGAAGAACAAAGGATGAGTGAATGACCGCCGCCATCTTCCTTTATACCCGTATGCACGGGGCGGAGACTGGCGTGCACGTGCCATTCGCCAAGCCCATTGGCGTTTTATTAATTAATTATCTCGGAGAAGGTAGGTTCTCAAGATCAAACCCAGTCAGTCTCTCACAACGTCGAGAGACCGACTGAAGGGGAACTGTATTTAAAGTGGGTGGGGGTACTTTTGGGGCAGTTTTGTTTCACCCAAGTGTCCCATATCCACCCCTCTCAAACTGATCCATGGATGCGTATAGCCAGAAACAATGCGTTTGATGCATGCAAAGAAGCAACACTGTGTGTCTCAAGAAGCATTTATTCATGATTATGTAGACATGCTAAAATTTCAAGGCCACACACTACACATTACACATGACATTACACAATTCATTAAATTTACATTTAGTCATTTAGCAGACGTTTTTATCCAAAGCGACTTACAGACGAGGAAACATTGGAAGAAATTATAACAATATAGGCAACAAAATGCATAAGTTAATTAAATCCAGTCCATTAAAGCCTAGCACAGTATGCAAAGCTAAGATTAGTGAGGTAAGTAAAAAAAATTTTTAAAAACACAGAAAAAAATTTGATGTTAAAATCAGTCATCTACATTTTGACGGAAGATATGCATTTTCACACACTACACCGGCCTGTAGTGTTCTAGCAGTGTAAGGTTGAGAGTGGGTTTCTTCAGTATCGGTGTGATGCAGGCCTCTTTGAACACAGTGGGAAATGTCCCAGTGGTGGGCAAAGAGTTGATGATGTGGGTCAGACCAGGCACAACTGCTGGAGAGATGGCATGGAGGAGATGGGTGGGGATGGGATCCAGTGGGCAGGTGGTAGGGTGGTTGGAACCAATGACCTTGGAAACATCATTTTCAGACAGAGGAGAAAAGGCGGGTGATGGGGGTGTAGAAATCTGGCTGTTGATGGCGGTAGTTTTCTTTACGAAGAACGATGCAAAATCAATAGCCGTTAACTCCGATGAAGGTGTGGGAGCAGGTGGACAGAGGAGAGCAGAGAAGGTTTTAAAGAGTGTGTGAGAGTCAGGAGAGTTGCTGATCTTCGAGTGGTTATAATCAGTTTTTGCAGAGGTGACGTCAACGGAGAAAGTAGAGAGAAGAGACTGGTAGAGAGAGAGGTCAGTATGGTCTTTTGAATTGGGCCATTTTCTCTCAGCTGACTGGAGGCTGGTGCCATGCTCACGTGGTACATCCGATAACCAGGGGGCAGACAGGGATGCACGGGCTGGTCCAGATGTAGGAGGGCGTAGGTTGTCCAAGCAGGATGTAAGCGTGGAACACAGAGTGTCTGTGGCACTGTTGGTATTCAAAAGAGAGAGCTCCTCAGAGGGGGGGAGTGCAGACAAGACAGCAGAGGAAAAGCAGGAGGGAGGGAATCCTGATGAGATCCCTGTAGAGAGTGCCAAAAGACTGTTTAGGTGTGAAAAGGGGCCGTCTGCAACACATTGAAATTGTCTTGCAATCCTATGTGGAAAGAATATAGTAATGCTAAACACTAAATTGAGTAAAAAAATGCCACTGTTTACTTGAAGTATACTTACTGTGTATTGTAAAACTAGTGCTTAAATGTCATGGGGGATTATACTATTCAACAAAGACCCATTATAATGCATTTCGATCAACATGACATAAGCAATTGATAATGTAGGAATCTGCACAGAATTGTGTCATATTCACTTGCATTGATGTACCAAAGCATTTGCAACTTGTTCAAAGAAATGAGAAAATGCTTGTTTGATGTGCACAAGTGACACAAGGATGTAAGGATTGAACAAGAAGTTTTGAGAATTTCAAATCGGATCTGAGAAATGTACCAAATTGACTTAGAAAAAACTGTATTTAAAGTGGGTGGGGGTACTTTTGGGGCAGTTTTGTTTCACCCAAGTGTCCCATATCCACCCCTCTCAAACTGATCCATGGATGCATATAGCCAGAAACAATGCGTTTGATGCATGCAAAGAAGCAACACTGTGTGTCTCAAGAAGCATTTATTCATGATTATGTAGACATGCTAAAATTTCAAGGCCACACACTACACATTACACATGACATTACACATTTCATTAAATTTACATTTAGTCATTTAGCAGACGTTTTTATCCAAAGCGACTTACAGACGAGGAAACATTGGAAGAAATTATAACAATATAGGCAACAAAATGCATAAGTTAATTAAATCCAGTCCATTAAAGCCTAGCACAGTATGCAAAGCTAAGATTAGTGAGGTAAGTAAAAAAAATTTTTAAAAACACAGAAAAAAATTAGATGTTAAAATCAGTCATCTACATTTTGACGGAAGATATGCATTTTCACACACTACACCGGCCTGTAGTGTTCTAGCAGTGTAAGGTTGAGAGTGGGTTTCTTCAGTATCGGTGTGATGCAGGCCTCTTTGAACGCAGTGGGAAATGTCCCAGTGGTGGGCAAAGAGTTGATGATGTGGGTCAGACCAGGCACAACTGCTGGAGAGATGGCATGGAGGAGATGGGTGGGGATGGGATCCAGTGGGCAGGTGGTAGGGTGGTTGGAACCAATGACCTTGGAAACATCATTTTCAGACAGAGGAGAAAAGGCGGGTGATGGGGGTGTAGAAATCTGGCTGTTGATGGCGGTAGTTTTCTTTACGAAGAACGATGCAAAATCATTAGCCGTTAACTCCGATGAAGGTGTGGGAGCAGGCGGACAGAGGAGAAATGAGAAGGTTTTTAAGAGTGTGTGAGAGTCAGGAGAGTTGCTGATCTTCGAGTGGTTATAATCAGTTTTTGCAGAGGTGACGTCAACGGAGAAAGTAGAGAGAAGAGACTGGTAGAGAGAGAGGTCAGTATGGTCTTTTGACTTGGGCCATTTTCTCTCAGCTGACTGGAGGCTGGTGCGATGCGCACGTGGTACAACTGATAACCAGGGGGCAGACAGGGATGCACGGGCTGGTCCAGATGTAGGAGGGCGTAGGTTGTCCAAGCAGGATGTAAGCGTGGAACACAGAGTGTCTGTGGTACTGTTGGTTTTCAAAAGAGAGAGTTCCTCAGAGGGGGGGAGTGCAGACAAGACAGCAGAGGAAAAGCAGGAGGGAGGGAATCCTGATGAGATCCCTGTAAAGAGTGCCAAAAGACTTTTTAGGTGTGAAAAGGGGCCGTTTGCAACACATTGAAGTTGTCTTGCAATCCTATGTGGAAAGAATATAGTAATGCTAAACACTAAATTGAGTAAAATAAAATGCCACTGTTTACTTGAAGTATACTTACTGTATATTGTAAAACTAGTGCTTAAATGTAATGGGGGATTATACTATTCAACAGAGACCCATTATAATGCATTTCGATCAACATGACATTAGCAATTGATAATGTAGGAATCTGCACAGAATTGTGTCATATTCACTTGCATTGATGTACCAAAGCATTAGCAACTTGTTCAAAGAAATGAGAAAATGCTTGTTTGATGTGCACAAGTGACACAAGGATGTAAGGATTGAACAAGAAGTTTTGAGAATTTCAAATCGGATCTGAGAAATGTACCAAATTGACTTAGAAAAAACTGTATTTAAAGTTGGTGGGGGTACTTTTGGGGCAGTTTTGTTTCACCCAAGTGTCCCATATCCACCCCTCTCAAACTGATCCATGGATGCATATAGCCAGAAACAATGCGTTTGATGCATGCAAAGAAGCAACACTGTGTGTCTCAAGAAGCATTTATTCATGATTACGTAGACATGCTAAAATTTCAAGGCCACACACTACACATTACACATGACATTACACATTTCATTAAATTTAAATTTAGTCATTTAGCAGACGTTTTTATCCAAAGCGACTTACAGACGAGGAAACATTGGAAGAAATTATAACAATATAGGCAACAAAATGCATAAGTTAATTAAATCCAGTCCATCAAAGCCTAGCACAGTATACAAAGCTAAGATTAGTGAGGTAAGTAAAAAAAAATGTAAGAACACAGAAAAAAATTAGATGTTAAAATCAGTCATCTACATTTTGACGGAAGATATGCATTTTCACACACTACACCGGCCTGTAGTGTTCTAGCAGTGTAAGGTTGAGAGTGGGTTTCTTCAGTAGCGGTGTGATGCAGGCCTCTTTGAATGCAGTGGGAAATGTCCCAGTGGCGGGCAGAGTTGATGATGTGGGTCAGACCAGGCACAACGGCTGGAGAGATGGCATGGAGGAGATGGGTGAGGATGGGATCCAGTAGGCAGGTGGTAGGGTGGTTGGAACCTATGACCTTGGAAACATCATTTTCAGACAGAGGAGAAAAGGCGGGTGATGGGGGTGTAGAAATCTGGCTGTTGATGGCGGTAGTTTTCTTTACGAAGAACGATGCAAAATCATTAGCCGTTAACTCCGATGAAGGTGTGGGAGCAGGCGGACAGAGGAGAGCAGAGAAGGTTTTAAAGAGTGTGTGAGAGTCAGGAGAGTTGCTGATGTTCGAGTGGTTATAATCAGTTATTGCAGAGGTGACGTCAACGGAGAAAGTATAGAGAAGAGACTGGTAGAGAGAGAGGTCAGTATGGTCTTTTGACTTGGGCCATTTTCTCTCAGCTGACTGGAGGCTGGTGCGATGCTCACGTGGTACATCCGATAACCAGGGGGCAGACAGGGATGCACGGGCTGGTCCAGATGTAGGAGGGCGTAGGTTGTACAAGCAGGATGTAAGCGTGGAACACAGAGTGTCTGTGGCACTGTTGGTATTCAAAAGAGAGAGCTCCTCAGAGGGGGGGAGTGCAGACAAGACAGCAGAGGAAAAGCAGGAGGGAGGGAATCCTGATGAGATCCCTGTAGAGAGTGCCAAAAGACTGCTTAGGTGTGAAAAGGGGCCGTCTGCAACACATTGAAGTTGACTTGCAATCCTATGTGGAAAGAATATAGTAATGCTAAACACTAAATTGAGTAAAATAAAATGCCACTGTTTACTTGAAGTATACTTACTGTATATTGTAAAACTAGTGCTTAAATGTCATGGGGGATTATACTATTCAACAGAGACCCATTATAATGCATTTCGATCAACATGACATTAGCAATTGATAATGTAGGAATCTGCACAGAATTGTGTCATATTCACTTGCATTGATGTACCAAAGCATTTGCATCTTGTTCAAAGAAATGAGAAAATGCTTGTTTGTGTGCACAAGTGACACAAGGATGTAAGGATTGAACAAGAAGTTTTGAGAATTTCAAATCGGATCTGAGAAATGTACCAAATTGACTTAGAAAAAACTGTAATTAAAGTGGGTGGGGATCTTTTGGGGCAGTTTTGTTTCACCCAAGTGTCCCATATCCACCCCTCTCAAACTGATCCATGGAAGCATATAGCCAGAAACAATGCGTTTGATGCATGCAAAGAAGCAACACTGTGTGTCTCAAGAAGTATTATTCATGATTACGTAGACATGCAAAAATTTCAAGGCCACACACTACACATTACACATGACATTACACATTTCATTAAATTTAAATTTAGTCATTTAGCAGACGTTTTTATCCAAAGCGACTTACAGACGAGGAAACATTGGAAGAAATTATAACAATATAGGCAACAAAATGCATAAGTTAATTAAATCCAGTCCATTAAAGCCTAGCACAGTATACAAAGCTAAGATTAGTGAGGTAAGTAAAAAAAAAAATTAAGAACACAGAAAAAAATTAGATGTTAAAATCAGTCATCTACATTTTGACGGAAGATATGCATTTTCACACACTACACCGGCCTGTAGTGTTCTAGCAGTGTAAGGTTGAGAGTGGGTTTCTTCAGTAGCGGTGTGATGCAGGCCTCTTTGAACGCAGTGGGAAATGTCCCAGTGGCGGGCAGAGTTGATGATGTGGGTCAGACCAGGCACAACGGCTGGAGAGATGGCATGGAGGAGATGGGTGAGGATGGGATCCAGTTGGCAGGTGGTAGGGTGGTTGGAACCTATGACCTTGGAAACATCATTTTCAGACAGAGGAGAAAAGGCGGGTGATGGGGGTGTAGAAATCTGGCTGTTGATGGCGGTAGTTTTCTTTACGAAGAACGATGCAAAATCATTAGCCGTTAACTCCGATGAAGGTGTGGGAGCAGGCGGACAGAGGAGAGCAGAGAAGGTTTTTAAGAGTGTGCGAGAGTCAGGAGAGTTGCTGATCTTCGAGTGGTTATAATCAGTTATTGCAGAGGTGACGTCAACGGAGAAAGTATAGAGAAGAGACTGGTAGAGAGAGAGGTCAGTATGGTCTTTTGACTTGGGCCATTTTCTCTCAGCTGACTGGAGGCTGGTGCGATGCTCACGTGGTACATCCGATAACCAGGGGGCAGACAGGGATGCACGGGCTGGTCCAGATGTAGGAGGGCGTAGGTTGTACAAGCAGGATGTAAGCGTGGAACACAGAGTGTCTGTGGCACTGTTGGTATTCAAAAGAGAGAGCTCCTCAGAGGGGGGGAGTGCAGACAAGACAGCAGAGGAAAAGCAGGAGGGAGGGAATCCTGATGAGATCCCTGTGGAGAGTGCCAAAAGACTGCTTAGGTGTGAAAAGGGGCCGTCTGCAACAAATTGAAGTTGACTTGCAATCCTATGTGGAAAGAATATAGTAATGCTAAACACTAAATTGAGTAAAATAAAATGCCACTGTTTACTTGAAGTATACTTACTGTATATTGTAAAACTAGTGCTTAAATGTCATGGGGGATTATACTATTCAACAGAGACCCATTATAATGCATTTCGATCAACATGACATTAGCAATTGATAATGTAGGAATCTGCACAGAATTGTGTCATATTCACTTGCATTGATGTACCAAAGCATTTGCAACTTGTTCAAAGAAATGAGAAAATGCTTGTTTGATGTGCACAAGTGACACAAGGATGTAAGGATTGAACAAGAAGTTTTGAGAATTTCAAATCGGATCTGAGAAATGTACCAAATTGACTTAGAAAAAACTGTAATTAAAGTGGATGGGGTTCTTTTGGGGCAGTTATGTTTCACCAAAGTGTCCCATATCCACCCCTCTCAAACTGATCCATGGAAGTGTAACCCCCGCTTGTGACAAGGAAAGCTAACAATGTGTTTATCATCTACACTATGGACCAGAATTCTCTACGGTTCAGAAGACACCAGAATTCTTGCCAGGCGAAGCACACACACACATATGATTGTAACTGTCTTATTTATGAAGAATATGAATTAATTGGGTTTTCAATGAGGCACAATTATTATTTAAATGACAGCATATAAAGGATTATAAAACAAGAAGAAATAAAATGCAAGGAATACAAAACAAAATATGAATTGGTTTAACAGCAATGAAATAAAATTCTGATGTACTTGTAGGAAAACTTAAGACAATAAGTCAAATCTCACTTCCACATTTCACATCTGCAAGTTCAGTAACGGATCAATAATTGAACACTTTGAACGATATATATATATGAATGTGAACACCAGTGTCCTTTGTGGGCAAAGATCAATGTCCAAAAGCGTCTCATCCTTTAAATGTTCCAGTAACAAAAAGGAAAAAATATTTCAAACCTTCAAAATCCAAATGAAACGATTCGTTGGGGTGACGAAATGAATATGTCCAAAGAACAAAATATCACGTGTCTCGGTTGTCTCGTGGGTGACTCGCCATCTTTACTCGATTACACCATCAAAGTGTTTCAGACCCATGCGGTCCACAGGTGACGTTAAGCAAATCCAGAATCTATTATTTCAGATAATAAAACTGGCCTGCGTATAACACAGGATAACATTCAAAATCAATACACATTAACAATTAAAGTTACACATACTTCGTCAACAACGTGAACATTCACCCAATATTGGAACAAAATAAATATCTTGGCTCACCGATTCCCTCGTGTATCACGTGCTTTAATCTCCCTCAGAGTCACGGAGAATGACTCAATCATGGGCCTATTCTTCCGAATTTAAATTCTGCAGTGAAAAACTAGGTATTTAGGAATAACTAGCGATTTTAGCTGCTTCGCAGCTTCTTGCGCACGTTTTTTCTGTTTCTCTTTCCAGACGCTTCCGCGGGGCGGAGTCAACTCGACCTAGACTGTTTCTATTGGCTGCTCACCTGCGCTGCAGCTAAGGGCTTAAAGTGAAATGTGTTTAATTGCAACTCATTTCGTCTTGGTTCTTATCGTTAATAAACCATATCTGTATGGAATATATTACATTATCATTTTTCCCATTTCATTCCTACTTTTATTAGTTAGGTGTAAATTCACTGACCAAAACTAACTCAGGCTACAAAGGTTTTTGAGCCTAGGTTACACTCTCCCCCCTTAAAAGTATGCAAGTCTCTTTGCATATCGCTGGTCTTTACATGCTCTTGTGACGTAGGATCACTTAAGCGGGGATACTCCTGAAGGGACTCTGAGAAGGCATCATTTAAGCCTTGGAGAAGGGACTGGACTATGGTTATCAAAGGATTTCCTAATTTAGGGTAAGTAAAGATTTTGGGCTTCTCTTTAGTCCTAAGTGACCTTCTTAACTCATCCTGTTGATGTGCTCCACACTCAGGGACCTCTGTATCCATTCCAGTATTCTCTGCACCATCCAATTCCTCTTCAACTGAACTGGATTCGGGCATGGGGAACTCATCTTAACTTGGATTTTCCACTTCCGAAACAGTCGAATGAGTTAAATTGACAGTTTCTTCCCTTTCAGGTGGGACTCCAGGATTCGCAGGTAAGTCTTCAGCAGGGACACACGGTTTGTGCATTTCCCTTGGAAATCCTGAGTTCAGGGTTTGGGTAAGAGTTTCTTTCCCATGTTGCAGCACTTCGGAGGTATGGATCAAGAAAGGCTCACTTATACCAAATTGAGGCCCCGGATAGTAAACCTCCTCTTCCGAATCGGGAGTATCTTCCTCGGGATCTTCACGGACTGTTTTGCTGCGGGTCTTGCGCTTAGGAGCTGGACTTTGTGACTCGTGTTGGCTGACATCAGAGGAAAGAGTTCCACAAGGCAGCAGCAGATCACGGTGTAATGTCCGAATAGGTCCCGTCTGGGACTCAGGGCATACCTTGTATACAGGCAAGTCACCGTGTTGGCATACTACCACATAAACTGTTCCCTCCCATTTATCAGCAAGTTTATTTTTCCCTCTTAGTTTGACGTTCCTCACGAGAACTCTGTCGCCTTTGCTCAATTCTGATGCTGTTACATGTCTGTCATAGCGAGCTTTATTTTTCTCTGCCATCTTTTTGGAATTTGTTACTGCAATTCGAAAACTTTCTTCGAGGCTCGACTTGAGGTTTTTCACATACTCACAGTGTGTCACATCCATCTTACCCTTCAGTGGTAATCCAAACGCTAAATCCACTGGCATTCTTGGTTGTCTCCCGAACATTAATTCGTAAGGACTAAATCCGGTAGTTTCGTTTCTGGTACAGTTATACGCATGTACCAGTGGTTTAACAAACTCTTTCCAGTGACTTTTCTTTTTAGTTTCCAAGGTTCCCAGCATATTCAGCAGGGTTCTGTTGAATCTTTCAACTGGGTTTCCTCTTGGATGGTAGGGGGTTGTTCTGACCTTCTGCACCCCAGCAATATCACACAGCTCTCTGATCAGGTGTGACTCAAAATCCGGGCCCCGGTCGCTGTGGAGGCGTTCGGGATAACCGTAATGACATATAAACTGCTCCCACAGACACTTCGCAACGGTCTTTGCTTTCTGATTGGGGGTGGGGATAGCTAGGGCATACTTGGTAAAATGGTCAGTTATTACCAACACATCCTTGGTGTTGCTACGGTCAGGTTCAATAGTAAGGAAATCCATACATACAAGTTGCAAGGGACGATTTGTTAAGATATTCACCAACGGTGCAGCCTTTTCAGGTAGGGCCTTTCTCCGCATGCACCTGTCACACGTTCTGATCTTATGCTCTATGTCTGAAGCCATCTTGGGCCAATAGAATCTGGCTCGTGCCAAATCTAGAGTACGGTCAATGCCCATATGACCAAGGTCGTCGTGTAGATGTTTGAGGACGTCCGAATGGAACTTCTCAGGTAAGACCAACTGATATCTGTCCCTATCAGCTACGTTCCTCCTACGGTACAAGATTCCATCATGGAACTCTATCCGATCATTCTCCCTAAGGAGGTAAGGTAACCTTGGAAGAGCATTTCGGAGGGTTCTTGGAGGAGATTCTCCTGTCTGAATTTGGGTAATAACTTCCTTAATGCAGGGATCGTCCAATTGAGCCTTTCGGATCTCTGCCGGAGATAGTTGGGGAATAGTTGGTAGGCCTTCATACTGACCTTCTTGAGAGTAAGCATCAGGTACTGCAGATGTCTGCATTGTCAAAGAACCAATGAAAGTAATAGGCAGATCGTGTGAGAACTCAGACCATTGAGTGAGCCGGCTATCGCAGATGGCTCGAACTACATCACTATCGATCACTTGTTCATCAGTCTCTGCAGTCAGGCGTTCAACCAGAGAGAGTATTCGACTCTGCTCATCGCGAGAAGCATCGTCTGTAGGAAGGTCTGAATGAGGCCGCCGAGACAACCCATCAGCGTCAACATTTTGCTTCCCACACCTGTACTGCAGTTTGAAATTGTAAGTGGAGAGTGTTGCTAACCACCTGTAACCTACTGCGTCAAGCTTAGCAGTGGTAAGAACATAAGTTAGAGGGTTACTGTCTGTCACTACCGTGAAAGTGCTGCCATAAAGGAAATCATGGAATTTCTCAGTTACTGCCCACTTCAACGCTAGGAATTCAAGTTTGTGAGCAGGGTACTTTGACTCACTGGCTGAGAGTCCTCGGCTCGCATAAGCAATTACTCTGGCTTGTCCGCCTTGCTCTTGGTAAAGAGCGGCACCTAACCCTGACGTACTTGCATCAGTATGCAGTATATACGGTGATTTGGGGTCTGCAAAGGCCAATACCGGAGCAGTAGTGAGCTCTTCAATGATCTGATCAAATGCCACCTGACAACCAGTTGTCCATCTATCGTTGAAGAAATCCTTGGGGTTTCGGTAATGTCCATTTTCTACTGAATTTTTGCCCTTACGAGTAGGGGGGTAACCTGCAGTTAAATCATTCAAGGGTTTGATTTTCTTGGAAAAATCCTTGACAAAGCGACGGTAATATCCGACAAATCCTAGGAAGGATCGAAGTTCTTTTAAATTCCTGGGAATCGGCCAGGTTTTGACAGCTGCTACCTTATCGGGATCAGTTCGCACTCCTTGATCAGATACTACATGTCCAAGATAACCAACTGAGGTTTGCGCAAAGATACATTTCTCAGGGGCAAGTTTCAGACCGTATTCTTTAAGCCTGTTAAGAACTCTGAATAGCCTCTCTTCGTGCTCCTCCAAATTCTGGGAGAATACAATTATGTCATCTATAAAGACGAGAACTTCACGAAGGTTTATATCTGACATGCACTTCTCCATGACTCTCTGAAAGGTACTTGGCGCATTAGTGACTCCCTGAGGCATACGATTAAACTCGTAAAACCCCAAAGGGCACACAAACGCAGTTTTGGCTTTATCTTTTTCCTCGACCTCAATTTGGTAGAACCCCGATCTCAGGTCAAGTACCGAAAACCACTTCGATCCTGTCAAGGCCATAAAGGTGTCTTCGAGTTTTGGGAGGGCATAAGCATCTTTTATGGTCCGCTGATTCAACTTCCTGAAATCTATACATAACCTGACATCACCACTTTTCTTCTTTACAACGACGATTGGGGAAGAGTAAGGGGACTCAGATTCTCGTATGACTCCAGCGTCAAGCAATTCCTGGAGATGCTTCTTCACAGCTTCCATGTCCTCTGGATGTATAGGCCTTGGGCGGTGTTTGAAGGGTGTCTCATCAGTGAGGTTGATCCTATGCTTAACCTTTTCGGTGCGTCCAAAGTCTTGAGAGTGTAATGAAAAAACCTCAGGCATCCCTCTTAGTCGGCTAATAAGTCTTTCCTTCCAATCTGATGGAATAGGCGAATCGCCAAAGTTGAACTCAAGAGAAGTTTCTGGGACAGGCTCGGTTTCATTCACACTGTGGGACTGTTTACTGGAGGTCACAGACTGGACGGCCTTTAGCTCGGCCACAATGCACCTGGGAGGAATTGTGATGTCGTGAGTGGTAGGATTGGAGATTACTACAGGTAAGTGACCAAACTTATTCTCACCAAGAGTGACCACACATGTCTTAACAATCAAACCACCTGGCAAAGAAGAAGATGATGGGTGCTCAACTACGACCCATTTGTCAGGGAACACCCCTTGTACAGAAGCTATTCCGCAAAGGATTGCGCTTTGGCCTGCAGGGATCTCTTGGGATCGTTTCTCTGGTAAACGCACCAAGCCAACATTTCCCTCTAGACCTTGCCTGTGACGTAACTCCAGGATACTAAGAATTTTCTTATAGCCATAAGAGGGCGAGAAGTATCTGGGTCTGTACTGAGAAAAATCCTTGTAAAGCTCATCTAAGGTATTTGTGCCTATCAGAACAGATGGCTGAAGAGTGGAAGGAAGATCAGGGATAACAAGAGCTAAAGTGTTCACTTCCGTACTAACTCCAACAAAGTCTCTAGGGAAAGCAATGGTTACTTCAACGTAACCAAGGTAAGGGATATTTTGACCGTTGGCACTCTCAACTTCAAGCAAATTATCTAAGGAGCGAACCTGCTGGTCAGTCAGACATTTATTGTAAAAGGACTCCGTGATGGTGGTGACTTGTGAGCCTGTGTCGAGCAAACAGTCACACATCACTCCTGCTATGCTTACTTGGGCAGTGCATCTAGCACCAATTAGTCCCCTGGGCAAAACTGTTTGTCGAGAGTTTACCTGCGCTCGAGCCATTAAGGATTTACGTGGTTTGGGACACTCTGTTTGGATCTCAGTTCCTGCCTGTCCCGCACCAGGAACTGCCTTCAGTTTAACCGTGACTTGGAGTTGCCATACAGTAAGTCCCACTCCTTCTGCCTCTTTGTGAGTTGCTCTCTTTTCTCTGCTACTAAAGTAGGATTCGGGTCATCTGAACAGGTGCTGGCAATGTGTCCCTCTTCTCCACATCTAAAACAGTAGCCTGGTTTTGGTCTAAGCGGCTGCGATCTGTCTGGAACTTTATCTTTTCCCTTAAGACTACTTACACTCTGCTTATTTACTGTTTTAACAGCACTCACATTAGGGCTGTGCTTGTCTTTGGATTGTTGGGAGGTTAGTACTGCAAGCTGCTTTTGGAGTTCTGTTATTTGACTTGCCAACTGAGCGGTAACCGAATGTAACTGGGTCACTTCATCTCCTGTGGCTGTTTGAGACTGTACTACGACGCGCTGCTTAGAATTTCCCAGATGTTGTTTCATCCGTACGTTTTTAGAAGCATATTTGCTCTCCTCGGTACGTATCATTGTCATTAACTCCGCAAAGGACGGGGGGGAATTATTTTTCTGCTCCAGCCGCAACTCTAGGAGCAAGGTGCTTTCCCAGCATCCTCTGCAAAACTGTTTAAGCAGATGCTTATTAATGTCTGAGCTAAGCACTCCACCACGGCGCATAGTGGTCTGTAATGCAACATGCAATCGCTGCAAGTAAGCAGAAGGTTTTTCACCTGGGTTCTGGAATGTATTCAGGAACTTGGCGAATAACTCATCACCATCTTCGATGGGAGCAAAAGCAGAATCAAGAAGCTGAATGTAAGACGAAGGCGATGCTGCTGGACTAAGGGATTTTACAATGTCTGCAGCAGGAGACAAAAGACTCTCACAGATCCTGCGCACTCTATTGAAATCTGAGACCGTTGGGTCTCGAAAGAGGAGTTCAGCGCTGGCGCGCCAAGTTTCGTAATCAGCCTCGTTGGGAGGACGGGGAGTTCGTCCAGAGAAAACACGAAGCCGCGATGGTGAATTTCCAGACACAGCAAAATCGCTTGCTCGTACCAGATGCTCTACCACAACTTTCTGTACCGCAGGTGGGCTCAAGTCGGTAACAGTGAGTGATGGGGATTGTGGGCTTGTGGCTAGGGAAACTTGTGGGACAGTATCACATTGCGCAATATTTGTCGGCACTCGAGGTTGCTGGAGAACGGAACCTATACGAGGTAGATCTGTTGGATTATCAAGAATAGAGTCGTCAGCTTCAGCAAGGACGGTCTCAGAGCTCGGCACAACAGCCTCCTGAATGTGAACTAACATGCCCTTCAGAATGTCCTCAAAGCTTTTCCCGCTACGATTTGCTAAGGCTTTGAGCTCTTCGAGGTAAGTTTCGGTTGTGGTTTTTCCAAAGCTCTGAACATAAGAACTCGACAGGGCTGTCACTCGGAAGGAGACATCAGGATTATTTTGTGCTGTCTGGACATAGGGAAATAGTTCCTGAAGAGCTTGCACTGCTAATCCAGAAGTGAATTCAACTATAAAAGACTTCTCTGTCTCTGAGCTAGATTCATTCACTGGGATAACTCTGCTAATTTTACCATACTGTTTCACGAAATCAATTACATCTTCATGTAGTTCTGTTCCAGTTACACCACTAATTAAAACGGCATTTGGGACTTTCACACACTCTTTCTCTACGATTTCCATTTTGTTGTTTCCCTTTTTTTTCTGTTTAACGACTGTCTAAGACGGCTGGTTCTCTCTGATTGGATTTTTTCTTTTTTTTTTTATATATATATGTGTGTTCCGCCCCGGCTGACTCCTGGCTGGCTCGCCACTATTTGTAACCCCCGCTTGTGACAAGGAAAGCTAACAATGTGTTTATCATCTACACTATGGACCAGAATTCTCTACGGTTCAGAAGACACCAGAATTCTTGCCAGGCGAAGCACACACACACATATGATTGTAACTGTCTTATTTATGAAGAATATGAATTAATTGGGTTTTCAATGAGGCACAATTATTATTTAAATGACAGCATATAAAGGATTATAAAACAAGAAGAAATAAAATGCAAGGAATACAAAACAAAATATGAATTGGTTTAACAGCAATGAAATAAAATTCTGATGTACTTGTAGGAAAACTTAAGACAATAAGTCAAATCTCACTTCCACATTTCACATCTGCAAGTTCAGTAACGGATCAATAATTGAACACTTTGAACGATATATATATATGAATGTGAACACCAGTGTCCTTTGTGGGCAAAGATCAATGTCCAAAAGCGTCTCATCCTTTAAATGTTCCAGTAACAAAAAGGAAAAAATATTTCAAACCTTCAAAATCCAAATGAAACGATTCGTTGGGGTGACGAAATGAATATGTCCAAAGAACAAAAGATCACGTGTCTCGGTTGTCTCGTGGGTGACTCGCCATCTTTACTCGATTACACCATCAAAGTGTTTCAGACCCATGCGGTCCACAGGTGACGTTAAGCAAATCCAGAATCTATTATTTCAGATAATAAAACTGGCCTGCGTATAACACAGGATAACATTCAAAATCAATACACATTAACAATTAAAGTTACACATACTTCGTCAACAACGTGAACATTCACCAAATATTGGAACAAAATAAATATCTTGGCTCACCGATTCCCTCGTGTATCACGTGCTTTAATCTCCCTCAGAGTCACGGAGAATGACTCAATCATGGGCCTATTCTTCCGAATTTAAATTCTGCCGTGAAAAACTAGGTATTTAGGAATAACTAGCGATTTTAGCTGCTTCGCAGCTTCTTGCGCACGTTTTTTCTGTTTCTCTTTCCAGACGCTTCCGCAGAGCGGAGTCAACTCGACCTAGACTGTTTCTATTGGCTGCTCACCTGCGCTGCAGCTAAGGGCTTAAAGTGAAATGTGTTTAATTGCAACTCATTTCGTCTTGGTTCTTATCGTTAATAAACCATATCTGTATGGAATATATTACATTATCATTTTTCCCATTTCATTCCTACTTTTATTAGTTAGGTGTAAATTCACTGACCAAAACTAACTCAGGCTACAAAGGTTTTTGAGCCTAGGTTACAGAAGCATATAGCCAGAAACAATGCGTTTGATGCATGCAAAGAAGCAACACTGTGTGTCTCAAGAAGTATTATTCATGATTAAGTAGACATGCAAAAATTTCAAGGCCACACACTACACATTACACATGACATTACACATTTCATTAAATTTAAATTTAGTCATTTAGCAGACGTTTTTATCCAAAGCGACTTACAGACGAGGAAACATTGGAAGAAATTATAACAATATAGGCAACAAAATGCATAAGTTAATTAAATCCAGTCCATTAAAGCCTAGCACAGTATACAAAGCTAAGATTAGTGAGGTAAGTAAAAAAAAAATTTAAGAACACAGAAAAAAATTAGATGTTAAAATCAGTCATCTACATTTTGACGGAAGATATGCATTTTCACACACTACACCGGCCTGTAGTGTTCTAGCAGTGTAAGGTTGAGAGTGGGTTTCTTCAGTAGCGGTGTGATGCAGGCCTCTTTGAACGCAGTGGGAAATGTCCCAGTGGCGGGCAGAGTTGATGATGTGGGTCAGACCAGGCACAACGGCTGGAGAGATGGCATGGAGGAGATGGGTGAGGATGGGATCCAGTGGGCAGGTGGTAGGGTGGTTGGAACCTATGACCTTGGAAACATCATTTTCAGACAGAGGAGAAAAGGCGGGTGATGGGGGTGTAGAAATCTGGCTGTTGATGGCGGTAGTTTTCTTTACGAAGAACGATGCAAAATCATTAGCCGTTAACTCCGATGAAGGTGTGGGAGCAGGCGGACAGAGGAGAGCAGAGAAGGTTTTTAAGAGTGTGCGAGAGTCAGGAGAGTTGCTGATCTTCGAGTGGTTATAATCAGTTATTGCAGAGGTGACGTCAACGGAGAAAGTATAGAGAAGAGACTGGTAGAGAGAGAGGTCAGTATGGTCTTTTGACTTGGGCCATTTTCTCTCAGCTGACTGGAGGCTGGTGCGATGCTCACGTGGTACATCCGATAACCAGGGGGCAGACAGGGATGCACGGGCTGGTCCAGATGTAGGAGGGCGTAGGTTGTACAAGCAGGATGTAAGCGTGGAACACAGAGTGTCTGTGGCACTGTTGGTATTCAAAAGAGAGAGCTCCTCAGAGGGGGGGAGTGCAGACAAGACAGCAGAGGAAAAGCAGGAGGGAGGGAATCCTGATGAGATCCCTGTAGAGAGTGCCAAAAGACTGCTTAGGTGTGAAAAGGGGCCGTCTGCAACACATTGAAGTTGACTTGCAATCCTATGTGGAAAGAATATACTAATGCTAAACACTAAATTGAGTAAAATAAAATGCCACTGTTTACTTGAAGTATACTTACTGTATATTGTAAAACTAGTGCTTAAATGTCATGGGGGATTATACTATTCAACAGAGACCCATTATAATGCATTTCGATCAACATGACATAAGCAATTGATAATGTAGAAATCTGCACAGAATTGTGTCATATTCACTTGCATTGATGTAACAAAGCATTTGCAACTTGTTCAAAGAAATGAGAAAATGCTTGTTTGATGTGCACAAGTGACACAAGGATGTAAGGATTGAACAAGAAGTTTTGAGAATTTCAAATCGGATCTGAGAAATGTACCAAATTGACTTAGAAAAAACTGTATTTAAAGTGGGTGGGGGTACTTTTGGGGCAGTTTTGTTTCACCCAAGTGCCCCATATCCACCCCTCTCAAACTGATCCATGGATGCGTATAGCCAGAAACAATGCGTTTGATGCATGCAAAGAAGCAACACTGTGTGTCTCAAGAAGCATTTATTCATGATTATGTAGACATGCTAAAATTTCAAGGCCACACACTACACATTACACATGACATTACACATTTCATTAAATTTACATTTAGTCATTTAGCAGACGTTTTTATCCAAAGCGACTTACAGACGAGGAAACATTGGAAGAAATTATAACAATATAGGCAACAAAATGCATAAGTTAATTAAATCCAGTCCATTAAAGCCTAGCACAGTATGCAAAGCTAAGATTAGTGAGGTAAGTAAAAAAAATTTTTAAAAACACAGAAAAAAATTAGATGTTAAAATCAGTCATCTACATTTTGATGGAAGATATGCATTTTCACACACTACACCGGCCTGTAGTGTTCTAGCAGTGTAAGGTTGAGAGTGGGTTTCTTCAGTAGCGGTGTGATGCAGGCCTCTTTGAACGCAGTGGGAAATGTCCCAGTGGTGGGCAAAGAGTTGATGATGTGGGTCAGACCAGGCACAACTGCTGGAGAGATGGCATGGAGGAGATGGGTGGGGATGGGATCCAGTGGGCAGGTGGTAGGGTGGTTGGAACCAATGACCTTGGAAACATCATTTTCAGACAGAGGAGAAAAGGCGGGTGATGGGGGTGTAGAAATCTGGCTGTTGATGGCGGTAGTTTTCTTTACGAAGAACGATGCAAAATCATTAGCCGTTAACTCCGATGAAGGAGTGGGAGCAGGCAGACAGAGGAGAGCAGAGAAGGTTTTTAAGAGTGTGTGAGAGTCAGGAGAGTTGCTGATCTTCGAGTGGTTATAATCAGTTATTGCAGAGGTGACGTCAACGGAGAAAGTAAAGAGAAGAGACTGGTAGAGAGAGAGGTCAGTATGGTCTTTTGACTTGGGCCATTTTCTCTCAGCTGACTGGAGGCTGGTGCGATGCTCACGTGGTACATCCGATAACCAGGGGGCAGACAGGGATGCACGGGCTGGTCCAGATGTAGGAGGGCGTAGGTTGTCCAAGCAGGATGTAAGCGTGGAACACAGAGTGTCTGTGGCACTGTTGGTATTTGAAAGAGAGAGCTCCTCAGAGGGGGGAGTGCAGACAAGACAGCAGAGGAAAAGCAGGAGGGAGGGAATCCTGATGAGATCCCTGTAGAGAGTGCCAAAAGACTGTTTAGGTGTGAAAAGGGGCCGTCTGCAACACATTGAAGTTGTCTTGCAATCCTATGTGGAAAGAATATAGTAATGCTAAACACTAAATTGAGTAAAATAAAATGCCACTGTTTACTTGAAGTATACTTACTGTATATTGTAAAACTAGTGCTTAAATGTCATGGGGGATTATACTATTCAACAGAGACCCATTATAATGCATTTCGATCAACATGACAGAAGCAATTGATAATGTAGGAATCTGCACAGAATTGTGTCATATTCACTTGCATGGATGTACCAAAGCATTTGTAACTTGTTCAAAGAAATTTTAAAATGCTTGTTTGATGTGCACAAGTGACACACGGATGTAAGGATTGAACAAGAAGTTTTGAGAATTTCAAATCGGATCTGAGAAATTTACCAAATTGACTTAGAAAAAAACTCTATTTAAAGTGGGTGGGGGTACTTTTGGGGCAGTTTTGTTTCAACCAAGTGTTCCATTTCCACCCCTCTCAAACTGATGCATGGATGCATATAGCCAGAAAAAATTTGTTTGATGCATGCAAAGAAGCAACACTGTGTGTCTCAAGAAGCATTTATTCATGATTACGTAGAGATGCTAAAATTTCAAGGCCACACACTACACATTACACATGACATTAAACATTTCATTAAATTTACATTTAGTCATTTAGCAGACGTTTTTATCCACAGCGACTTACAGACGAGGAAACATTGGAAGCAATTATAACAATATAGGCAACAAAATGCATAAGTTAATTAAATCCAGTCCATTACATTTACATTTAGTCATTTAGCAGACGCTTTTATCCAAAGCGACCATTAAAGCCTAGCACAGTATACAAAGCTAAGAATAGTGAGGTAAGTAAAAAAAATTTTTTTTAAGAAAGAAAAGAATTAGAGGTTATAATCAGTCATCTACATTTTGACAGAAGATATGCATTTTCACACACTACACCGGCCTGTAGTGTTCTAGCAGTGTAAGGTTGAGAGTGGGTTTCTTCAGTAGCGGTGTGATGCAGGCCTCTTTGAACGCAGTGGGAAATGTCCCATTGGAGAGCAAAGAGTTGATGATGTGCGTTAACTGCGATGAAGGTGTGGGAGCAGGCGGACAGAGGAGAGCAGAGAAGGTTTTTAAGAGTGTGTGAGAGTCAGGAGAGTTGCTGATCTTCGAGTGGTTATAATCAGTTTTTGCAGAGGTGACGTCAACGGAGAAAGTAGAGAGAAGAGACTGGTAGAGAGAGAGGTCAGTATGGTCTTTTGATTTGGGCCATTTTCTCTCAGCTGACTGGAGGCTGGTGCGATGCTCACGTGGTACATCCGATAACCAGGGGGCAGACAGGGATGCACGGGCTGGTCCAGATGTAGGACGGCATAGGTTGTCCAAGCAGGATGTAAGTGTGGAACAAAGAGTGTCTGTGGCACTGTTGGTATTCAAAAGAGAGAGCTCCTCAGAGGGGGGGAGTGCAGACAAGACAGCAGAGGAAAAGCAGGAGGGAGGGAATCCTGATGAGATCCCTGTAGAGAGTGCCAAAAGACTGTTTAGGTGTGAAAAGGGGCCGTCTGCAACACATTGAAGTTGTCTTGCAATCCTATGTGGAAAGAATATAGTAATGCTAAACACTAAATTGAGTAAAAAAATGCCACTGTTTACTTGAAGTATACTTACTGTATATTGTAAAACTATTGCTTAAATGTCATGGGGGATTATACTATTCAACAGAGACCCATTATAATGCATTTCGAGCAACATGACATAAGCAATTGATAATGTAGGAATCTGCACAGAATTGCGTCATATTCACTTGCATTGATGTACCAAAGCATTTACAACTTGTTCAAAGAAATGAGAAAATGCTTGTTTGATGTGCACAAGTGACACAAGGATGTAAGGATTGAACAAGAAGTTTTGAGAATTTCAAATATGATCTGAGAAATGTACCAAATTGACTTAGAAAAAACTGTATTTAAAGTGGGTGGGGGTACTTTTGGGGCAGTCTTGTTTCAACCAAGTGTCCCATTTCCACCCCTCTCAAACTGATGCATGGATGCATATAGCCAGAAACAATTTGTTTGATGCATGCAAAGAAGCAACACTGTGTTTCTCAAGAAGCATTTATTCATGATTACGTAGACATGCTAAAATTTCAAGGCCACACACTACACATTACACATGACATTACACATTTCATTAAATTTACATTTAGTCATTTAGCAGACGTTTTTATCCAAAGCGACTTACAGACGAGGAAACATTGGAAGAAATTATAACAATATAGGCAACAAAATGCATAAGTTAATTAAATCCATTTCATTAAAGCCTAGCACAGTATACAAAGCTAAGAAGAGTGAGGTAAGTAAAACATTTTTTTTTAAGAAGACAGAAAAGAATTAGAGGTTATAATCAGTCATCTACATTTTGACAGAAGATATGCATTTTCACACACTACACCGGCCTGTAGTGTTCTAGCAGTGTAAGGTTGAGAGTGGGTTTCTTCAGTAGCGGTGTGAAGCAGGCCTCTTTGAACGCAGTGGGAAATGTCCCATTGGAGAGCAAAGAGTTGATGATGTGCGTTAACTGCGATGAAGGTGTGGGAGCAGGCGGACAGAGGAGAGCAGAGAAGGTTTTTAAGAGTGTGTGAGAGTCAGGAGAGTTGCTGATCTTCGAGTGGTTATAATCAGTTATTGCAGAGGTGACGTCAACTGAGAAAGTAGAGAGAAGAGACTGGTAGAGAGAGAGGTCAGTATGGTCTTTTGACTTGGGCCATTTTCTCTCAGCTGACTGGTGATGAACATTTAAACAATGTTCTGCGCGTTCAAAAATTGGAGAGAGGCCAGTTCAGAAAACGTTGAAATTTATTGATCAGAAGTCTCAAACAAACAGCTGTTTCGGTGGATCCTCAGACACACAAACGTCTCACAAAGGGTCGACCACCAGAAAACACATACACATGGTTTTATATTTCACGCCGAATCTCTTCTTCAGCCTGGGTCCAATCAGATCGCCTTCCCTTTGTCTGCATTCCAGCCAATCAGCTCACTGCCTTGTTTTCAAACCCGACATCTGTAACAAATTTGCACACAAGACCCTCACCCATTCCATGGGGCCCCCCGTGTAATCTAATCTTTTCACACACACATAGCAATATCCTGTGGAAAAACCCCACAATATCAGCGCTGTCTCGGTTAACCCAACTAACACCCTGGTTATATTTTCAACATATTATGCATAGTTAGTAATCAATAATGAAATCATATTAAATGTAAAGGCACGTTTAAACCACAATAAGATCCTTGAGTGTACACATTGCTTCCCCAAAAATAAGATGTGGTTATTGTTACACATTCACACAAGCAGATCCTGCAACCCCCCTCTCACTGACCACATTCCGATCTCTGGCAACATCTAGCATCTGTAGAACTCTCTGCTTCAAGCAGGAAAATACATCCGATTTAAACAACATCAATCATCCATTTTTATATCGATCCATATACGGATCTAAATTCCCACAATTCCCTCTCTTGACCATTAAAAAATGGTCATAAAACATTACAATCATCATTATCATCCTCATCTAGGAAATGGTCGCCAGACAATAGAGGCATGGTATATTTCGGAGGGGTTAGGTCTGTCTTTTCTATTGACGATAAAATCAGCCGGTTACACAGTGATCTGATACAGGGAATGCAACAGCATCCACATGAGACCAAAATACCTGCAAATACAGCTATTGATAACACAATCGACATTAAAACTGATTTCCATTTGCCTAGTGCCTTGTCTAGCCAATCTCCAATAGGATTATTCACTCCTGAATGTCCTTCATTTCGATAGACAAAGTTCTCAACCCTTCCAATGCCCTAGTGACTGATCCGTCTGGTGCTGTATTATTAGGAATGTAAGTACAGCAAAGATCACCAAACATAACACATACTCCTCCCTTTTCTGCCAACAACATGTCCAGAGCCATACGGTTCTGTATAGCCATAAGTGAAGTTGGTGCTAGCTGTTCTGCTAAACCATCTACTGCATCCCTTGTCATATTTGCTAACCTCATCACATTATAATGTACATGATTAATCCTATCTACATTCTTGTTTGGGGTGACTGGAAAAATAGCAGCTATTATTGGTATATTCTCAAAACCTGCTGCCACTTGGTTCGCTAGCTTATGTTCATCTGGAACACCTCTGGGAATCCCAATCGGGTCAATGTATGTCGGACTATTTAATGATAAATCTACACTTGATCCTATTGCTCTCTTTGTAATGATGTGTCTCCTACGTCTTCTAGTCAATGTTGCTGAATTCACGGTTTCCGTTCTGACTGCTCTGTCTCCTATCAGGGTTATTGGGGCTCCCAGTCTCACCATGGCACACACTCCCTTTGCCTTCTCAGGTATCCTAGTAAACAATCTTCGATCTCCACAATAATAATACAAACCTGCTCTAGCCCACGTACCTATCTCAGTCCCATTATCTACTATGATCTGATCACACCACTCCTTATTTATCTCCCCCAGGTTGCTGGTTGGTGATAGACGTTTAATATCAAAACAGGTATAATTTGCTTTCTTCTGTGTAAATGGACCTGCCCGTGAAAGGTTGGTTATTGGTGGGAATATTGCTGCCAATGTGGTAAAATTTTTTGGACTGGCCATCCGTGTCAATGCCAGCATACACTCATAACCCCAGATATCGTTTTGGTACAACGGGGCTGGTTCAATATATAAATGGGGTCTTGCATTAGCACATCCAACACAATCGTCTAAGCTCTGTTCTCTGGCTGTGGTAATTATCCATTCCAGCCACAAATTATTTTCCCCATATCCTGTGGCTCTTTCTATCATATCTTCTGGTTTTAACATGGTGTAATCTATTTCTACCACTCCATTCTTTTGTCCTACCGATAATGGCTCAGCTACTGTCCCATTTCTTTCCTCCTCAGGTGAACTGTCCACAACAAATTTTATTACTGCTTTTTTATCTGTTCCTGGGCTGTGCACCCCCATTATAAGGAAAAACTCCCCTGTATAATTGGCTGATCCCGTTCTAGTGGATATTGAAAGGGTGAGTGGATTTTGACTTGCACTATAATCTCTTTGCATTTTAAAATCAAATTTTGCCGAGGTACGGGTCCAAAGGCTAGGTTCTTTCGGAGTCCAAGCACCGGTGTATGCTATCACATTGTTCCATGACGGACACCATTCACCCCTATGGGTTCGCCTAGACTGGTATGCCTTACAAACACTGTCCGTATTCCAGTCCATACATACATATACCTCGTACCCCCTCCATGAGCTATTTTTTCCCCCACAATTTATGACAGCGCATAGGTCGAAAGTAAATGAGGTGGTCTTACCCCAAACATAGTTAATTACGAGTTGTTCACATGGTAACCTCGTATCGGCTATGGCTCTTTTGTAACTCGGTTTCGATATGTTGTTGTTGCTTTCCTGACCCTCAGTTATGCTAAAAATTATTCCTACTATAACCCCTGAAATTATTAATAGGATCCCTGACAGCTTACAGTTTTCCCACAGCTTCATCTCGTTACCCTCTCTTGGACTTTAAAGGAACAATAAACACACTCTTGGAAATTTAAATGGTTAAACACACAGTACACTTAATGGGAATATGAAATTCAGAAAAAATATATGGTTAAAATCCCACAAAATAGAAATGTAAGGAATAAATGGTTATACGTTAATGAATATGACAATATAAAATCACAATAGCAATATAAAAATATAGAAAATATGGAAAATACTGAATATGAAATATGAAAACTGTGAATATAAAAATATGAAAAATAGTAAATATGGAAAATGTGAATATTAAATTATGGAAAATGTGAATATTAAAATTGAAGGATCACAATAACAACAATATATATTGCCTATAAAGAATTAGAAAGAAAATTAATATTTAAAGATTATGATAAAGGTAAATACGAAAATGTTGATAACCCTTGATTATAATGAGTATATAGTCTACACACCAGTTTCTTATTTGTTTTAAGCTCTGGGTGAAATCATCATAAGTTGGATAGTCCGTGCACCTTGCTTTTGTGACTAAATGGAAGATAGTTCTACTGTCTTCCTCATGAGTCACTGCACAATCACCTGTTCTTTTATTTTGTCGTCTCACGTTCTCCACTCCGTACCTGTTTTTAAATGTCACTGCTTGAAAAAATGTCACCTTTTTTGCACTGGATTTTTAATTTTTAATGCCCCTGTTGTTGATGCTTGTTTGTCACTTTCTGCTCCACTTTCTGCTCCAGAGATACCCTCCCCCTCTTGGACCTGAGCCCTCAGGTCCACAGCAGTCTCTGACAGCGACCTGTTTGGTGGATCACAGTTAACACAAGAAGACAAGTGATACCAGGTGTCGCCCTTGCCAGATAGACGGACACAATGTGATGTCCTGGCCGTCACTTTCAGAGGCTCCGTCCAGCGTGGCTCATTCCACTTCCTTCGAAACTTCTTCAGGCGAACCCACTGCGAACCGGGCTCGACAGGTTCTCCAGCAATGTCAGAGGGAGTCTGCTGAGAGAAATGTTGAATCATAGCAGTCAGTTTGTCAAAGTATACACAATGTGAAAGTGGTACACAGGTGTCCGGCTTCAGCGGCGTCGACGGTCCTGGAAAAGATCTACCTGTAAGCAATTCAAAAGGTGTAAAGCCAGTGATTCTGTTAACAGAGGAACGTACAGACATTAGAGCCAACCGAAGAGCTGATAGCCATGATAATTTGGTCTGTGCACAGATTTTAGCCAATTTAAGTTTCAGTGTTAGGTTCATCCGTTCGACCTTACCTTGCGATTCGGGATGATAGACGGCCCCAAACGCATGCGTTAGACCCAGCGATTTCTCTACGATTTTTAAATGCTCATTTTTGAAGTGTGAGCCGTTATCTGACCGGATATGCCAAGGAAAACCGTAATGCGGAATGTACAAATTAATGAGACACTTAATGACTGCAGTGCTGTCTTCTTTCCCACAAGGAAAAGCCTCAGGCCAACCTGTGAATTGGTCAACTATCACCAACAAATACCGTTTCCCTTGCACCCTCTCTACCATGTCTGTAAAGTCAATCACGATTTCCTCTCCTGGGCCTCGTAATGGCAAAAATGTGCCCTTTAACTGTTTTAAAGTTGGTTTGATGTTATGTTTTTGACAAATGTCGCATGAAAGTACAAAGTTAGACACCATAGCCGTCAAAAAAGGATGCCACCAATATTGCAATGTTTTCATCATCTGTTTAGAACTCACATGTGACATAGTGTGTGCTTGGGTCATGATAGAGCGTGACAGGCTCATGGGCAATACTGGTCTGCCATCTGGGGCCTGCCACAGACCATCTGGTGCACACAGGGCCCCATACTCTGTCCACGTTGACAGTTCTTCTGGTGTGCATTTGCCATGTTCGGCCACAAGTGTTTCTCTGCTGAAAGATGGTAACAGTGTCACATATGAACAGTCAGTCTGTACCATCATGGTCACCTGATAGCCTGCAGCTGTTTTGGCAGCAAAGTCAGCAGCCTCATTTGCCCGTGCTACAGCACTGTCTGTTTTACAGTGGCCCTGACATTTTATGACAGCAACAGCTGCTGGAATTTTCAATGCGTCCAACAGTGCACGTGCCTCTGCATCATGTGCTATAGGCTTACCAGACGTAGTGACGAACCCACTCCTTTGCCAAACTGCGAGTTCGACATGGACAGCACCCACGACATAAGCTGAGTAACTATAAATGTTGACTCTGCCAGACCCTGCAAGTTTAAGTGCTTGTGTGACCGCAATTAGTTCTGCTCTCTGTGCCGACTGTTTGCCTTCTATTTTCTCTGCTTCCCTAGTAGTGTAACCTAAGTCTGTTTGCTGCACAACAGAATAAGCTGAGACCAAAGAGCCATCATGAGCTCTAAAACAGCACCCATCCGTGAAAAGTGTAATCACGTCCGAGGCTTCAGGGATAGGGGTTGCAGTTAAGTCCTGGCGAACACGAGATGCCAGGCCAGTGATTGGTGCACAGTCATGTGGTTCCCCTTTGGTGAACAAATCTGCCATGTTAATGCCGTCGTGTTTATATGTTATGTTTGGCGCCGTTTTTTCTCTGCCTCAACGGTGAAAATGTAAATGATTCAGAGTTGACAAACGACATGACAGAGTGTGTGGTCAGGACTGTTAACTGATGACCCATCACAATGTGTGATGTCTTGTCAATGATCTTTGCTAATCCTGCAGTAAACCTGGCACAAACCGGCTGGCGTTGTTCAATGGCGTCCATTAGGACACTGACATACATCAGCACACGTCTAGCACTAGACTGTTTCTGGAAAAGTACTCCATGTGCGCTATTCCCTGTTTCAGAAACGTCTAGGAAAAATGCCTTGCTGTAATCAGGGCTATGCAGATATGCTGCATGTGACAGCTCCCCTTTCAATTTAATGAACGCGGTTTCTGCTTCAGGGGTCCATGTTAACTTCGCCTGCACATTCCTCATGCCTTGTTCCTTGACCATGTCTCGTAATGGCTTGGTGACCGCTACATACATAGGGATATAATTTCTGCTGAAACCTGTCAATCCCAGAAAGGAAAGCATGTCCTTCACATTGTGTGGCTTCGGGTGTGACAAAATGCCATCACGTTGGCGATCAGACAATGTTGTGCCTTGGCCTGTGATTAAACGGCCCATGAAAGTAACAGATGGCCTGCTGACCTGCAGTTTTTCTTTACTAACCTTGAACCCAGACGCATACAGCTGTCTCAGAATGACGCCCGTTGCTTTTAAGCAATCTTCGTTGGTTGTGGCTGCTAGCAAAAGATCATCAACATACATTATTAGAACACAATCTACAGGCAACACACAATTTATCAGCTGATTTTTTAGGACCTGATTGAATATCCCTGGCGATAAAATAAAGCCCTGTGGAAGTCTGTTATAAGAATATTGACATTTTCGGTAAGTGAAAGTCAGGCACGATTTACATTCTTCCGAGATTGGTATACAGAAAAAAGCGTTGGCCAAATCAATGCATGTGAACCATTGGTGAGCTGGGGTCAAATTTGAGATGGCAGTATATGGGTTTGGTACGGCCATTGTTGGTGTTGTCACCAGGCTGTTTACTCGACGCAGATCATGGACTAATCTATATTTGTTTGTGCCTTTTTTTTTTACAGGAAAAATCGGGGTGTTCCATGGCGATCGCCATGGAATAATGACACCTTTCTCCACTAAACCTTGAACAGTGGGCGCAATGCCTTCCTCTGCCTCCCTTTTGTTAGGATATTGTGGGACCCAAACTGGTTCTGTCGATTTTAACTGAAATTTGACTGGCTCAATGTTACAGAGGCCAACGTCCGTTGGACCTTGTGACCAGAGGTCGTCCGGCTGGCTGTTAATTAACTGCTCAGCTCCGGGACCGTCTGTCAGTTCGCGACCATGGCTTCTTGTAATTTCGAGGTGAGTCAATTGGCCCCTATCGGCCGTTTTTTGTGGTACCCAATATGAATCTGTCATACGCGAATGCAAAACCCCAACAATGCCAGAGGGCTCCCAATCGGTCACCAAGCGCAACCTTTTTGTCATAGCTCCTAACTCTCGAGCTTCATGGCCTGGATGCAGTGCCATAGAAATGTGAGGTTCAGCTGTGTCTGCCATTTCATACCATATCTGTTGTTCTGGTGTCAGTGTAACTGGAACTACTACACCCTCTTGTCCTACATATAGACCCTCCCCTGTGAGTGTCCACATTTGGCCCTCAATTTCATGGAACATTTCCTGGTATGTGACAGTGTCATTACGGTCATAAAATAGTGTACAATGCAGGGGGTCGATGGGAGGCAAATAGACAGCTAAGTCTTTGATCCAGGGCCACTGACTCTTATACAGTGCTCTGGCTCCCGATTGTGAATTATCTAGTTCCACCCAATATATGTCTGCCATCTCTTGCAAGGGTCCTCCCAGCAAAACCTGCTGGTGGCCCTCTCTACTGTGTGCCTGTGAACAGTCGACTTTAGTGCCGTCCGGGAACGTGACTGTGACACCTTCTGGTGAGCATAAAATATTTGCACCCAATTTAATCAACAGATCTCTGCCCAATAGGGGAACAGGTGCTTTTGTGGAGTATAAAAATGAGTGTGACAGGGACTGATTTGCCACTTTCGTGGTAAGAGGAACAGTAAGATGCCAGTGTTCGAACCTTCCAGAGAAACCCATAACTCCAACAGTCTTATCACTTAGATCTTTGTCAGTGATTGTGCCCCTCGTTACTGTGGAGTATGTTGCTCCGGTATCTACCAAAGCTGTTAGTGGTCTGTTGTTAACCACTAAAATCATGTAAGGCTCAGCCAGACCTCGCATGATTGTTCTCTGTTGGCCTCGTCAACAATCCGCGCCTTCCCCCTGGCCCCAAGATGGGTTCAAGGGCGCCTGAATCGAGTGGGGAGGTGGGCCTTGTTGCTCCGGGTATTTTGGAGTTTGTGGTCCTCTGCCACGACCACTGGGCCCACCTCTATGAGGATCCCATCCCCCCGCAGGTGGTCCCATATACTGGCTGTCCCCTGTCATGGGACAATGTCTCCTCCAATGATCAGTCCCCCCACACTGATGACATGCATCCCTGTAGCGCACCCCTCCCCCACTCGGCTTCCCCCTAGCCCATCCGCTATTGCCCCGTGGCCTATACCCTCCCCATGGTTTTATTAATTGGAAATTAGGGACATGTCCTCCCTGAGCATAGCCAAAAGTTTCAGGTGTGACTATGGGAAAAGGTGGGGTCTTCCCCCCGGGCTGCCCGTCAAAGCCGCTGCTCACAGGACGTTGTGACATTTGTTTGGATTTTTTGGTATCTGACTTAGCCATTTCTAATTGTAGTTTTAACAATTGTTGCTTTGTCTTTTCTAATTCCTCCTGTTCTTTATCCTGCTTATCGACTGATCTGTCAATATGGAACACTAGATGTCTTTCCCACATTTCGTTGCTGGCAACTGGAGTGTCAGGATTACATTCCATTGCCTGCTTGACACCATTGGGAGCCCCTGTCATTACGGCAGTTCTAAATATATTACGCGTAATTGGATTATTTAGACTATTTTCTTCTACCATCTGCTCCCATTCAGCTGCACATCTAAAATAGTAACTCGCTCCAGTCTCACCAGGCTTAATGCGGAACTTAATGTTTTGGTATACGGTTGGGGGTGTTGGAAATTTTGCTCTGAGGGCCCTGGCGATCGCTGTACTGACAGTGGTATACTGTGCGTCATTGGGTTCGTCTTCAATGTTTGCATCCTTCTCAAACTCTGCCATCTGCGAAACAGTAAGAACTTGGCCTAAAAGGCATCTTATGTCTCCTACCGCCAAGGTGGTGCCGTGGCACAATGCCATCAACTTTATAAGCCATCTGCCTCCACCAGATGTAATGGGGGGCAATTTTGCCAGCACAGCTGTCATGTCACTATGGCTCCAGGGCTGGTACTTTGGTACCCCTCGGTTGCCCTGTAACAGAGGCATGTTAGTTGCCCCTCCTGACATCAGCTGGGCGTTTGGCACATTCACATTCCTTTCATCATACTCACTACCTGGGCGACACATACTGTCCCATTGTCGCTCTTGAGGGGGAGTAAATTGACAGGCTGGAGTGGATTGACAGGCTCTGGTACGACTCCTAGTACCCTGTGACACTGGGGTAGACATCATAGTTCCTTTAATAACTACGTCCCTACATACCTGCGGTGGCCCTCCATCCTCACTGTTATTACACGATTCCTGTCCCTTCATGTCTCTGCCTTCCTCCTCATTGTGCACTACTTGTGCTCTTTGGCGTGTTATGCTATTCTTTCTTTGTATGGTTTCCTGTTTATTTACCATGAATTCTAATTGTGCTGTCAACACATTTATTTGATCCTTTAAAACATCTAGATCTGGCATGTCTACCTCCACCATCGAATCTTTCACATTCACTTGCACTTGCTGTGAAGCTGGTATGTAGGGCGGGGGCAACAGCTTATTCAAATCAGGATATAAGGGGGCGGTCTCAGTATGACCCGAGATACTGGCTCCTGCACTTCCTGACTCTCTCACCATTTCTTTCTCTGACTCCTCTGATTGCACATGTCCTGTGCCCCCCCTAGGGGAACTCAAAGCAATTGCAGTCAGAGCAATGCGTGTCCAAAGGCGTAATTCTTCTCTCAATCTCTCTTCCTCCTTTTTATGCTTATTTTTATCTAACCACTTCACATCTTTTCCTCCCTTCTACATGTTTGTTTAAACTTGCATGCGCTTTTTCCTCCATTTCCCTGATTTTTGGAGTGATCTTAATCAACACTTTCTCAGATTCCTTCCACACATTCTCCATGCAAATTTCACTCCATTTTTTTTCCCAGATTTTCCTGTCTTTCTTACGAGTTTTCGGCTCTGATTGGGCCATTAGCATATCAACAATCTTTTCCCACTGCATCATTACAGGGGAATTCCCATAAATCACACATTTCTTCTCAAATTCAGACATTTTACACAACAATGGTACAGTATACAATAGACAATTAGTACACAATTTAATCGGCTTTTAGCGTACTATGGTGTCGGTCACCCACACGCTTTTTAACACATTTATCCCTGTTCATTCACTTTTATAAAACAGCAAAGGCTTTTATACTTGCAGTAATTCTAAAAGCGCCCTTTCTTACGCCGCAAGGCTTCAATACTTGCCGGTGGTTTAAAGGGATTTAATAACTTATTCACTTTTATAAAACAGCAAAGGCTTCTATACTTGCCGAAATTCTAAAAGCGCCCTTTCTTACACCGCAAGGCTTCAATACTTGCCGGTGGTTTAAAGGGATTTAATAACTTATTCACTTTTATAAAACAGCAAAGGCTTCTATACTTGCCGAAATTCTAAAAGCGCCCTTTCTTACACCGCAAGGCTTCAATACTTGCCGGTGGTTTAAAGGGATTTAATAACTTATTCACTTTTATAAAACAGCAAAGGCTTCTATACTTGCCGAAATTCTAAAAGCGCCCTTTCTTACACCGCAAGGCTTCAATACTTGCCGGTGGTTTAAAGGGATTTAATAACTTATTCACTTTTATAAAACAGCAAAGGCTTCTATACTTGCCGAAATTCTAAAAGCGCCCTTTCTTACACCGCAAGGCTTTAATACTTGCCGGTGGTTTAAAGGGATTTAATAACTTATTCACTTTTATAAAACAGCAAAGGCTTCTATACTTGCCGAAATTCTAAAAGCGCCCTTTCTTACACCGCAAGGCTTTAATACTTGCCGGTGGTTTAAAGGGATTTAATAACAATAGTTTACGTAACTATCGTGACGCGGGTCTCTCACCCCGTCTTCCAATATATATATAAAAAATATCCTTTTATTCTGATCAACAAATATCAATGATTTTTAATTTTTTCTCAATGGAACAGATATACTTCAAATTCAACACATACATTTGGAATATCCAATCTGCAGAAGTTCGTTTAAACAGGTCTCTGCTCACCTTATTTAATTCTGTCGACAGCGTGTTGAAGTCAAAAGTTGTCTCGTCCCAATTTTCGGTCACTCTCCGAGTTTTACAATTCTCTTTTGGTGGCTCTGTCTCCAACCGCGTTCGGGGTCACCATCTGATGAACATTTAAACAATGTTCTGCGCGTTCAAAAATTGGAGAGAGGCCAGTTCAGAAAACGTTGAAATTTATTGATCAGAAGTCTCAAACAAACAGCTGTTTCGGTGGATCCTCAGACACACAAACGTCTCACAAAGGGTCGACCACCAGAAAACACATACACATGGTTTTATATTTCACGCCGAATCTCTTCTTCAGTCTGGGTCCAATCAGATCGCCTTCCCTTTGTCTGCATTCCAGCCAATCAGCTCACTGCCTTGTTTTTCAAACCCGACATCTGTAACAAATTTGCACACAAGACCCTCACCCATTCCATGGGGCCCCCCGTGTAATCTAATCTTTTCACACACACATAGCAATATCCTGTGGAAAAACCCCACAATATCAGCGCTGTCTCGGTTAACCCAACTAACACACTGGTTATATTTTCAACATATTATGCATAGTTAGTAATCAATAATGAAATCATATTAAATGTAAAGGCACGTTTAAACCACAATAAGATCCTTGAGTGTACACATTGCTTCCCCAAAAATAAGATGTGGTTATTGTTACACATTCACACAAGCAGATCCTGCAACCCCCCTCTCACTGACCACATTCCGATCTCTGGCAACATCTAGCATCTGTAGAACTCTCTGCTTCAAGCAGGAAAATAAATCCGATTTAAACAACATCAATCATCCATTTTTATATCGATCCATATACGGATCTAAATTCCCACACTGGAGGCTGGTGCGATGCTCACGTGGTACATCCGATAACCAGGGGGCAGACAGGGATGCACGGGCTGGTCCAGATGTAGGAGGGCGTAGGTTGTCCAAGCAGGATGTAAGCGTGGAACACAGAGTGTCTGTGGCACTGTTGGTATTCAAAAGAGAGAGCTCCTCAGAGGGGGGGAGTGCAGACAAGACAGCAGAGGAAAAATAGGAGGGAGGGAATCCTGATGAGATCCCTGTAGAGAGTGCCAAAAGACTGTTTAGGTGTGAAAAGGGGCCGTCTGCAACACATTGAAGTTGTCTTGCAATCCTATGTGGAAAGAATATAGTAATGCTAAACACTAAATTGAGTAAAAAAAATGCCACTGTTTACTTAAAGTATACTTACTGTATATTGTAAAACTAGTGCTTAAATGTCATGGGGGATTATACTATTCAACAGAGACCCATTATAATGAATTTCGATCAACATGACATAAGCAATTGATAATGTAGGAATCTGCACAGAATTGTGTCATATTCACTTGCATTGATGTACCAAAGCATTTGCAACTTATTCAAAGAAATGAGAAAATGCTTGTTTGATGTGCACAAGTGACACAAGGATGTAAGGATTGAACAAGAAGTTTTGAGAATTTCAAATCGGATCTGAGAATGCTTAGAAAAAACTGTATTTAAAGTGGGTGGGGGTACTTTTGGGGCAGTTTTGTTTCACCCAAGTGTCCCATATCCACCCCTCTCAAACTGATCCATGGATGCGTATAGCCAGAAACAATGCGTTTGATGCATGCAAAGAAGCAACACTGTGTGTCTCAAGAAGCATTTATTCATGATTACGTAGACATGCTAAAATTTCAAGGCCACACACTACACATTACACATGAGATTACACATTTCATTAAATTTACATTTAGTCATTTAGCAGACGTTTTTATCCAAAGCGACTTACAGACGAGAAAACATTGGAAGAAATTATAACAATATAGGCAACAAAATGCATAAGTTAATTAAATCCAGTCCATTAAAGCCTAGCACAGTATACAAAGCTAAGATTAGTGAGGCAAGTAAAAAAAAAAATTAAAAACACAGAAAAAAATTAGATGTTAAAATCAGTCATCTACATTTTGACGGAAGATATGCATTTTCACACACTACACCGGCCTGTAGTGTTCTAGCAGTGTAAGGTTGAGAGTGGGTTTCTTCAGTAGCGGTGTGATGCAGGCCTCTTTGAACGCAGTGGGAAATGTCCCAGTGGTGGGCAAAGAGTTGATGATGTGGGTCAGACCAGGCACAACTGCTGGAGAGATGGCATGGAGGAGATGGGTGGGGATGGGATCCAGTGGGCAGGTGGTAGGGTGGTTGGAACCAATGACCTTGGAAACATCATTTTCAGACAGATGAGAAAAGGCGGGTGATGGGGGTGTAGAAATCTGGCTGTTGATGGCGGTAGTTTTCTTTACGAAGAAAGATGCAAAATCATTAGCCGTTAACTCCGATGTAGGTGTGGGAGCAGGCGGACAGAGGAGAGCAGAGAAGGTTTTTAAGAGTGTGTGAGAGTCAGGAGAGTTGCTGATCTTCGAGTGGTTATAATCAGTTTTTGCAGAGGTGACGTCAACGGAGAAAGTAGAGAGAAGAGACTGGTAGAGAGAGAGGTCAGTATGGTCTTTTGACTTGGGCCATTTTCTCACAGCTGACTGGAGGCTGGTGCGATGCTCACGTGGTACATCCGATGACCAGGGGGCAGACAGGGATGCACGGGCTGGTCCAGATGTAGGAGGGCGTAGGTTGTCCAAGCAGGATGTAAGCGTGGAACACAGAGTGTCTGTGGCACTGTTGGTTTTCAAAAGAGAGAGCTCCTCAGAGGGGGGGAGTGCAGACAAGACAGCAGAGGAAAATCAGGAGGGAGGGAATCCTGATGAGATCCCTGTAGAGACTGCCAAAAGACTGTTTAGGTGTGAAAAGGGGCCGTCTGAAACACATTAAAGTTGTCTTGCAATCCTATGTGGAAAGAATATAGTAATGCTAAACAATAAATTGAGTAAAATAAAATGCCACTGTTTACTTGAAGTATACTTACTGTATATTGTAAAACTAGTGCTTAAATGTCATGGGGTATTATACTATTCAACAGAGACCCATTATAATGCATTTCGATCAACATGACATAAGCGATTGATAATGTAGGAATCTGCACATAATTGTGTCATATTCACTTGCATTGATGTACCAAAGCATTTGCAACTTGTTCAAAGACATGAGAAAATGCTTGTTTGATGTACACAAGTGACACCAGGATGTAAGGATTAAACAAGAAGTTGTGAGAATTTCAAATCGGATCTGAGAAATGTACCAAAGTAACTTGGAAAAAACTGTATTTAAAGTGGGTGGGGGTACTTTTGGGGCAGTTTTGTTTCACCCAAGTGTCCCATATCCACCCCTCTCAAACTGATCCATGGATGCATATAGCCAGAAACAATGCGTTTGATGCCTGCAAAGAAGCAACACTGTGTGTCTCAAGAAGCATTTATTCATGATTACGTAGACATGCTAAAATTTCAAGGCCACACACTACACATTACACATGACATTACACATTTCATTAAATTTACATTTAGTCATTTAGCAGACGTTTTTATCCAAAGCGACTTACAGACGAGAAAACATTGGAAGAAATTATAACAATATAGGCAACAAAATGCATAAGTTAATTAAATCCAGTCCATTAAAGCCTAGCACAGTATACAAAGCTAAGATTAGTGAGTTAAGTAAAAAAAAAAATTAAAAACACAGAAAAAAATTAGATGTTAAAATCAGTCATCTACATTTTGACGGAAGATATGCATTTTCACACACTACACCGGCCTGTAGTGTTCTAGCAGTGTAAGGTTGAGAGTGGGTTTCTTCAGTAGCGGTGTGATGCAGGCCTCTTTGAACGCAGTGGGAAATGTCCCAGTGGTGGGCAAAGAGTTGATGATGTGGGTCAGACCAGGCACAACTGCTGGAGAGATGGCATGGAGGAGATGGGTGGGGATGGGATCCAGTGGGCAGGTGGTAGGGTGGTTGGAACCAATGACCTTGGAAACATCATTTTCAGACAGATGAGAAAAGGCGGGTGATGGGGGTGTAGAAATCTGGCTGTTGATGGCGGTAGTTTTCTTTACGAAGAAAGATGCAAAATCATTAGCCGTTAACTCAGATGAAGGTGTGGGAGCAGGCGGACAGAGGAGAGCAGAGAAGCTTTTTAAGAGTGTGTGAGAGTCAGGAGAGTTGCTGATCTTCGAGTGGTTATAATCAGTTTTTGCAAGGGTGACGTCAACGGAGAAAGTAGAGAGAAGAGACTGGTAGAGAGAGAGGTCAGTATGGTCTTTTGACTTGGGCCATTTTCTCACAGCTGACTGGAGGCTGGTGCGTTGCTCACGTGGTACATCCGATGACCAGGGGGCAGACAGGGATGCACGGGCTGGTCCAGATGTAGGAGGGCGTAGGTTGTCCAAGCAGGATGTAAGCGTGGAACACAGAGTGTCTGTGGCACTGTTGGTTTTCAAAAGAGAGAGCTCCTCAGAGGGGGGGGAGTGCAGACAAGACAGCAGAGGAAAAGCAGGAGGGAGGGAATCCTGATGATATCCCTGTAGAGAGTGCCAAAAGACTGTTTAGGTGTGAAAAGGGGCCGTCTGCAACACATTGAAGTTGTCTTGCAATCCTATGTGGAAAGAATATAGTAATGCTAAACACTAAATTTAGTAGAATAAAATGCCACTGTTTACTTGAAGTATACTTACTGTATATTGTAAAACTAGTGCTTAAATGTCATGGGGGATTATACTATTCAACAGAGAACCATTATAATGCATTTCGATCAACATGACATAAGCAATTGATAATGTAGGAATCTGCACATAATTGTGTCATATTCACTTGCATTGATGTACCAAAGCATTTGCAACTTGTTCAAAGACATGAGAAAATGCTTGTTTGATGTACACAAGTGACACAAGGATGTAAGGATTGAACAAGAACTTTTGAGAATTTCAAATCGGATCTGAGAAATGTACCAAATTGACTTAGAAAAAACTGTATTTAAAGTGGGTGGGGGTACTTTTGGGGCAGTTTTGTTTCACCCAAGTGTCCCATATCCACCCCTCTCAAACTGATCCATGGATGCATATAGCCAGAAACAATGCGTTTGATGCATGCAAAGAAGCAACACTGTGTGTCTCAAGAAGCATTTATTCATGATTACGTAGACATGCTAAAATTTCAAGGCCACACACTACACAGTACACATGACATTACACATTTCATTAAATTTACATTTAGTCATTTAGCAGACGTTTTTATCCAAAGCGACTTACAGACGAGGAAACATTGGAAGAAATTATAACAATATAGGCAACAAAATGCATAAGTTAATTAAATCCAGTCCATTAAAGCCTAGCACAGTATACAAAGCTAAGATTAGTGAGGTAAGTAAACATTTTTTTTAAAAACACAGAAAAAAATTAGATGTTAAAATCAGTCATCTACATTTTGACGGAAGATATGCATTTTCACACACTACACCGGCCTGTAGTGTTCTAGCAGTGTAAGGTTGATAGTGGGTTTCTTCAGTAGCGGTGTGATGCAGGCATCTTTGAACGCAGTGGGAAATGTCCCAGTGGTGGGCAAAGAGTTGATGATGTGGGTCAGACCAGGCACAACTGCTGGAGAGATGGCATGGAGGAGATGGGTGGGGATGGGATCCAGTGGGCAGGTGGTAGGGTGGTTGGAACCAATGACCTTGGAAACATCATTTTCAGACAGATGAGAAAAGGCGGGTGATGGGGGTGTAGAAATCTGGCTGTTGATGGCGGTAGTTTTCTTTACGAAGAAAGATGCAAAATCATTAGCCGTTAACTCCGATGAAGGTGTGGGAGCAGGCGGACAGAGGAGAGCAGAGAAGCTTTTTAAGAGTGTGTGAGAGTCAGGAGAGTTGCTGATCTTCGAGTGGTTATAATCAGTTTTTGCAGAGGTGACGTCAACGGAGAAAGTAGAGAGAAGAGACTGGTAGAGAGAGAGGTCAGTATGGTCTTTTGACTTGGGCCATTTTCTCTCAGCTGACTGGAGGCTGGTGCGATGCTCACGTGGTACATCCGATAACCAGGGGGCAGACAGGGATGCACGGGCTGGTCCAGATGTAGGAGGGCGTAGGTTGTCCAAGCAGGATGTAAGCGTGGAACACAGAGTGTCTGTGGCACTGTTGGTATTCAAAAGAGAGAGCTCCTCAGAGGGGGGGAGTGCAGACAAGACAGCAGAGGAAAAGCAGGAGGGAGGGAATCCTGATGAGATCCCTGTAGAGAGTGCCAAAAGACTGTTTAGGTGTGAAAATGGGCCGTCTGCAACACATTGAAGTTGTATTGCAATCCTATGTGGAAAGAATATAGTAATGCTAAACACTAAATTGAGTAAAATAAAATGCCACTGTTTACTTGAAGTATACTTATTGTATATTGTAAAACTAGTGCTTAAATGTCATGGGGGATTATACTTTTCAACAGAGACCCATTATAATGCATTTCGATCAACATGACATAAGCAATTGATAATGTAGGAATCTGCACAGAATTGTGTCATATTCACTTGCATTGATGTACCAAAGCATTTGCAACTTGTTCAAAGAAATGAGAAAATGCTTGTTTGATGTGCACAAGTGACACAAGGATGTAAGGATTGAACAAGAAGTTTTGAGAATTTCAAATCGGATCTGAGAAATTTACCAAATTGACTTAGAAAATAACTCTATTTAAAGTGGGTGGGGGTACTTTTGGGGCAGTTTTGTTTCAACCAAGTGTCCCATTTCCACCCCTCTCAAACTGATGCATGGATGCATATAGCCAGAAACAATTTGTTTGATGCATGCAAAGAAGCAACACTGTGTGTCTCAAGAAGCATTTATTCATGATTACGTAGACATGCTAAAATTTCAAGGCCACACACTACAAATTACACATGACATTACACATTTCATAAAATTTACATTTAGTCATTTAGCAGACGTTTTTATCCACAGCGACTTACAGACGAGGAAACATTGGAAGCAATAAAACAATATAGGCAACAAAATGCATAAGTTAATTAAATCCAGTCCATTAAAGCCTAGCACAGTATACAAAGCTAAGAATAGTGAGGTAAGTAAAAAAAAATTTTTTTAAGAAGACAGAAAAGAATTAGAGGTTATAATCAGTCATCTACATTTTGACAGAAGATATGCATTTTCACACACTATACCGGCCTGTAGTGTTCTAGCAGTGTAAGGTTGAGAATGGGTTTCTTCAGTAGCGGTGTGATGCAGGCCTTTTTGAACGCAGTGGGAAATGTCCCATTGGAGAGCAAAGAGTTGATGATGTGCGTTAACTGCGATGAAGGCGTGGGAGCAGGCGGACAGAGGAGAGCAGAGAAGGTTTTTAAGAGTGTGTGAGAGTCAGGAGAGTTGCTGATCTTCGAGTGGTTATAATCAGTTATTGCAGAGGTGACGTCAACGGAGAAAGTAGAGAGAAGAGACTGGTAGAGAGAGAGGTCAGTATGGTCTTTTGACTTGGGCCATTTTCTCTCAGCTGACTGGAGGCTGGTGCGATGCTCACGTGGTACATCCGATAACCAGGGGGCAGACAGGGATGCACGGGCTGGTCCAGATGTAGGAGGGCATAGGTTGTCCAAGCAGGATGTAAGCGTGGAACACAGAGTGTCTGTGGCACTGTTGGTATTCAAAAGAGAGAGCTCCTCAGAGGGGGGGAGTGCAGATAAGACAGCAGAGGAAAAGCAGGAGGGAGGGAATCCTGATGAGATCCCTGTAGAGAGTGCCAAAAGACTGTTTATGTGTGAAAAGGGGCCGTCTGCAACACATTGAAGTTGTCTTGCAATCCTATGTGGAAAGAATATAGTAATGCTAAACACTAAATTGAGTAAAATAAAATGCCACTGTTTACTTGAAGTATACTTACTGTATATTGTAAAACTAGTGCTTAAATGTCATGGGGGATTATACTATTCAACAGAGACCCATTATAATGCATTTCGATCAACATGACATAAGCAATTGATAATGTAGGAATCTGCACAGAATTGTGTCATATTCACTTGCATTGATGTACCAAAGCATTTGCAACTTGTTCAAAGACATGAGAAAATGCTTGTTTGATGTGCACAAGTGACACAAGGATGTAAGGATTGAACAAGAAGTTTTGAGAATTTCAAATCAGATCTGAGAAATGTACCAAATTGACTTAGAAAAAACTGTATTTAAAGTGAGTGGGGGTACTTTTGGGGCAGTTTTGTTTCACCCAAGTGTCCCATATCCACCCCTCTCAAACTGATCCATGGATGCATATAGCCAGAAACAATGCGTTTGATGCATGCAAAGAAGCAACACTGTGTGTCTCAAGAAGCATTTATTCATGATTACGTAGACATGCTAAAATTTCAAGGCCACACACTACACATTACACATGACATTACACATTTCATTAAATTTACATTTAGTCATTTAGCAGACGTTTTTATCCAAAGCAACTTACAGACGAGGAAACATTGGAAGAAATTATAACAATATAGGCAACAAAATGTTAAAATCAGTCATCTTCATTTTGACGGAAGATATGCATTTTCACACACTACACCGGCCTGTAGTGTTCTAGCAGTGTAAGGTTGAGAGTGGGTTTATTCAGTAGCGTTGTGATGCAGGCCTCTCTGAACGCAGTGGGAAATGTCCCTGTGGCGGGCAGAGTTGATGATGTGGGTCAGACCAGGGACAACGGCTGGAGAGATGGCATGGAGGAGATGGGTGAGGATGGGATCCAGTGGGCAGGTGGTAGGGTGGTTGGAACCTATGACCTTGGAAACATCATTTTCACACAGTGGAGAAAAGGCGGGTGATGTGGGTGTAGAAATCTGGCTGTTAATGGCGGTAATTTTCTTTACGAAGAACGATGCAAAATCATTAGCCGTTAACTCCGATGAAGGTGTGGGAGCAGGCGGACAGAGGAGAGCAGAGAAGGTTTTTAAGAGTGTGCGAGAGTCAGGAGAGTTGCTGATCTTCGAGTGGTTATAATCAGTTATTGCAGAGGTGACGTCAACGGAGAAAGTATAGAGAAGAGACTGGTAGAGAGAGAGGTCAGTATGGTCTTTTGACTTGGGCCATTTTCTCTCAGCTGACTGGAGGCTGGTGCGATGCTCACGTGGTACATCCGATAACCAGGGGGCAGACAGGGATGCACGGGCTGGTCCAGATGTAGGAGGGCGTAGGTTGTCCAAGCAGGATGTAAACGTGGAACACAGAGTGTCTGTGGCACTGTTGGTATTCAAAAGAGAGAGCTCCTCAGAGGGGGGGAGTGCAGACAAGACAGCAGAGGAAAAGCAGGAGGAAGGGAATCCTGATGAGATCCCTGTAGAGAGTGCCAAAAGACTGCTTAGGTGTGAAAAGGGGCCGTCTGCAACACATTGAAGTTGACTTGCAATCCTATGTGGAAAGAATATAGTAATGCTAAACACTAAATTGAGTAAAATAAAATGCCACTGTTTACTTGAAGTATACTTACTGTGTATTGTAAAACTAGTGCTTAAATGTCATGGGGGATATACTATTCAACAGAGACCCATTATAATGCATTTCGATCAACATGACATAAGCAATTGATAATGTAGAAATCTGCACAGAATTGTGTCATATTCACTTGCATTGATGTAACAAAGCATTTGCAACTTGTTCAAAGAAATGAGAAAATGCTTGTTTGATGTGCACAAGTGACACAAGGATGTAAGGATTGAACAAGAAGTTTTGAGAATTTCAAATCGGATCTGAGAAATGTACCAAATTGACTTAGAAAAAACTGTATTTAAAGTGGGTGGGTGTACTTTTGGGGCAGTTTTGTTTCACCCAAGTGTCCCATATCCACCCCTCTCAAACTGATCCATGGATGCGTATAGCCAGAAACAATGCGTTTGATGCATGCAAAGAAGCAACACTGTGTGTCTCAAGAAGCATTTATTCATGATTATGTAGACATGCTAAAATTTCAAGGCCACACACTACACATTACACATGACATTACACATTTCATTAAAATACATTTAGTCATTTAGCGGACGTTTTTATCCAAAGCGACTTACAGACGAGGAAACATTGGAAGAAATTATAACAATATAGGCAACAAAATGCATAAGTTAATTAAATCCAGTCCATTAAAGCCTAGCACAGTATGCAAAGCTAAGATTAGTGAGGTAAGTAAAAAATTTTTTTAAAAACACAGAAAAAAATTAGATGTTAAAATCAGTCATCTACATTTTGACGGAAGATATGCATTTTCACACACTACACCGGCCTGTAGTGTTCTAGCAGTGTAAGGTTGAGAGTGGGTTTCTTCAGTATCGGTGTGATGCAGGCCTCTTTGAACGCAGTGGGAAATGTCCCAGTGGTGGGCAAAGAGTTGATGATGTGGGTCAGACCAGACACAACTGCTGGAGAGATGGCATGGAGGAGATGGGTGGGGATGGGATCCAGTGGGCAGGTGGTAGGGTGGTTGGAACCAATGACCTTGGAAACATCATTTTCAGACAGAGGAGAAAAGGCGGGTGATGGGGGTGTAGAAATCTGGCTGTTGATGGCGGTAGTTTTCTTTACGAAGAACGATGCAAAATCATTAGCCGTTAACTCCGATGAAGGTGTGGGAGCAGGCGGACAGAGGAGAGCTGAGAAGGTTTTTAAGAGTGTGTGAGAGTCAGGAGAGTTGCTGATCTTCGAGTGGTTATAATCAGTTTTTGCAGAGGTGACGTCAACGGAGAAAGTAGAGAGAAGAGACTGGTAGAGAGAGAGGTCAGTATGGTCTTTTGAATTGGGCCATTTTCTCTCAGCTGACTGGAGGCTGGTGCCATGCTCACGTGGTACATCCGATAACCAGGGGCAGACAGGGATGCACGGGCTGGTCCAGATGTAGGAGGGCGTAGGTTGTCCAAGCAGGATGTAAGCGTGGAACACAGAGTGTCTGTGGCACTGTTGGTATTCAAAAGAGAGAGCTCCTCAGAGGGGGGGAGTGCAGACAAGACAGCAGAGGAAAAGCAGGAGGGAGGGAATCCTGATGAGATCCCTGTAGAGAGTGCCAAAAGACTGTTTAGGTGTGAAAAGGGGCCGTCTGCAACACATTGAAGTTGTCTTGCAATCCTATGTGGAAAGAATATAGTAATGCTAAACACTAAATTGAGTAAAAAAATGCCACTGTTTACTTGAAGTATACTTACTGTGTATTGTAAAACTAGTGCTTAAATGTCATGGGGGATTATACTATTCAACAGAGACCCATTATAATGCATTTCGATCAACATGACATAAGCAATTGATAATGTAGGAATCTGCACAGAATTGTGTCATATTCACTTGCATTGATGTACCAAAGCATTTGCAACTTGTTCAAAGAAATGAGAAAATGCTTGTTTGATGTGCAAAAGTGACACAAGGATGTAAGGATTGAACAAGAAGTTTTGAGAATTTCAAATCGGATCTGAGAAATGTACCAAATTGACTTAGAAAAAACTGTATTTAAAGTGGGTGGGGGTACTTTTGGGGCAGTTTTGTTTCACCCTAGTGTCCCATATCCACCCCTCTCAAACTGATCCATGGATGCATATAGCCAGAAACAATGCGTTTGATGCCTGCAAAGAAGCAACACTGTGTGTCTCAAGAAGCATTTATTCATGATTACGTAGACATGCTAAAATTTCAAGGCCACACACTACACATTACACATGACATTACACATTTCATTAAATTTACATTTAGTCATTTAGCAGACGTTTTTATCCAAAGCGACTTACAGACGAGGAAACATTGGATGAAACTATAACAATATAGGCAACAAAATGCATAAGTTATTTAAATCCAGTCCATTAAAGCCTAGCACAGTATACAAAGCTAAGATTAGTGAGGTAAGTAAAACATTTTTTTAAAAACACAGAAAAAAATTAGATGTTAAAATCAGTCATCTACATTTTGACGGAAGATATGCATTTTCACACACTACACCGGCCTGTAGTGTTCTAGCAGTGTAAGGTTGAGAGTGGGTTTCTTCAGTAGCTTTGTGATGCAGGCCTCTTTGAACGCAGTGGGAAATGTCCCAGTGGTGGGCAAAGAGTTGATGATGTGGGTCAGACCAGGCACAACTGCTGGAGAGATGGCATGGAGGAGATGGGTGGGGATGGGATCCAGTGGGCAGGTGGTAGGGTGGTTGGAACCTATGACCTTGGAAACATCATTTTCACACAGAGGAGAAAAGGCGGGTGATGTGGGTGTAGAAATCTGGCTGTTGATGGCGGTAGTTTTCTTTACGAAGAACGATGCAAAATCATTAGCCGTTAACTCCGATGAAGGTGTGGGAGCAGGCGGACAGAGGAGAGCAGAGAAGGTTTTTAAGAGTGTGCGAGAGTCAGGAGAGTTGCTGATCTTCGATTGGTTATAATCAGTTATTGCAGAGGTGACGTCAACGGAGAAAGTATAGAGAAGAGACTGGTAGAGAGAGAGGTCAGTATGGTCTTTTGACTTGGGCCATTTTCTCTCAGCTGACTGGAGGCTGGTGCAATGCTCACATAGTACATCCGATAACCAGGGGGAAGACAGGGATGCACGTGCCTGTCCAGATGAAGGAGGGCGTAGGTTGTCCAAGCAGGATGTAAGCGTGGAACACAGAGTGTCTGTGGCACTGTTGGTATTCAAAAGAGAAAGCTCCTCAGAGGGGGGGAGTGCAGACAAGACAGCAGAGTAAAAGCAGGAGGGAGGGAATCCTGATGAGATCCCTGTAGAGAGTGCCAAAAGAATGTTTAGGTGTGAAAAGGGGCCGTCTGCAACACATTGAAGTTGACTTGCAATCCTATGTGGAAAGAATATAGTAATGCTAAACACTTAATTGAGTAAAATAAAATGCCACTGTTTACATGAAGTATACTTACTGTATATTGTAAAACTAGTGCTTAAATGTCATGGGGGATTATACTGTTTAACAGAGAGCCATTATAATGCATTTCGATCAACATGACATAAGCAATTGATAATGCAGGAATCTGCACGGAATTGTGTCATATTCACTTGCATTGATGTACCAAAGCATTTGCAACTTGTTCAAAGAAATGAGAAAATGCTTGTTTGATGTGCACAAGTGACACAAGGATGTAAGGATTGAACAAGAAGTTTTGAGAATTTCAAATCGGATCTGAGAAATGTACTTAATTGACTTAGAAAAAACTGTATTTAAAGTGGGTGGGGGTACTTTTGGGGCAGTTTTGTTTCACCCAAGTGTCCCATATCCACCCCTCTCAAACTGATCCATGGATGCATATAGCCAGAAACAATGCGTTTGATGCATGCAGAGAAGCAACACTGTGTGTCTCAAGAATCATTTATACATGATTACGTAGACATGCTAAAATTTCAAGGCCACACACTACACATTACACATGACATTACACATTTCATTAAATTTACATTTAGTCATTTAGCAGACGTTTTTATCCAAAGCGACTTACAGACGAGGAAACATTGGAAGAAATTATAACAATATAGGCAACAAAATGCATAAGTTATTTAAATCCAGTCCATTAAAGCCTAGCACAGTATACAAAGCTAAGATTAGTGAGGTAAATAAAACATTTTTTAAAAAAAACAGAAGAAAATTAGATGTTAAAATCAGTCATCTACATTTTGACGGAAGATATGCATTTTCACACACTACACCGGCCTGTAGTGTTCTAGCAGTGTAAGGTTGAGAGTGGGTTTCTTCAGTAGCGGTGTGATGCAGGCCTCTTTGAACGCAGTGGGAAATGTCCCAGTGGTGTGCAAAGAGTTGATGATGTGGGTCAGACCAGGCACAACTGCTGGAGAGATGGCATGGAGGAGATGGGTGGGGATGGGATCCAGTGGGCAGGTGGTAGGGTGGTTGGAACCAATGACCTTGGAAACATCATTTTCAGACAGAGGAGAAAAGGCGGGTGATGGGGGTGTAGAAATCTGGCTGTTGATGGCGGTAGTTTTCTTTATCAAAGAACGATGAAAAATCAATAGCCGTTAACTCCGATGAAGGTGTGGGAGCAGGTGGACAGAGGAGAGCAGAGAAGGTTTTTAAGAGTGTGTGAGAGTCAGGAGAGTTGCTGATCTTCGAGTGATTATAATCAGTTTTTGCAGAGGTGACGTCAACGGAGAAAGTAGAGAGAAGAGACTGGTAGAGAGAGAGGTCAGTATGGTCTTTTGACTTGGGCCATTTTCTCTCAGCTGACTGGAGGCTGGTGCAATGCTCACGTAGTACATCCGATAACCAGGGGGAAGACAGGGATGCACATGCCTGTCCAGATGTAGGAGGGCGTAGGTTGTCCAAGCAGGATGTAAGCGTGGAACACAGAGTGTCTGTGGCACTGTTGGTATTCAAAAGAGAAAGCTCCTCAGAGGGGGGGAGTGCAGACAAGACAGCAGATGAAAAGCAGGAGGGAGGGAATCCTGATGAGATCCCTGTAGAGAGTGCCAAAAGACTGTTTAGGTGTGAAAAGGGGCCGTCTGCAACACATTGAAGTTGACTTGCAATCCTATGTGGAAAGAATATAGTAATGCTAAACACTAAATTGAGTAAAATAAAATGCCACTGTTTACTTGAAGTATACTTACTGTATATTGTAAAACTAGTGCTTAAATGTTATGGGGGATTATACTATTCAACAGAGACCCATTATAATGCATTTCGATCAACATGACATAAGCAATTGATAATGTAGGAATCTGCACAGAATTGTGTCATATTCACTTGCATTGATGTACCAAAGCATTTGCAACTTGTTCAAAGAAATGAGAAAATGCTTGTTTGATGTGCACAAGTGACACAAGGATGTAAGGATTGAACAAGAAGTTTTGAGAATTTCAAATCGGATCTGAGAAATGTACCAAATTGACTTAGAAAAAACTGTATTTAAAGTGGGTGGGGGTACTTTTGGGGCAGTTTTGTTTCACCCAAGTGTCCCATATCCACCCCTCTCAAACTGATCCATGGAAGCATATAGCCAGAAACAATGCGTTTGATGCATGCAAAGAAGCAACACTGTGTGTCTCAAGAAGCATTTATTCATGATTACGTAGACATGCTAAAATTTCAAGGCCACACACTACACATTACACATGACATTACACATTTCATTAAATTTACATTTAGTCATTTAGCAGACGTTTTTATCCAAAGCGACTTACAGACGAGGAAACATTGGAAGAAATTGTAACAATATAGGCAACAAAATGCATAAGTTAATTAAATCCAGTCCATTAAAGCCTAGCACAGTAAACAAAGCTAAGATTAGTGAGGTAAGTAACAAATTTTTTTAAAAACACAGAAAAAAAATTAGATGTTAAAATCAGTCATCTACATTTTGATGGAAGATATGCATTTTCACACACTACACCGGCCTGTAGTGTTCTAGCAGTGTAAGGTTGAGAGTGGGTTTCTTCAGTAGCGGTGTGATGCAGGCCTCTTTGAACGCAGTAGGAAATGTCCCAGTGGTGGGCAAAGAGTTGATGATGTGGGTCAGACCAGGCACAACTGCTGGAGAGATGGCATGGAGGAGATGGGTGGGGATGGGATCGAGTGGGCAGGTGGTAGGGTGGTTGGAACCAATGACCTTGGAAACATCATTTTCAGACAGAGGAGAAAAGGCGGGTGATGGGGGTGTAGAAATCTGGCTGTTGATGGCGGTAGTTTTCTTTACGAAGAACGATGCAAAATCATTAGCCGTTAACTCCGATGAAGGTGTGGGAGCAGGCGGACAGAGGAGAGCAGAGAAGGTTTTTAAGAGTGTGCGAGAGTCAGGAGAGTTGCTGATCTTCGAGTGGTTATAATCAGTTATTGCAGAGGTGACGTCAACGGAGAAAGTATAGAGAAGAGACTGGTAGAGAGAGAGGTCAGTATGGTCTTTTGACTTGGGCCATTTTCTCTCAGCTGACTGGAGGCTGGTGCTATGCTCACGTGGTACATCCGATAACCAGGGGGCAGACAGGGATGCACGGGCTGGTCCAGATGTAGGAGGGCGTAGGTTGTACAAGCAGGATGTAAGCGTGGAACACAGAGTGTCTGTGGCACTGTTGGTATTCAAAAGAGAGAGCTCCTCAGAGGGGGGGAGTGCAGACAAGACAGCAGAGTAAAAGCAGGAGGGAGGGAATCCTGATGAGATCCCTGTAGAGAGTGCCAAAAGACTGTTTAGGTGTGAAAAGGGGCCGTCTGCAACACATTGAAGTTGACTTGCAATCCTATGTGGAAAGAATATAGTAATGCTAAACACTAAATTGAGTAAAATAAAATGCCACTGTTTACTTGAAGTATACTTATTGTATATTGTAAAACTGGTGCTTAAATGTCATGGGGGATTATACTATTCAACAGAGACCCATTATAATGCATTTCGATCAACATGACATACGCAATTGATAATGTAGGAATCTGCACAGAATTGTGTCATATTCACTTGCATTGATGTACCAAATTATTTGCAACTTGTTCAAAGAAATGAGAAAATGCTTGTTTGATGTGCACAAGTGACACAAGGATGTAAGGATTGAACAAGAAGTTTTGAGAATTTCAAATCGGATCTGAGAAATGTACCAAATTGACTTAGAAAAAACTGTATTTAAAGTGGGTGGGGGTACTTTTGGGGCAGTTTTGTTTCACCCAAGTGTCCCATATCCACCCCTCTCAAACTGATCCATGGATGCATATAGCCAGAAACAATGCGTTTGATGCATGCAAAGAAGCAACACTGTGTGTCTCAAGAAGCATTTATTCATGATTACGTAGACATGCTAAAATTTCAAGGCCACACACTACACATTACACATGACATTACACATTTCATTAAATTAACATTTAGTCATTTAGCAGACGTTTTTATCCAAAGCGACTTACAGACGAGGAAACATTGGAAGAAATTATAACAATATAGGCAACAAAATGCATAAGTTATTTAAATCCAGTCCATTAAAGCCTAGCACAGTATACAAAGCTAAGATTAGTGAGGTAAATAAAACATTTTTTTAAAAAAACAGAAGAAAATTAGATGTTAAAATCAGTCATCTACATTTTGACGGAAGATATGCATTTTCACACACTACACCGGCCTGTAGTGTTCTAGCAGTGTAAGGTTGAGAGTGGGTTTCTTCAGTAGCGGTGTGATGCAGGCCTCTTTGAACGCAGTGGGAAATGTCCCAGTGGTGTGCAAAGAGTTGATGATGTGGGTCAGACCAGGCACAACTGCTGGAGAGATGGCATGGAGGAGATGGGTGGGGATGGGATCCAGTGGGCAGGTGGTAGGGTGGTTGGAACCAATGACCTTGGAAACATCATTTTCAGACAGAGGAGAAAAGGCGGGTGATGGGGGTGTAGAAATCTGGCTGTTGATGGCGGTAGTTTTCTATATCAAAGAACGATGAAAAATCAATAGCCGTTAACTCCGATGAAGGTGTGGGAGCAGGTGGACAGAGGAGAGCAGAGAAGGTTTTTAAGAGTGTGTGAGAGTCAGGAGAGTTGCTGATCTTCGAGTGATTATAATCAGTTTTTGCAGAGGTGACGTCAACGGAGAAAGTAGAGAGAAGAGACTTGTAGAGAGAGAGGTCAGTATGGTCTTTTGACTAGGGCCATTTTCACTCAGCTGAATGGAGGCTGGTGCGATGCTCACGTGGTACATCCGATAACCAGGGGGCAGACAGGGATGCACGGGCTGGTCCAGATGTAGGAGGGCGTAGGTTGTCCAAGCAGGATGTAAGCGTGGAACACAGAGTGTCTGTGGCACTGTTGGTATTCAAAAGAGAGAGCTCCTCAGAGGGGGGGAGTGCAGACAAGACAGCAGAGGAAAAGCAGGAGGGAGGGAATCCTGATGAGATCCCTGTAGAGAGTGCCAAAAGACTGTTTAGGTGTGAAAAGGGGCCGTCTGCAACACATTGAAGTTGTCTTGCAATCCTATGTGGAAAGAATATAGTAATGCTAAACACTAAATTGAGTAAAATAAAATGCCACTGTTTACTTGAAGTATACTTACTGTATATTGTAAAACTAGTGCTTAAATGTCATGGGGGATTATACTATTCAACAGAGACCCATTATAATGCATTTCGATCAACATGACATAAGCAATTGATAATGTAGGAATCTGCACAGAATTGTGTCATATTCACTTGCATTGATGTACCAAAGCATTTGCAACTTGTTCAAATAAATGAGAAAATGCTTGTTTGATGTGCACAAGTGACACAAGGATGTAAGGATTGAACAAGAAGGTTTGAGAATTTCAAATCGGATCTGAGAAATGTACCAAATTGACTTAGAAAAAACTGTATTTAAAGTGGGTGGGGGTACTTTTGGGGCAGTTTTGTTTCACCCAAGTGTCCCATATCCACCCCTCTCAAACTGATCCATGGAAGCATATAGCCAGAAACAATGCGTTTGATGCATGCAAAGAAGCAACACTGTGTGTCTCAAGAAGCATTTATTCATGATTATGTAGACATGCTAAAATTTCAAGGCCACACACTACACATTACACATGACATTACACATTTCATTAAATTTACATTTAGTCATTTAGCAGACGTTTTTATCCAAAGCGACTTACAGACGAGGAAACATTGGAAGAAATTATAACAATATAGGCAACAAAATGCATAAGTTAATTAAATACAGTCCATTAAAGCCTAGCACAGTATGCAAAGCTAAGATTAGTGAGGTAAGTAAATTTTTTTTTTTAAAACACAGAAAAAAATTAGATGTTAAAATCAGTCATCTACATTTTGACGGAAGATATGCATTTTCACACACTACACCGGCCTGTAGTGTTCTAGCAGTGTAAGGTTGAGAGTGGTTTTCTTCAGTATCGGTGTGATGCAGGCCTCTTTGAACGCAGTGGGAAATGTCCCAGTAGTGTGCAAAGAGTTGATGATCTGGGTCAGACCAGGCACAACTGCTGGAGAGATGGCATGGAGGATATGGGTGGGGATGGGATCCAGTGGGCAGGTGGTAGGGTGTTTGGAACCAATGACCTTGGAAACATCATTTTCAGACAGAGGAGAAAAGGCGGGTGATGGGGGTGTAGAAATCTGGCTGTTGATGGCGGTAGTTTTCTTTACGAAGAACGATGCAAAATCAATAGCCGTTAACTCCGATGAAGGTGTGGGAGCAGGTGGACAGAGGAGAGCAGAGAAGGTTTTAATGAGTGTGTGAGAGTCAGGAGAGTTGCTGATCTTCGAGTGGTTATAATCAGTTTTTGCAGAGGTGACGTCAACGGAGAAAGTAGAGAGAAGAGACTTGTAGAGAGAGAGGTCAGTATGGTCTTTTGACTAGGGCCATTTTCACTCAGCTGAATGGAGGCTGGTGCGATGCTCACGTGGTACATCCGATAACCAGGGGGCAGACAGGGATGCACGGGCTGGTCCAGATGTAGGAGGGCGTAGGTTGTCCAAGCAGGATGTAAGCGTGGAACACAGAGTGTCTGTGGCACTGTTGGTATTCAAAAGAGAGAGCTCCTCAGAGGGGGGGAGTGCAGACAAGACAGCAGAGGAAAAGCAGGAGGGAGGGAATCCTGATGAGATCCCTGTAGAGAGTGCCAAAAGACTGTTTAGGTGTGAAAAGGGGCCGTCTGCAACACATTGAAGTTGTCTTGCAATCCTATGTGGAAAGAATATAGTAATGCTAAACACTAAATTGAGTAAAATAAAATGCCACTGTTTACTTGAAGTATACTTACTGTATATTGTAAAACTAGTGCTTAAATGTCATGGGGGATTATACTATTCAACAGAGACCCATTATAATGCATTTCGATCAACATGACATAAGCAATTGATAATGTAGGAATCTGCACAGAATTGTGTCATATTCACTTGCATTGATGTACCAAAGCATTTGCAACTTGTTCAAAGAAATGAGAAAATGCTTGTTTGATGTGCACAAGTGACACAAGGATGTAAGGATTGAACAAGAAGGTTTGAGAATTTCAAATCGGATCTGAGAAATGTACCAAATTGACTTAGAAAAAACTGTATTTAAAGTGGGTGGGGGTACTTTTGGGGCAGTTTTGTTTCACCCAAGTGTCCCATATCCACCCCTCTCAAACTGATCCATGGAAGCATATAGCCAGAAACAATGCGTTTGATGCATGCAAAGAAGCAACACTGTGTGTCTCAAGAAGCATTTATTCATGATTACTTAGACATGCAAAAATTTCAAGGCCACACACTACACATTACACATGACATTACACATTTCATTAAATTTACATTTAGTCATTTAGCAGACGTTTTTATCCAAAGCGACTTACAGACGAGGAAACATTGGAAGAAATTATAACAATATAGGCAACAAAATGCATAAGTTAATTAAATACAGTCCATTAAAGCCTAGCACAGTATGCAAAGCTAAGATTAGTGAGGTAAGTAAAAAAAAAAATTAAGAACACAGAAAAAAATTAGATGTTAAAATCAGTCATCTACATTTTGATGGAAGATATGCATTTTCACACACTACACCGGCCTGTAGTGTTCTAGCAGTGTAAGGTTGAGAGTGGTTTTCTTCAGTAGCGGTGTGATGCAGGCCTCTTTGAACGCAGTGGGAAATGTCCCAGTGGCGGGCAGAGTTGATGATGTGGGTCAGACCAGGCACAACGGCTGGAGAGATGGCATGGAGGAGATGGGTGAGGATGGGATCCAGTGGGCAGGTGGTAGGGTGGTTGGAACCTATGACCTTGGAAACATCATTTTCAGACAGAGGAGAAAAGGCGGTTGATGGGGGTGTAGAAATCTGGCTGTTGATGGCGGTAGTTTTCTTTACGAAGAACGATGCAAAATTATTAGCCGTTAACTCCGATGAAGGTGTGGGAGCAGGCGGACAGAGGAGAGCAGAGAAGGTTTTTAAGAGTGTGCGAGAGTCAGGAGAGTTGCTGATCTTCGAGTGGTTATAATCAGTTATTGCAGAGGTGACGTCAACGGAGAAAGTATAGAGAAGAGACTGGTAGAGAGAGAGGTCAGTATGGTCTTTTGACTTGGGCCATTTTCTCTCAGCTGACTGGAGGCTGATGCGATGCTCACGTGGTACATCCGATAACCAGGGGGCAGACAGGGATGCACGGGCTGGTCCAGATGTAGGAGGGCGTAGGTTGTACAAGCAGGATGTAAGCGTGGAACACAGTGTGTCTGTGGCACTGTTGGTATTCAAAAGAGAGAGCTCCTCAGAGGGGGGGAGTGCAGACAAGACAGCAGAGGAAAAGCAGGAGGGAGGGAATCCTGATGAGATCCCTGTAGAGAGTGCCAAAAGACTGCTTAGGTGTGAAAAGGGGCCGTCTGCAACACATTGAAGTTGACTTGCAATCCTATGTGGAAAGAATATAGTAATGCTAAACACTAAATTTAGTAAAATAAAATGCCACAGTTTACTTGAAGTATACTTACTGTATATTGTAAAACTAGTGCTTAAATGTCATGGGGGATTATACTATTCAACAGAGACCCATTATAATGCATTTCGATCAACATGACATAAGCAATTGATAATGTAGGAATCTGCACAGAATTGTGTCATATTCACTTGCATTGATGTACCAAAGCATTTGCAACTTGTTCAAATAAATGAGAAAATGCTTGTTTGATGTGCACAAGTGACACAAGGATGTAAGGATTGAACAAGAAGGTTTGAGAATTTCAAATCGGATCTGAGAAATGTACCAAATTGACTTAGAAAAAACTGTATTTAAAGTGGGTGGGGGTACTTTTGGGGCAGTTTTGTTTCACCCAAGTGTCCCATATCCACCCCTCTCAAACTGATCCATGGAAGCATATAGCCAGAAACAATGCGTTTGATGCATGCAAAGAAGCAACACTGTGTGTCTCAAGAAGCATTTATTCATGATTATGTAGACATGCTAAAATTTCAAGGCCACACACTACACATTACACATGACATTACACATTTCATTAAATTTACATTTAGTCATTTAGCAGACGTTTTTATCCAAAGCGACTTACAGACGAGGAAACATTGGAAGAAATTATAACAATATAGGCAACAAAATGCATAAGTTAATTAAATACAGTCCATTAAAGCCTAGCACAGTATGCAAAGCTAAGATTAGTGAGGTAAGTAAATTTTTTTTTTTAAAACACAGAAAAAAATTAGATGTTAAAATCAGTCATCTACATTTTGACGGAAGATATGCATTTTCACACACTACACCGGCCTGTAGTGTTCTAGCAGTGTAAGGTTGAGAGTGGTTTTCTTCAGTATCGGTGTGATGCAGGCCTCTTTGAACGCAGTGGGAAATGTCCCAGTAGTGTGCAAAGAGTTGATGATCTGGGTCAGACCAGGCACAACTGCTGGAGAGATGGCATGGAGGATATGGGTGGGGATGGGATCCAGTGGGCAGGTGGTAGGGTGTTTGGAACCAATGACCTTGGAAACATCATTTTCAGACAGAGGAGAAAAGGCGGGTGATGGGGGTGTAGAAATCTGGCTGTTGATGGCGGTAGTTTTCTTTACGAAGAACGATGCAAAATCAATAGCCGTTAACTCCGATGAAGGTGTGGGAGCAGGTGGACAGAGGAGAGCAGAGAAGGTTTTAATGAGTGTGTGAGAGTCAGGAGAGTTGCTGATCTTCGAGTGGTTATAATCAGTTTTTGCAGAGGTGACGTCAACGGAGAAAGTAGAGAGAAGAGACTTGTAGAGAGAGAGGTCAGTATGGTCTTTTGACTAGGGCCATTTTCACTCAGCTGAATGGAGGCTGGTGCGATGCTCACGTGGTACATCCGATAACCAGGGGGCAGACAGGGATGCACGGGCTGGTCCAGATGTAGGAGGGCGTAGGTTGTCCAAGCAGGATGTAAGCGTGGAACACAGAGTGTCTGTGGCACTGTTGGTATTCAAAAGAGAGAGCTCCTCAGAGGGGGGGAGTGCAGACAAGACAGCAGAGGAAAAGCAGGAGGGAGGGAATCCTGATGAGATCCCTGTAGAGAGTGCCAAAAGACTGTTTAGGTGTGAAAAGGGGCCGTCTGCAACACATTGAAGTTGTCTTGCAATCCTATGTGGAAAGAATATAGTAATGCTAAACACTAAATTGAGTAAAATAAAATGCCACTGTTTACTTGAAGTATACTTACTGTATATTGTAAAACTAGTGCTTAAATGTCATGGGGGATTATACTATTCAACAGAGACCCATTATAATGCATTTCGATCAACATGACATAAGCAATTGATAATGTAGGAATCTGCACAGAATTGTGTCATATTCACTTGCATTGATGTACCAAAGCATTTGCAACTTGTTCAAAGAAATGAGAAAATGCTTGTTTGATGTGCACAAGTGACACAAGGATGTAAGGATTGAACAAGAAGGTTTGAGAATTTCAAATCGGATCTGAGAAATGTACCAAATTGACTTAGAAAAAACTGTATTTAAAGTGGGTGGGGGTACTTTTGGGGCAGTTTTGTTTCACCCAAGTGTCCCATATCCACCCCTCTCAAACTGATCCATGGAAGCATATAGCCAGAAACAATGCGTTTGATGCATGCAAAGAAGCAACACTGTGTGTCTCAAGAAGCATTTATTCATGATTACTTAGACATGCAAAAATTTCAAGGCCACACACTACACATTACACATGACATTACACATTTCATTAAATTTACATTTAGTCATTTAGCAGACGTTTTTATCCAAAGCGACTTACAGACGAGGAAACATTGGAAGAAATTATAACAATATAGGCAACAAAATGCATAAGTTAATTAAATCCAGTCCATTAAAGCCTAGCACAGTATACAAAGCTAAGATTAGTGAGGTAAGTAAAAAAAAAAATTAAGAACACAGAAAAAAATTAGATGTTAAAATCAGTCATCTACATTTTGATGGAAGATATGCATTTTCACACACTACACCGGCCTGTAGTGTTCTAGCAGTGTAAGGTTGAGAGTGGTTTTCTTCAGTAGCGGTGTGATGCAGGCCTCTTTGAACGCAGTGGGAAATGTCCCAGTGGCGGGCAGAGTTGATGATGTGGGTCAGACCAGGCACAACGGCTGGAGAGATGGCATGGAGGAGATGGGTGAGGATGGGATCCAGTGGGCAGGTGGTAGGGTGGTTGGAACCTATGACCTTGGAAACATCATTTTCAGACAGAGGAGAAAAGGCGGTTGATGGGGGTGTAGAAATCTGGCTGTTGATGGCGGTAGTTTTCTTTACGAAGAACGATGCAAAATTATTAGCCGTTAACTCCGATGAAGGTGTGGGAGCAGGCGGACAGAGGAGAGCAGAGAAGGTTTTTAAGAGTGTGCGAGAGTCAGGAGAGTTGCTGATCTTCGAGTGGTTATAATCAGTTATTGCAGAGGTGACGTCAACGGAGAAAGTATAGAGAAGAGACTGGTAGAGAGAGAGGTCAGTATGGTCTTTTGACTTGGGCCATTTTCTCTCAGCTGACTGGAGGCTGATGCGATGCTCACGTGGTACATCCGATAACCAGGGGGCAGACAGGGATGCACGGGCTGGTCCAGATGTAGGAGGGCGTAGGTTGTACAAGCAGGATGTAAGCGTGGAACACAGTGTGTCTGTGGCACTGTTGGTATTCAAAAGAGAGAGCTCCTCAGAGGGGGGGAGTGCAGACAAGACAGCAGAGGAAAAGCAGGAGGGAGGGAATCCTGATGAGATCCCTGTAGAGAGTGCCAAAAGACTGCTTAGGTGTGAAAAGGGGCCGTCTGCAACACATTGAAGTTGACTTGCAATCCTATGTGGAAAGAATATAGTAATGCTAAACACTAAATTTAGTAAAATAAAATGCCACAGTTTACTTGAAGTATACTTACTGTATATTGTAAAACTAGTGCTTAAATGTCATGGGGGATTATACTATTCAACAGAGACCCATTATAATGCATTTCGATCAACATGACATAAGCAATTGATAATGTAGGAATCTGCACAGAATTGTGTCATATTCACTTGCATTGATGTAACAAAGCATTTGCAACTTGTTCAAAGAAATGAGAAAATGCTTGTTTGATGTGCACAAGTGACACAAGGATGTAAGGATTGAACAAGAAGTTTTGAGAATTTCAAATCGGATCTGAGAAATGTACCAAATTGACTTAAAAAAAACTGTATTTAAAGTGGGTGGGGGTACTTTTGGGGCAGTCTTGTTTCACCCAAGTGTCCCATATCCACCCCTCTCAAACTGATCCATGGATGCATATAGCCAGAAACAATGCGTTTGATGCATGCAAAGAAGCAACACTGTGTGTCTCAAGAAGCATTTATTCATGATTACGTAGACATGCTAAAATTTCAAGGCCACACACTACACATTACACATGACATTACACATTTCATTAAATTTACATTTAGTCATTTAGCAGACGTTTTTATCCAAAGCGACTTACAGACGAGGAAACATTGGAAGAAATTGTAACAATATAGGCAACAAAATGCATAAGTTAATTAAATCCAGTCCATTAAAGCCTAGCACAGTAAACAAAGCTAAGATTAGTGAGGTAAGTAACAAATTTTTTTAAAAACACAGAAAAAAAATTAGATGTTAAAATCAGTCATCTACATTTTGATGGAAGATATGCATTTTCACACACTACACCGGCCTGTAGTGTTCTAGCAGTGTAAGGTTGAGAGTGGGTTTCTTCAGTAGCGGTGTGATGCAGGCCTCTTTGAACGCAGTAGGAAATGTCCCAGTGGTGGGCAAAGAGTTGATGATGTGGGTCAGACCAGGCACAACTGCTGGAGAGATGGCATGGAGGAGATGGGTGGGGATGGGATCGAGTGGGCAGGTGGTAGGGTGGTTGGAACCAATGACCTTGGAAACATCATTTTCAGACAGAGGAGAAAAGGCGGGTGATGGGGGTGTAGAAATCTGGCTGTTGATGGCGGTAGTTTTCTTTACGAAGAACGATGCAAAATCATTAGCCGTTAACTCCGATGAAGGTGTGGGAGCAGGCGGACAGAGGAGAGCTGAGAAGGTTTTTAAGAGTGTGTGAGAGTCAGGAGAGTTGCTGATCTTCGAGTGGTTATAATCAGTTTTTGCAGAGGTGACGTCAACGGAGAAAGTAGAGAGAAGAGACTGGTAGAGAGAGAGGTCAGTATGGTCTTTTGAATTGGGCCATTTTCTCTCAGCTGACTGGAGGCTGGTGCCATGCTCACGTGGTATATCCGATAACCAGGGGCAGACAGGGATGCACGGGCTGGTCCAGATGTAGGAGGGCGTAGGTTGTCCAAGCAGGATGTAAAAGTGGAACACAGAGTGTCTGTGGCACTGTTGGTATTTGAAAGAGAGAGCTCCTCAGAGGGGGGGAGTGCAGACAAGACAGCAGAGGAAAAGCAGGAGGGAGGGAATCCTGATGAGATCCCTGTAGAGAGTGCCAAAAGACTGTTTAGGTGTGAAAAGGGGCCGTCTGCAACACATTGAAGTTGTCTTGCAATCCTATGTGGAAAGAATATAGTAATGCTAAACACTAAATTTAGTAAAAAAATGCCACTGTTTACTTGAAGTATACTTACTGTGTATTGTAAAACTAGTGCTTAAATGTCATGGGGGATTATACTATTCAACAGAGACCCATTATAATGCATTTCGATCAACATGACATAAGCAATTGATAATGTAGGAATCTGCACAGAATTGTGTCATATTCACTTGCATTGATGTAACAAAGCATTTGCAACTTGTTCAAAGAAATGAGAAAATGCTTGTTTGATGTGCACAAGTGACACAAGGATGTAAGGATTGAACAAGAAGTTTTGAGAATTTCAAATCGGATCTGAGAAATGTACCAAATTGACTTAAAAAAAACTGTATTTAAAGTGGGTGGGGGTACTTTTGGGGCAGTCTTGTTTCACCCAAGTGTCCCATATCCACCCCTCTCAAACTGATCCATGGATGCATATAGCCAGAAACAATGCGTTTGATGCATGCAAAGAAGCAACACTGTGTGTCTCAAGAAGCATTTATTCATGATTACGTAGACATGCTAAAATTTCAAGGCCACACACTACACATTACACATGACATTACACATTTCATTAAATTTACATTTAGTCATTTAGCAGACGTTTTTATCCAAAGCGACTTACAGACGAGGAAACATTGGAAGAAATTGTAACAATATAGGCAACAAAATGCATAAGTTAATTAAATCCAGTCCATTAAAGCCTAGCACAGTAAACAAAGCTAAGATTAGTGAGGTAAGTAACAAATTTTTTTAAAAACACAGAAAAAAAATTAGATGTTAAAATCAGTCATCTACATTTTGATGGAAGATATGCATTTTCACACACTACACCGGCCTGTAGTGTTCTAGCAGTGTAAGGTTGAGAGTGGGTTTCTTCAGTAGCGGTGTGATGCAGGCCTCTTTGAACGCAGTAGGAAATGTCCCAGTGGTGGGCAAAGAGTTGATGATGTGGGTCAGACCAGGCACAACTGCTGGAGAGATGGCATGGAGGAGATGGGTGGGGATGGGATCGAGTGGGCAGGTGGTAGGGTGGTTGGAACCAATGACCTTGGAAACATCATTTTCAGACAGAGGAGAAAAGGCGGGTGATGGGGGTGTAGAAATCTGGCTGTTGATGGCGGTAGTTTTCTTTACGAAGAACGATGCAAAATCATTAGCCGTTAACTCCGATGAAGGTGTGGGAGCAGGCGGACAGAGGAGAGCTGAGAAGGTTTTTAAGAGTGTGTGAGAGTCAGGAGAGTTGCTGATCTTCGAGTGGTTATAATCAGTTTTTGCAGAGGTGACGTCAACGGAGAAAGTAGAGAGAAGAGACTGGTAGAGAGAGAGGTCAGTATGGTCTTTTGAATTGGGCCATTTTCTCTCAGCTGACTGGAGGCTGGTGCCATGCTCACGTGGTATATCCGATAACCAGGGGCAGACAGGGATGCACGGGCTGGTCCAGATGTAGGAGGGCGTAGGTTGTCCAAGCAGGATGTAAAAGTGGAACACAGAGTGTCTGTGGCACTGTTGGTATTTGAAAGAGAGAGCTCCTCAGAGGGGGGGAGTGCAGACAAGACAGCAGAGGAAAAGCAGGAGGGAGGGAATCCTGATGAGATCCCTGTAGAGAGTGCCAAAAGACTGCTTAGGTGTGAAAAGGGGCCGTCTGCAACACATTGAAGTTGTCTTGCAATCCTATGTGGAAAGAATATAGTAATGCTAAACACTAAATTGAGTAAAAAAATGCCACTGTTTACTTGAAGTATACTTACTGTGTATTGTAAAACTAGTGCTTAAATGTCATGGGGGATTATACTATTCAACAGAGACCCATTATAATGCATTTCGATCAACATGACATAAGCAATTGATAATGTAGGAATCTGCACAGAATTGTGTCATATTCACTTGCATTGATGTACCAAAGCATTTGCAACTTGTTCAAAGAAATGAGAAAATGCTTGTTTGATGTGCACAAGTGACACAAGGATGTAAGGATTGAACAAGAAGTTTTGAGAATTTCAAATCGGATCTGAGAAATGTACCAAATTGACTTAGAAAAAACTGTATTTAAAGTGGGTGGGGGTACTTTTGGGGCAGTTTTGTTTCACCCAAGTGTCCCATATCCACCCCTCTCAAACTGATCCATGGATGCATATAGCCAGAAACAATGCGTTTGATGCATGCAAAGAAGCAACACTGTATGTCTCAAGAAGCATTTATTCATGATTACGTAGACATGCTAAAATTTCAAGGCCACACACTACACATTACACATGACATTACACATTTCATTAAATTTACATTTAGTCATTTAGCAGACGTTTTTATCCAAAGCGACTTACAGACGAGGAAACATTGGAAGAAATTATAACAATATAGGCAACAAAATGCATAAGTTAATTAAATCCAGTCCCTTAAAGCCTAGCACAGTATACAAAGCTAAGATTAGTGAGGTAAGTAAAACATTTTTTTAAAAACACAGAAAAAAATTAGATGTTATAATCAGTCATCTACATTTTGACGGAAGATATGCATTTTCACACACTACACCGGCCTGTAGTGTTCTAGCAGTGTAAGGTTGAGAGTGGGTTTCTTCAGTAGCGGTGTGATGCAGGCCTCTTTGAACGCAGTGGGAAATGTCCCAGTGGTGGGCAAAGAGTTGATGATGTGGGTCAGACCAGGCACAACTGCTGGAGAGATGGCATGGAGGAGATGGGTGGGGATGGGATCCAGTGGGCAGGTGGTAGGGTGGTCGGAACCAATGATCTTGGAAACATCATTTTCAGACAGAGGAGAAAAGGCGGGTGATGGGGGTGTAGAAATCTGGTTGTTGATGGCGGTAGTTTTCTTTACGAAGAACGATGCAAAATCATTAGCCGTTAACTCCGATGAAGGTGTGGGAGCAGGCGGACAGAGGAGAGCAGAGAAGGTTTTTAAGAGTGTGTGAGAGTCAGGAGAGTTGCTGATCTTCGAGTGGTTATAATCAGTTTTTGCAGAGGTGACGTCAACGGAGAAAGTAGAGAGAAGAGACTGGTAAAGAGAGAGGTCAGTATGGTCTTTTGACTTGGGCCATTTTCTCTCAGCTGACTGGAGGCTGGTGCGATGCTCACGTGGTACATCCGATAACCAGTGGGCAGACAGGGATGCACGGGCTGGTCCAGATGTAGGAGGGCGTAGGTTGTCCAAGCAGGATGTAAGCGTGGAACACAGAGTGTCTGTGGCACTGTTGGTATTCAAAAGAGAGAGCTCCTCAGAGGGGGGGAGTGCAGACAAGACAGCAGAGGAAAAGCAGGAGGGAGGGAATCCTGATGAGATCCCTGTAGAGAGTGCCAAAAGACTGTTTAGGTGTGAAAAGGGGCCGTCTGCAACACATTGAAGTTGTCTTGCAATCCTATGTGGAAAGAATATAGTAATGCTAAACACTAAATTGAGTAAAATAAAATGCCACTATTTACTTGAAGTATACTTACTGTATATTGTAAAACTAGTTCTTAAATGTCATGGGGGATTATACTATTCAACAGAGACCCATTATAATGCATTTCGATCAACATGACATAAGCAATTGATAATGTAGGAATCTGCACAGAATTGTGTCATATTCACTTGCATTGATGTACCAAAGCATTTGCAACTTGTTCAAAGAAAGAGAAAATGCTTGTTTGATGTGCACAAGTGACACAAGGATGTAAGGATGGAACAAGAAGTTTTGAGAATTTCAAATCGGATCTGAGAAATGTACCAAATTGACTTAGAAAAAACTGTATTTAAAGTGGGTGGGGGTACTTTTGGGGCAGTTTTGTTTCACCCAAGTGTCCCATAACCAACCCTCTCAAACTGATCCATGGATGCATATAGCCAGAAACAATGCGTTTGATGCATGCAAAGAAGAAACACTGTGTGTCTCAAGAAGCATTAATTCATGATTACGTAGAGATGCTAAAATTTCAAGGCCACACACTACACATTACACATGACATTACACATTTCATCAAATTTGCATTTAGTCATTTAGCAGACGTTTTTATCCAAAGCGACTTACAGACGAGGAAACATTGGAAGAAATTATAACAATATAGGCAACAAAATGCATAAGTTAATAAAATCCAGTCCATTAAAGCCTAGCACAGTATACAAAGCTAAGATTAGTGATGTAAGTAAGAAAAAATTAAGAACACAGAAAAAAATTAGATGTTAAAATCAGTCATCTACATTTTGACGGAAGATATGCATTTTCACACACTACACCGGCCTGTAGTGTTCTAGCAGTGTAAGGTTGAGAGTGGGTTTCTTCAGTAGCGGTGTGATGCAGGCCTCTTTGAACGCAGTGGGAAATGTCCCAGTGGTGGGCAGAGTTGATGATGTGGGTCAGACCAGGCACAACGGCTGGAGAGATGTTATGGAGGAGATGGGTGAGGATGGGATCCAGTGGGCAGGTGGTAGGGTGGTTGGAACCAATGACCTTGGAAACATCATTTTCAGACAGAGGAGAAAAGGCGGGTGATGGGGGTGTAGAAATCTGGCTGTTGATGGCGGTAGTTTTCTTTACGAAGAACGATGCAAAATCAATAGCCGTTAACTCCGATGAAGGTGTGGGAGCAGGTGGACAGAGGAGAGCAGAGAAGGTTTTTAAGAGTGTGTGAGAGTCAGGAGAGTTGCTGATCTTCGAGTGGTTATAATCAGTTTTTGCAGAGGTGACGTCAACGGAGAAAGTAGAGAGAAGAGACTGGTAGAGAGAGAGGTCAGTATGGTCTTTTGACTTGGGCCATTTTCTCTCAGCTGACTGGAGGCTGGTGCGATGCTCACGTGGTACATCCGATAACCAGGGGGCAGACAGGGATGCACGGGCTGGTCCAGATGTAGGAGGGCGTAGGTTGTCCAAGCAGGATGTAAGCGTGGAACACAGAGTGTCTGTGGCACTGTTGGTATTCAAAAGAGAGAGCTCCTCAGAGGGGGGGAGTGCAGACAAGACAGCAGAGGAAAAGCAGGAGGGAGGGAATCCTGATGAGATCCCTGTAGAGAGTGCCAAAAGACTGTTTAGGTGTGAAAAGGGGCCGTCTGCAACACATTGAAGTTGTCTTGCAATCCTATGTGGAAAGAATATAGTAATGCTAAACACTAAATTGAGTAAAATAAAATGCCACTGTTTACTTGAAGTATACTTACTGTATATTATAAAACTAGTGCTTAAATGTCATGGGGGATTATACTATTCAACAGAGACCCATTATAATGCATTTCGATCAACATGACATAAGCAATTGATAATGTAGGAATCTGCACAGAATTGTGTCATATTCACTTGCATTGATGTACCAAAGCATTTGCAACTTGTTCAAAGAAATGAGAAAATGCTTGTTTGATGTGCACAAGTGACACAAGGATGTAAGGATTGAACAAGAAGTTTTGAGAATTTCAAATCGGATCTGAGAAATGTACCAAATTGACTTAGAAAAAACTGTATTTAAAGTGGGTGGGGGTACTTTTGGGGCAGTTTTGTTTCACCCAAGTGTCCCATAACCAACCCTCTCAAACTGATCCATGGATGCATATAGCCAGAAACAATGCGTTTGATGCATGCAAAGAAGAAACACTGTGTGTCTCAAGAAGCATTAATTCATGATTACGTAGAGATGCTAAAATTTCAAGGCCACACACTACACATTACACATGACATTACACATTTCATCAAATTTGCATTTAGTCATTTAGCAGACGTTTTTATCCAAAGCGACTTACAGACGAGGAAACATTGGAAGAAATTATAACAATATAGGCAACAAAATGCATAAGTTAATAAAATCCAGTCCATTAAAGCCTAGCACAGTATACAAAGCTAAGATTAGTGATGTAAGTAAGAAAAAATTAAGAACACAGAAAAAAATTAGATGTTAAAATCAGTCATCTACATTTTGACGGAAGATATGCATTTTCACACACTACACCGGCCTGTAGTGTTCTAGCAGTGTAAGGTTGAGAGTGGGTTTCTTCAGTAGCGGTGTGATGCAGGCCTCTTTGAACGCAGTGGGAAATGTCCCAGTGGTGGGCAGAGTTGATGATGTGGGTCAGACCAGGCACAACGGCTGGAGAGATGTTATGGAGGAGATGGGTGAGGATGGGATCCAGTGGGCAGGTGGTAGGGTGGTTGGAACCAATGACCTTGGAAACATCATTTTCAGACAGAGGAGAAAAGGCGGGTGATGGGGGTGTAGAAATCTGGCTGTTGATGGCGGTAGTTTTCTTTACGAAGAACGATGCAAAATCAATAGCCGTTAACTCCGATGAAGGTGTGGGAGCAGGTGGACAGAGGAGAGCAGAGAAGGTTTTTAAGAGTGTGTGAGAGTCAGGAGAGTTGCTGATCTTCGAGTGGTTATAATCAGTTTTTGCAGAGGTGACGTCAACGGAGAAAGTAGAGAGAAGAGACTGGTAGAGAGAGAGGTCAGTATGGTCTTTTGACTTGGGCCATTTTCTCTCAGCTGACTGGAGGCTGGTGCGATGCTCACGTGGTACATCCGATAACCAGGGGGCAGACAGGGATGCACGGGCTGGTCCAGATGTAGGAGGGCGTAGGTTGTCCAAGCAGGATGTAAGCGTGGAACACAGAGTGTCTGTGGCACTGTTGGTATTCAAAAGAGAGAGCTCCTCAGAGGGGGGGAGTGCAGACAAGACAGCAGAGGAAAAGCAGGAGGGAGGGAATCCTGATGAGATCCCTGTAGAGAGTGCCAAAAGACTGTTTAGGTGTGAAAAGGGGCCGTCTGCAACACATTGAAGTTGTCTTGCAATCCTATGTGGAAAGAATATAGTAATGCTAAACACTAAATTGAGTAAAATAAAATGCCACTGTTTACTTGAAGTATACTTACTGTATATTATAAAACTAGTGCTTAAATGTCATGGGGGATTATACTATTCAACAGAGACCCATTATAATGCATTTCGATCAACATGACATAAGCAATTGATAATGTAGGAATCTGCACAGAATTGTGTCATATTCACTTGCATTGATGTACCAAAGCATTTGCAACTTGTTCAAAGAAATGAGAAAATGCTTGTTTGATGTGCACAAGTGACACAAGGATGTAAGGATTGAACAAGAAGTTTTGAGAATTTCAAATCGGATCTGAGAATGCTTAGAAAAAACTGTATTTAAAGTGGGTGGGGGTACTTTTGGGGCAGTTTTGTTTCACCCAAGTGTCCCATATCCACCCCTCTCAAACTGATCCATGGATGCATATAGCCAGAAACAATGCGTTTGATGCATGCAAAGAAGCAACACTGTGTGTCTCAAGAAGCATTTATTTATGATTACGTAGACATGCAAAAATTTCAAGGCCACACACTACACATGACATTACACATTTCATTAAATTTACATTTAGTCATTTAGCAGACGTTTTTATCCAAAGCGACTTACAGACGAGGAAACATTGGAAGAAATTATAACAATATAGCCAACAAAATGCATAAGTTAATTAAATCCAGTCCATTAAAGCCTAGCACAGTATACAAAGCTAAGAATAGTGAGGTAAGTAAAAAAAAAAATTTTAAGAAGACAGAAAAGAATTAGAGGTTAAAATCAGTCATCTACATTTTGACAGAAGATATGCATTTTCACACACTACAACGGCCTGTAGTGTTCTAGCAGTGTAAGGTTGAGAGTGGGTTTCTTCAGTAGCGGTGTGATGCAGGCCTCTTTGAACGCAGTGGGAAATGTCCCAGTGGTGGGCAAAGAGTTGATGATGTGGGTCAGACCAGGCACAACTGCTGGCGAGATTGCATGGAGGAGATGGGTGGGGATGGGATCCAGTGGGCAGGTGGTAGGGTGGTTGGAACCAATGACCTTGGAAACATCATTTTCAGACAGAGGAGAAAAGGCGGGTGATGGGGGTGTAGAAATCTGGCTGTTGATGGCGGTAGTTTTCTTTACGAAGAACGATGCAAAATCATTAGCCGTTAACTTCGATGAAGGTGTGGGAGCAGGCGGACAGAGGAGAGCAGAGAAGGTTTTTAAGAGTGTGCGAGAGTCAGGAGAGTTGATGATCTTCGAGTGGTTATAATCAGTTATTGCAGAGGTGACGTCAACGGAGAAAGTAGAGAGAAGAGACTGGTAGAGAGAGAGGTCAGCATGGTCTTTTGACTTGGGCCATTTTCTCTCAGCTGACTGGAGGCTGGTGCCATGCTCACGTGGTACATCCGATAACCAGGGGGCAGACAGGGATGCACGGGCTGGTCCAGATGTAGGAGGGCGTAGTTTGTCCAAGCAGGATGTAAGCGTGGAACACAGAGTGTCTGTGGCACTGTTGGTATTCGAAAGAGAGAGCTCCTCAGAGGGGGGGAGTGCAGACAAGACAGCAGAGGAAAAGCAGGAGGGAGGGAATCCTGATGAGATCCCTGTAGAGAGTGCCAAAAGACTGTTTAGGTGTGAAAAGGGGCCGTCTGCAACACATTGAAGTTGTCTTGCAAGCCTATGTGGAAAGAATATAGTAATGCTAAACACTAAATTGAGTAAAATAAAATGCCACTGTTTACTTGAAGTATACTTACTGTATATTGTAAAACTAGTGCTTAAATGTCATGGGGGATTATACTATTCAACAGAGACCCATTATAATGCATTTTGATCAACATGACATAAGCAATTGATAATGTAGGAATCTGCACAGAATTGTGTCATATTCACTTGCATTGATGTACCAAAGCATTTGCAACTTGTTCAAAGAAATGAGAAAATGCTTGTTTGTTGTGCACAAGTGACACAAGGATGTAAGGATTGAACAAGAAGTTGTGAGAATTTCAAATCGGATCTGAGAAATGTACCAAAGTAACTTAGAAAAAACTGTATTTAAAGTGGGTGGGGGTACTTTTGGGGCAGTTTTGTTTCACCCAAGTGTCCCATATCCACCCCTCTCAAACTGATCCATGGATGCATATAGCCAGAAACAATGCGTTTGATGCATGCAAAGAAGCAACACTGTGTGTCTCAAGAAGCATTTATTCATGATTATGTAGACATGCTAAAATTTCAAGGCCACACACTACACATTACACATGACATTACACATTTCATTAAATTTACATTTAGTTATTTAGCAGACTTTTTTATCCAAAGCGACTTACAGACGAGGAAACATTGGAAGAAATTATAACAATATAGGCAACAAAATGCATAAGTTAATTAAATCCAGTCCATTAAAGCCTAGCACAGTAAACAAAGCTAAGATTAGTGAGGTAAGTAAAAAAATTTTTTAAAAACACAGAAAAAAATTTGATGTTAAAATCAGTCATCTACATTTTGATGGAAGATATGCATTTTCACACACTATACCGGCCTGTAGTGTTCTAGCAGTGTAAGGTTGAGAGTGGGTTTCTTCAGTAGCGGTGTGATGCAGGCCTCTTTGAACGCAGTGGGAAATGTCCCAGTGGTGGGCAGAGTTGATGATGTGGGTCAGACCAGGCACAACGGCTGGAGAGATGGCATGGAGGAGATGGGTGAGGATGGGATCCAGTGGGCAGGTGGTAGGGTGGTTGGAACCTATGACCTTGGAAACATCATTTTCACACAGAGGAGAAAAGGCGGGTGATGTGGGTGTAGAAATCTGGCTGTTGATGGCGGTAGTTTTCTTTACGAAGAACGATGCAAAATCATTAGCCGTTAACTCCGATGAAGGTGTGGGAGCAGGCGGACAGAGGAGAGCAGAGAAGGTTTTTAAGAGTGTGCGAGAGTCAGGAGAGTTGCTGATCTTCGAGTGGTTATAATCAGTTATTGCAGAGGTGACGTCAACGGAGAAAGTATAGAGAAGAGACTGGTAGAGAGAGAGGTCAGTATGGTCTTTTGACTTGGGCCATTTTCTCTCAGCTGACTGGAGGCTGGTGCTATGCTCACGTGGTACATCCGATAACCAGGGGGCAGACAGGGATGCACGGGCTGGTCCAGATGTAGGAGGGCGTAGGTTGTACAAGCAGGATGTAAGCGTGGAACACAGAGTGTCTGTGGCACTGTTGGTATTCAAAAGAGAGAGCTCCTCAGAGGGGGGGAGTGCAGACAAGACAGCAGAGTAAAAGCAGGAGGGAGGGAATCCTGATGAGATCCCTGTAGAGAGTGCCAAAAGACTGTTTAGGTGTGAAAAGGGGCCGTCTGCAACACATTGAAGTTGACTTGCAATCCTATGTGGAAAGAATATAGTAATGCTAAACACTAAATTGAGTAAAATAAAATGCCACTGTTTACTTGAAGTATACTTATTGTATATTGTAAAACTGGTGCTTAAATGTCATGGGGGATTATACTATTCAACAGAGACCCATTATAATGCATTTCGATCAACATGACATACGCAATTGATAATGTAGGAATCTGCACAGAATTGTGTCATATTCACTTGCATTGATGTACCAAATTATTTGCAACTTGTTCAAAGAAATGAGAAAATGCTTGTTTGATGTGCACAAGTGACACAAGGATGTAAGGATTGAACAAGAAGTTTTGAGATTTTCAAATCGGATCTGAGAAATGTACCAAATTGACTTAGAAAAAACTGTATTTAAAGTGGGTGGGGGTACTTTTGGGGCAGTTTTGTTTCACCCAAGTGTCCCATATCCACCCCTCTCAAACTGATCCATGGATGCATATAGCCAGAAACAATGCTTTTGATGCATGCAAAGAAGCAACACTGTGTGTCTCAAGAAGCATTTATTCATGATTACGTAGACATGCTAAAATTTCAAGGCCAAACACTACACATTACACATGACATTACACATTTCATTAAATTTACATTTAGTCATTTAGCAGACGTTTTTATCCAAAGCGACTTACAGACGAGGAAACATTGGAAGAAATTATAACAATATAGGCAACAAAATGCATAAGTTAATTAAATCCAGTCCATTAAAGCCTAGCACAGTATACAAAGCTAAGATTAGTGAGGTAAGTAAAAAATATTTTTAAGAACACAGAAAAAAATTAGATGTTAAAATCAGTCATCTACATTTTGACGGAAGATATGCATTTTCACACACTACACCGGTCTGTAGTGTTCTAGCAGTGTAAGGTTGAGAGTGGGTTTCTTCAGTAGCGGTGTGATGCAGGCCTCTTTGAACGCAGTGGGAAATGTCCCAGTGGTGGGCAAAGAGTTGATGATGTGGGTCAGACCAGGCACAACTGCTGGAGAGATGGCATGGAGGAGATGGGTGGGGATGGGATCCAGTGGGCAGGTGGTAGGGTGGTTGGAACCAATGACCTTGGAAACATCATTTTCAGACAGAGGAGAAAAGGCGGGTGATGGGGGTATAGAAAATTGGCTGTTGATGGCGGTAGTTTTCTTTACGAAGAACGATGCAAAATCATTAGCCGTTAACTCCGATGAATGTGTGGGAGCAGGCGGACAGAGGAGAGCAGAGAAGGTTTTTAAGAGTGTGTGAGAGTCAGGAGAGTTGCTGATCTTCGAGTGGTTATAATCAGTTTTTGCAGAGGTGACGTCAACGGAGAAAGTAGAGTGAAGAGACTGGTAGAGAGAGAGGTCAGTATGGTCTTTTGACTTGGGCCATTTTCTCTCAGCTGACTGGAGGCTGGTGCGATGCTCACGTGGTACATCCGATAACCAGGGGGCAGACAGGGATGCACGGGCTGGTCCAGATGTAGGAGGGCGTAGGTTGTCCAAGCAGGATGTAAGCGTGGAACACAGAGTGTCTGTGGCACTGTTGGTATTCAAAAGAGAGAGCTCCTCAGAGGGGGGGAGTGCAGACAAGACAGCAGAGGAAAAGCAGGAGGGAGGGAATCCTGATGAGATCCCTGTAGAGAGTGCCAAAAGACTGTTTAGGTGTGAAAAGGGGCCGTCTGCAACACATTGAAGTTGTCTTGCAATCCTATGTGGAAAGAATATAGTAATGCTAAACACTAAATTGAGTAAAATAAAATGCCACTATTTCCTTGAAGTATACTTACTGTATATTGTAAAACTAGTTCTTAAATGTCATGGGGGATTATACTATTCAACAGAGACCCATTATAATGCATTTCGATCAACATGACATAAGCAATTGATAATGTAGGAATCTGCACAGAATTGTGTCATATTCACTTGCATTGATGTACCAAAGCATTTGCAACTTGTTCAAAGAAAGAGAAAATGCTTGTTTGATGTGCACAAGTGACACAAGGATGTAAGGATTGAACAAGAAGTTTTGAGAATTTCAAATCGGATCTGAGAAATGTACCAAATTGACTTAGAAAAAACTGTATTTAAAGTGGGTGGGGGTACTTTTGGGGCAGTTTTGTTTCACCCAAGTGTCCCATAACCAACCCTCTCAAACTGATCCATGGATGCATATAGCCAGAAACAATGCGTTTGATGCATGCAAAGAAGAAACACTGTGTGTCTCAAGAAGCATTAATTCATGATTACGTAGACATGCAAAAATTTCAAGGCCACACACTACACATGACATTACACATTTCATTAAATTTACATTTAGTCATTTAGCAGACGTTTTTATCCAAAGCGACTTACAGACGAGGAAACATTGGAAGAAATTATAACAATATAGCCAACAAAATGCATAAGTTAATTAAATCCAGTCCATTAAAGCCTAGCACAGTATACAAAGCTAAGAATAGTGAGGTAAGTAAAAAAAAAAATTTTAAGAAGACAGAAAAGAATTAGAGGTTAAAATCAGTCATCTACATTTTGACAGAAGATATGCATTTTCACACACTACAACGGCCTGTAGTGTTCTAGCAGTGTAAGGTTGAGAGTGGGTTTCTTCAGTAGCGGTGTGATGCAGGCCTCTTTGAACGCAGTGGGAAATGTCCCAGTGGTGGGCAAAGAGTTGATGATGTGGGTCAGACCAGGCACAACTGCTGGCGAGATTGCATGGAGGAGATGGGTGGGGATGGGATCCAGTGGGCAGGTGGTAGGGTGGTTGGAACCAATGACCTTGGAAACATCATTTTCAGACAGAGGAGAAAAGGCGGGTGATGGGGGTGTAGAAATCTGGCTGTTGATGGCGGTAGTTTTCTTTACGAAGAACGATGCAAAATCATTAGCCGTTAACTTCGATGAAGGTGTGGGAGCAGGCGGACAGAGGAGAGCAGAGAAGGTTTTTAAGAGTGTGCGAGAGTCAGGAGAGTTGATGATCTTCGAGTGGTTATAATCAGTTATTGCAGAGGTGACGTCAACGGAGAAAGTAGAGAGAAGAGACTGGTAGAGAGAGAGGTCAGTATAGTCTTTTGACTTGGGCCATTTTCTCTCAGCTGACTGGAGGCTGGTGCGATGCTCACGTGGTACATCCGATAACCAGGGGGCAGACAGGGATGCACGGGCTGGTCCAGATGTAGGAGGGCGTAGGTTGTCCAAGCAGGATGTAAGCGTGGAACACAGAGTGTCTGTGGCACTGTTGGTATTCAAAAGAGAGAGCTCCTCAGAGGGGGGGAGTGCAGACAAGACAGCAGAGAAAAAGCAGGAGGGAGGGAATCCTGATGAGATCCCTGTAGAGAGTGCCAAAAGACTGTTTATGTGTGAAAAGGGGCCGTCTGCAACACATTGAAGTTGTCTTGCAATCCTATGTGGAAAGAATATAGTAATGCTAAACACTAAATTGAGTAAAATAAAATGCCACTGTTTACTTGAAGTATACTTACTGTATATTGTAAAACTAGTGCTTAAATGTCATGGGGGATTATACTATTCAACAGAGACCCATTATAATGCATTTCGATCAACATGACATAAGCAATTGATAATGTAGGAATCTGCACAGAATTGTGTCATATTCACTTGCATTGATGTACCAAAGCATTTGCAACTTATTCAAAGAAATGAGAAAATGCTTGTTTGATGTGCACAAGTGACACAAGGATGTAAGGATTGAACAAGAAGTTTTGAGAATTTCAAATCGGATCTGAGAATGCTTAGAAAAAACTGTATTTAAAGTGGGTGGGGGTACTTTTGGGGCAGTTTTGTTTCACCCAAGTGTCCCATATCCACCCCTCTCAAACTGATCCATGGATGCATATAGCCAGAAACAATGCGTTTGATGCATGCAAAGAAGCAACACTGTGTGTCTCAAGAAGCATTTATTCATGATTACATAGACATGCTAAAATTTCAAGGCCACACACTACACATTACACATGACATTACACATTTCATTAAATTTACATTTAGTCATTTAACAGACGTTTTTATCCAAAGCGACTTACAAACGAGGAAACATTGGAAGAAATGATAACAATATAGGCAACAAAATGCATAAGTTAATTAAATCCAGTCCATTAAAGCCTAGCACAGTATACAAAGCTAAGATTAGTGAGGTAAGTAAAAAAAAAATTTAAGAACACAGAAAAAAATTTGATGTTAAAATCAGTCATCTACATTTTGACGGAAGATATGCATTTTCACACACTACACCGGCCTGTAGTGTTCTAGCAGTGTAAGGTTGAGAGTGGGTTTCTTCAGTAGCGGTGTGATGCAGGCCTCTTTGAACGCAGTGGGAAATGTCCCAGTGGTGGGCAAAGAGTTGATGATGTGGGTCAGACCAGGCACAACTGCTGGAGAGATGGCATGGAGGAGATGGGTGGGGATGGGATCCAGTGGGCAGGTGGTAGGGTGGTTGGAACCAATGACCTTGGAAACATCATTTTCAGACAGAGGAGAAAAGGCGGGTGATGGGGGTGTAGAAATCTGGCTGTTGATGGCGGTAGTTTTCTTTACGAAGAACGATGCAAAATCTATAGCCGTTAACTCCGATGAAGGTGTGGGAGCAGGCGGACAGAGGAGAGCTGAGAAGGTTTTTAAGAGTGTGTGAGAGTCTGGAGAGTTGCTGATCTTCGAGTGGTTATAATCAGTTTTTGCAGAGGTGACGTCAACGGAGAAAGTAGAGAGAAGAGACTGGTAGAGAGAGAGGTCAGCATGGTCTTTTGACTTGGGCCATTTTCTCTCAGCTGACTGGAGGCTGGTGCCATGCTCACGTGGTACATCCGATAACCAGGGGGCAGACAGGGATGCACGGGCTGGTCCAGATGTAGGAGGGCGTAGGTTGTCCAAGCAGGATGTAAGCGTGGAACACAGAGTGTCTGTGGCACTGTTGGTATTCGAAAGAGAGAGCTCCTCAGAGGGGGGGAGTGCAGACAAGACAGCAGAGGAAAAGCAGGAGGGAGGGAATCCTGATGAGATCCCTGTAGAGAGTGCCAAAAGACTGTTTAGGTGTGAAAAGGGGCCGTCTGCAACACATTGAAGTTGTCTTGCAAGCCTATGTGGAAAGAATATAGTAATGCTAAACACTAAATTGAGTAAAATAAAATGCCACTGTTTACTTGAAGTATACTTACTGTATATTGTAAAACTAGTGCTTAAATGTCATGGGGGATTATACTATTCAACAGAGACCCATTATAATGCATTTTGATCAACATGACATAAGCAATTGATAATGTAGGAATCTGCACAGAATTGTGTCATATTCACTTGCATTGATGTACCAAAGCATTTGCAACTTGTTCAAAGAAATGAGAAAATGCTTGTATGTTGTGCACAAGTGACACAAGGATGTAAGGATTGAACAAGAAGTTGTGAGAATTTCAAATCGGATCTGAGAAATGTACCAAAGTAACTTAGAAAAAACTGTATTTAAAGTGGGTGGGGGTACTTTTGGGGCAGTTTTGTTTCACCCAAGTGTCCCATATCCACCCCTCTCAAACTAATCCATGGATGCATATAGCCAGAAACAATGCGTTTGATGCATGCAAAGAAGCAACACTGTGTGTCTCAAGAAGCATTTATTCATGATTATGTAGACATGCTAAAATTTCAAGGCCACACACTACACATTACACATGACATTACACATTTCATTAAATTTACATTTAGTTATTTAGCAGACGTTTTTATCCAAAGCGACTTACAGACGAGGAAACATTGGAAGAAATTATAACAATATAGGCAACAAAATGCATAAGTTAATTAAATCCAGTCCATTAAAGCCTAGCACAGTAAACAAAGCTAAGATTAGTGAGGTAAGTAAAAAAATTTTTTAAAAACACAGAAAAAAATTAGATGTTAAAATCAGTCATCTACATTTTGATGGAAGATATGCATTTTCACACACTACACCGGCCTGTAGTGTTCTAGCAGTGTAAGGTTGAGAGTGGGTTTCTTCAGTAGCGGTGTGATGCAGGCCTCTTTGAACGCAGTGGGAAATGTCCCAGTGGTGGGCAGAGTTGATGATGTGGGTCAGACCAGGCACAACGGCTGGAGAGATGGCATGGAGGAGATGGGTGAGGATGGGATCCAGTGGGCAGGTGGTAGGGTGGTTGGAACCTATGACCTTGGAAACATCATTTTCACACAGAGGAGAAAAGGCGGGTGATGTGGGTGTAGAAATCTGGCTGTTGATGGCGGTAGTTTTCTTTACGAAGAACGATGCAAAATCATTAGCCGTTATCTCCGATGAAGGTGTGGGAGCAGGCGGACAGAGGAGAGCAGAGAAGGTTTTTAAGAGTGTGCGAGAGTCAGGAGAGTTGCTGATCTTCGAGTGGTTATAATCAGTTATTGCAGAGGTGACGTCAACGGAGAAAGTATAGAGAAGAGACTGGTAGAGAGAGAGGTCAGTATGGTCTTTTGACTTGGGCCATTTTCTCTCAGCTGACTGGAGGCTGGTGCTATGCTCACGTGGTACATCCGATAACCAGGGGGCAGACAGGGATGCAGGGGCTGGTCCAGATGTAGGAGGGCGTAGGTTGTACAATTAGGATGTAAGCGTGGAACACAGAGTGTCTGTGGCACTGTTGGTATTCAAAAGAGAGAGCTCCTCAGAGGGGGGGGAGTGCAGACAAGACAGCAGAGTAAAAGCAGGAGGGAGGGAATCCTGATGAGATCCCTGTAGAGAGTGCCAAAAGACTGTTTAGGTGTGAAAAGGGGCCGTCTGCAACACATTGAAGTTGACTTGCAATCCTATGTGGAAAGAATATAGTAATGCTAAACACTAAATTGAGTAAAATAAAATGCCACTGTTTACTTGAAGTATACTTACTGTATATTGTAAAACTAGTGCTTAAATGTCATGGGGGATTATACTATTCAACAGAGACCCATTATAATGCATTTCGATCAACATGACATACGCAATTGATAATGTAGGAATCTGCACAGAATTGTGTCATATTCACTTGCATTGATGTACCAAATTATTTGCAACTTGTTCAAAGAAATGAGAAAATGCTTGTTTGATGTGCACAAGTGACACAAGGATGTAAGGATTGAACAAGAAGTTTTGAGAATTTCAAATCGGATCTGAGAAATGTACCAAATTGACTTAGAAAAAACTGTATTTAAAGTGGGTGGGGGTACTTTTGGGGCAGTTTTGTTTCACCCAAGTGTCCCATATCCACCCCTCTCAAACTGATCCATGGATGCATATAGCCAGAAACAATGCGTTTGATGCATGCAAAGAAGCAACACTGTGTGTCTCAAGAAGCATTTATTCATGATTACGTAGACATGCTAAAATTTCAAGGCCACACACTACACATTACACATGACATTACACATTTCATTAAATTTACATTTAGTCATTTAGCAGACGTTTTTATCCAAAGCGACTTACAGACGAGGAAACATTGGAAGAAATTATAACAATATAGGCAACAAAATGCATAAGTTAATTAAATCCAGTCCATTAAAGCCTAGCACAGTATACAAAGCTAAGAATAGTGAGGTAAGTAAAAAATATTTTTAAGAACACAGAAAAAAATTAGATGTTAAAATCAGTCATCTACATTTTGACGGAAGATATGCATTTTCACACACTACACCGGTCTGTAGTGTTCTAGCAGTGTAAGGTTGAGAGTGGGTTTCTTCAGTAGCGGTGTGATGCAGGCCTCTTTGAACGCAGTGGGAAATGTCCCAGTGGTGGGCAAAGAGTTGATGATGTGGGTCAGACCAGGCACAACTGCTGGAGAGATGGCATGGAGGAGATGGGTGGGGATGGGATCCAGTGGGCAGGTGGTAGGGTGGTTGGAACCAATGACCTTGGAAACATCATTTTCAGACAGAGGAGAAAAGGCGGGTGATGGGGGTATAGAAAATTGGCTGTTGATGGCGGTAGTTTTCTTTACGAAGAACGATGCAAAATCATTAGCCGTTAACTCCGATGAATGTGTGGGAGCAGGCGGACAGAGGAGAGCAGAGAAGGTTTTTAAGAGTGTGTGAGAGTCAGGAGAGTTGCTGATCTTCGAGTGGTTATAATCAGTTTTTGCAGAGGTGACGTCAACGGAGAAAGTAGAGAGAAGAGACTGGTAGAGAGAGAGGTCAGTATGGTCTTTTGACTTGGGCCATTTTCTCTCAGCTGACTGGAGGCTGGTGCGATGCTCACGTGGTACATCCGATAACCAGGGGGCAGACAGGGATGCACAGGCTGGTCCAGATGTAGGAGTGCGTAGGTTGTCCAAGCAGGATGTAAGCGTGGAACACAGAGTGTCTGTGACACTGTTGGTATTCAAAAGAGAGAGCTCCTCAGAGGGGGGGAGTGCAGAAAAGACAGCAGAGGAAAAGCAGGAGGGAGGGAATCCTGATGAGATCCCTGTAGAGAGTGCCAAAAGACTGTTTAGGTGTGAAAAGGGGCCGTCTGCAACACATTGAAGTTGTCTTGCAATCCTATGTGGAAAGAATATAGTAATGCTTAACACTAAATTGAGTAAAATAAAATGCCACTGTTTACATGAAGTATACTTACTGTATATTGTAAAACTAGTTCTTAAATGTCATGGGGGATTATACTATTCAACAGAGACCCATTATAATGCATTTCGATCAACATGACATAAGCAATTGATAATGTAGGAATCTGCACAGAATTGTGTCATATTCACTTGCATTGATGTACCAAAGCATTTGCAACTTGTTCAAAGACATGAGAAAATGCTTGTTTGATGTGCACAAGTGACACAAGGATGTAAGGATTGAACAAGAAGTTTTGAGAATTTCAAATCGATTCTGAGAAATGTACCAAATTGACTTAGAAAAAACTGTATTTAAAGTGGGTGGGGGTACTTTTGGGGCAGTTTTGTTTCCCCCCATTGTCCCATATCCACCCCTCTCAAACTGATCCATGGATGCATATAGCCAGAAACAATGCATTTGATGCATGCAAAGAAGCAACACTGTGTGTCTCAAGAAGCATTTATTCATGATTACGTAGACATGCTAAAATTTCAAGGCCACACACTACACATTACACATGACATTACACATTTCATTAAATTTACATTTAGTCATTTAGCAGACGTTTTTATCCAAAGCGACTTACAGACGAGGAAACATTGGAAGAAATTATACCAATATAGGCAACAAAATGCATAAGTTAATTAAATACGGTCCATTAAAGCCTAGCACAGTATACAAAGCTAAGATTAGTGAGGTAAGTAAAAAAAAATTTTAAGATCACAGAAAAAATTAAGAATGTTAAAATCAGTCATCTACATTTTGACGGAAGATATGCATTTTCACACACTACACCGGCCTGTAGTGTTCTATCAGTGTAAGTTTGAGAGTGGGTTTCTTCAGTAGCGGTGTGATGCAGGCCTCTTTGAACGCAGTGGGAAATGTCCCAGTGGTGAGCAAAGAGTTGATGATGTGGGTCAGACCAGGCACAACTGCTGGAGAGATGGCATGGAGGAGATGGGTGGGGATGGGATCCAGTGGGCAGGTGGTAGGGTGGTTGGAACCAATGACCTTGGAAACATCATTTTCAGACAGAGGAGAAAAGGCGGGTGATGGGGGTGTAGAAATCTGGCTGTTGATGGCGGTAGTTTTCTTTACGAAGAACGATGCAAAATCATTAGCCGTTAACTCCGATGAAGGTGTGGGAGCAGGCGGACAGTGTGGGAATTTAGATCCGTATATGGATCGATATAAAAATGGATGATTGATGTTGTTTAAATCAGATGTATTTTCCTGCTTGAAGCTGAGAGTTCTACAGTTGCTAGATGTTGCCAGAGATCGGAATGTGGTCAGTGAGTGGGGGTAGGATGTTCTGCTTGTGTGTGTGTGTAACAACAACCACACAACTTCTTTTTGGGAAGAAATGGGTACACTGAAGGATCTTATTGTGGTTTAAACGTGCCTTTACATTAAATATTATTTCATTATTGATTACTAACTATGCATAATATGTTGAAAATATAACCAGTGTGTTAGTTGGGTTAACCGAGACAGCGCTGGTATTGTGGGGTTTTTCCATAGGAAATTACTATGTGTGTGTGTTAAGATCAGGTTACGCACAGAGCGTGTTGGGCCTCTATAATTTGTTACAGATGTCGGGTTTGAAAAACAAGGCAGTGAGCTGGTTGGCTGAGACAGGACAAAGAAGGGAAAGCGGATTTGACCCCGCCATGGAGAAGAGATTCGACGAGAAATATATAAGCTTCTGAATGTGTTTTTCGGGGGTCGGTTCTTTGTTAAGACTGTGTGTGTCTGAGAATCCACCGAAACAGCTGTTTGTTTGAGACTTCTGATCAATAAATTTCAACGTTTTCTGAACTGGCCTCTCTTCAATTTTTGAACGTGCAGAACATTGTTTTAATGTTCATCAATTGGTGACCCCGACGTGATTGGAGAAAGAGGCATCTACAGAGAATTGTAAAACTCGGAGAGTGACCGAAAATTGGGACGAGACAACTTTTGACTTCAACGCGCTGTCGACAGAATTAAATAAGGTGAGCAGAGACCTGTTTAAACGAACTTCTGCAGATTGGATATTCCAAATTTATGTGTTGAGTTTGAAGTATATCCGTTCCATTGACGAAAAATTAAAAAACATTGATATTTGTTGATCAGAAACTATTGTTGGTATAGCCTTTAAAACGCTTTGAGGTAACCAGGCCTCAGACACGCTAAAAGCTATAAAAAAGCCTTTAAAACGCTTTGAGGTAACCAGGCCTCAGACACGCTAAAAGCTATAAAAAAGCCTTTAAAACGCTTTGAGGTAACCAGGCCTCAGACACGCTAAAAGCTATAAAAAAGCCTTTAAAACGCTTTGAGCTAACCAGGCCTCAGACACGCTAAAAGCTATAAAAAAGCCTTTAAAACGCTTTGAGGTAACCAGGCCTCAGACACGCTAAAAGCTATAAAAAGCCTTTAAAACGCTTTGAGGTAACCAGGCCTCAGACACGCTAAAAGCTATAAAAAAGCCTTTAAAACGCTTCGAGGTAACCAGGCCTCAGACACGCTAAAAGCTATAAAAAGCCTTTAAAACGCTTTGAGGTAACCAGGCCTCAGACACGCTAAAAGCTGATTAAACTGTGTATATTAATAGTATATTGTGTACTGAATATAACTTTTAAAAGTATAGAAAAAGGTAATAAATTGTGTACTAATTGTCTATTGTATACTGTACCATTGTTGTGTAAAATGTCTGAATTTGAGAAGAAATGTGTGATTTATGGGAATTCCCCTGTGATTATGCAGTGGGAAAAAATTGTTGATATGTTAATGGCTCAATCAGAACCAAAACATTATAAAAAGGATAGAAAGATTTGGCAAGGCAAATGGAGTCAAATTTGCATGGAAAATGTGTGGAAGGAATTTGAGAAAGTGTTGATTAAGATCACTCCAAAAATCAGGGAAATGGAGGAAAAAGCGCATGCAAGTTTAAACAAACATGTAGAAGGAGGAAAAGATGTGAAGTGGTTAGATAAAAATAAGCATAAAAAGGAGGAAGAGAGATTGAGAGAAGAATTACGCCTTTGGACACGCATTGCTCTGACTGCAATTGCTTTGAGTTCCCCTAGGGGGGGCACAGGACATGTGCAATCGGAGGAGTCAGAGAAAGAAATGGTGAGAGAGTCAGGAAGTGCAGGAGCCAGTATCTCGCGTCATACTGAGACCGCCCCCTTATATCCTGATTTGAATAAGCTGTTGCCCCCGCCCTACATACCAGCTTCACAGCAAGTGCAAGTGAATGTGAAAGATTCGATGGTGGAGGTAGACATGCCAGATCTAGATGTTTTTAAGGATCAAATAAACGTGTTGACAGCACAATTAGAACTAATGGTAAATAGACAGGAAACCTTACAAAGAAAGGATAGCATAACAAACCAAAGAGCACAAGTAGTGCACAATGAGGAGGAAGGCAGAGACATGAAGGGACAGGAAGCATGTAATAACAGTGAGGATGGAGGGCCACTGCAGGTATGTAGGGACGTAGTTATTAAAGGAACTATGATGTCTACCCCAGTGTCACAGGGTACTAGGAGTCATACCAGAGCCTGTCAATCCACTCCAGCCTGTCAATTCACTCCCCCTCAAGAGCGACAATGGGACAGTATGTGTCGCCCAGGTAGTGAGTATGATGAAAGGAATGTGAATGTGCCAAACGCCCAGCTGATGTCAGGAGGGGCAACTAACATGCCTCTGTTACAGGGCATCCGAGGGGTACCAAAGTACCAGCCCTGGAGCCATAGTGACATGACAGCTGTGCTGGCAAAATTGCCCCCCATTACATCTGGTGGAGGCAGATGGCTTATAAAGTTGATGGCATTGTGCCACGGCACCACCTTGGCGGTAGGAGACATAAGATGCCTTTTAGGCCAAGTTTTTACTGTTTCGCAGATGGCAGATATTGAGAAGGATGCAAACATTGAAGACGAACCCAATGACGCACAGTATACCACTGTCAGTACTGCGATCGCCAGGGCCCTCAGAGAAAAATTTCCAACACCCCCAACCGTATACCAAAACATTAAGTTCCGCATTAAGCCTGGTGAGACTGGAGCGAGTTACTATTTTAGATGCGCAGCTGAATGGGAGCAGATGGTAGAAGAAAATAGTCTAAATAATCCAATTACGCGTAATATATTTAGAACTGCCGTAATGACAGGGGCCCTCAATGGTGTCAAGCAGGCAATGGAATGTAATCCTGACACTCCAGTTGCCAGCAACGAAATGTGGGAAAGACATCTAGTGTTCCATATTGACAGATCAGTCGATAAGCAGGATAAAGAACAAGAGGAATTAGAAAAGACAAAGCAACAATTGTTAAAACTACAATTAGAAATGGCTAAGTCAGATACCAAAAAATCAAAACAAATGTCACAACGTCCTGTGAGCAGCGGCTTTGACGGGCAGCTCGGGGGGAAGACCCCAACTTTTCCCATAGTCACACCTGAAACTTTTGGCTATGCTCAGGGAGGACATGTCCCTAATTTCCAATTAATAAAACCATGGGGAGGGTATAGGCCACGGGGCAATAGCGGATGGGCTAGGGGGAAGCCGAGTGGGGGAGGGGTGCGCTACAGGGGTGCATGTCATCAGTGTGGGGGGACTGATCATTGGAGGAAAGATTGTCCCATGGCAGGGGACAGCCAGTATATGGGACCACCTGCGGGGGGATGGGATCCTCATAGAGGTGGGCCCAGTGGTCGTGGCAGAGGACCACAAACTCCGAAATACCCGGAGCAACAACACCCACCTCCCCACTCGATTCAGGCGCCCTTGAACCTGACTTGGGGCCAGGGGGAGGGTGCGGATTGTTGACGAGGCCAACAGAGAACAATCATGCGAGGTCTGGCTGAGCCTTACATGATTTTAGTGGTTAACAACAGACCACTAACGGCTTTGGTAGATACCGGAGCAACATACTCCACAGTAACGAGAGGCACAATCACTGACAAAGATCTAAGTGATAAGACTGTTGGAGTTATGGGATTCTCTGGAGGGTTAGAACATTGGCATCTTACTGTTCCTCTTACCACAAAAGTGGCAAATCAGTCCCTGTCACACTCATTTCTGTACTCCACAAAAGCACCTGTTCCCCTATTGGGCAGAGACCTGTTGATTAAATTGGGTGCAAACATTTTATGCTCACCAGAGGGTGTCACAGTCACGTTCCCGGACGGCACTAAAGTCGACTGTTCACAGGCACACAGTAGAGAGGGCCACCAGCAGGTTTTGCTGGGAGGACCCTTGCAAGAGATGGCAGACATATATTGGGTGGAACTAGATAATTCACAATCGGGAGCCAGAGCACTGTATAAGAGTCAGTGGCCCTGGATCAAAGACTTAGCTGTCTATTTGCCTCCCATCGACCCCCTGCATTGTACACTATTTTATGACCGGAATGACACTGTCACATACCAGGAAATGTTCCATGAAATTGAGGGCCAAATCTGGACACTCACAGGGGAGGGTCTATATGTAGGACAAGAGGGTGTAGTAGTTCCAGTTACACTGACACCAGAACAACAGATATGGTATGAAATGGCAGACACAGCTGAACCTCACATTTCTATGGCACTGCATCCAGGTCATGAAGCTCGAGAGTTAGGAGCTATGACAAAAAGGTTGCGCTTGGTGACCGATTGGGAGCCCTCTGGCATTGTAGGGGTTTTGTATTCGCGTATGAGAGATTCATATTGGGTACCACAAAAAACGACCGATAGGGGCCAATTGACTCACCTCGAAATTACAAGAAGCCATGGTCGCGAACTGACAGACGGTCCCGGAGCTGAGCAGTTAATTAACAGCCAGCCGGATGACCTCTGGTCACAAGGTCCAACGGACGTTGGACTCTGTAACATTGAGCCAGTCAAATTTCAGTTAAAATCGACAGAACCAGTTTGGGTCCCACAATATCCTAACAAAAGGGAGGCAGAGGAAGGCATTGCGCCCACTGTTCTAGGTTTAGTGGAGAAAGGTGTCATTATTCCATGGCGATCGCCATGGAACACCCCGATTTTTCCTGTAAAAAAAACAGGCACAAACAAATATAGATTAGTCCATGATCTGCGTCGAGTAAACAGCCTGGTGACAACACCAACAATGGCCGTACCAAACCCATATACTGCCATCTCAAATTTGACCCCAGCTCACCAATGGTTCACATGCATTGATTTGGCCAACGCTTTTTTCTGTATACCAATCTCGGAAGAATGTAAATCGTGCCTGACTTTCACTTACCGAAAATGTCAATATTCTTATAACAGACTTCCACAGGGCTTTATTTTATCGCCAGGGATATTCAATCAGGTCCTAAAAAATCAGCTGATAAATTGTGTGTTGCCTGTAGATTGCGTTCTAATAATGTATGTTGATGATCTTTTGCTAGCAGCCACAACCAACGAAGATTGCTTAAAAGCAACGGGCATCATTCTGAGACAGCTGTATGCGTCTGGGTTCAAGGTTAGTAAAGAAAAACTGCAGGTCAGCAGACCATCTGTTACTTTCATGGGCCGTTTAATCACAGGCCAAGGCACAACATTGTCTGATCGCCAACGTGATGGCATTTTGTCACACCCGAAGCCACACAATGTGAAGGACATGCTTTCCTTTCTGGGATTGACAGGTTTCAGCAGAAATTATATCCCTATGTATGTAGCGGTCACCAAGCCATTACGAGACATGGTCAAGGAACAAGGCATGAGAAATGTGCAGGCGAAGTTAACATGGACCCCTGAAGCAGAAACCGCGTTCATTAAATTGAAAGGGGAGCTGTCACATGCAGAATATCTGCATAGCCCTGATTAAAGCAAGGCATTTTTCCTAGACGTTTCTGAAACAGGGAATAGCGCACATGGAGTACTTTTTCAGAAGCAGTCTAGTGCTAGACGTGTGCTCATGTATGTCAGTGTCCTAATGGACACCATTGAACAACGCCAGCCATTTTTTGTGCCAGGTTTACTGCAGGATTAGCAAAGATCATTGAAAAGACATCACACATTGTGATGGGTCATCAGTTAACGGTCCTGACCACGCACTCTGTCATGTCGTTTGTCAATTCTGAATCATTTACATTTTCACCGTTGAGGCAGAGAAAACTGTCCAAATGCCTAACGGCGCCAAACATAACATATAAACACGACGGCATTAACATGGCAGATTTGTTCACCAAAGGGGAACCACATGACTGTGCACCAATCACTGACCTGGCATCTCGTGTTCGCCAGGACTTAACTGCAACCCCTATCCCTGAAGCCTCGGACGTGATTACACTTTTCACGGACGGGTGCTGTTTTAGAGCTCATGATGGCTCTTTGGTCTCAGCTTATTCTGTTGTGCAGCAAACAGACTTAGGTTACACTACTAGGGAAGCAGAGAAAATAGAAGGCAAACAGCCGGCACAGAGAGCAGAACTAATTGCGGTCACACAAGCACTTAAACTTGCAGGGTCTGGCAAAGTCAACATTTATAGTGACTCAGCTTATGTCGTGGGTGCTGTCCATGTCGAACTCGCAGTTTGGCAAAGGAGTGGGTTCGTCACTACGTCTGGTAAGCCTATAGCACATGATGCAGAGGCACGTGCACTGTTGGACGCATTGAAAATTCCAGCAGCTGTTGCTGTCATAAAATGTCAGGGCCACTGTAAAACAGACAGTGCTGTAGCACGGGGAAATGAGGCTGCTGACTTGGCTGCCAAAACAGCTGCAGGCTATCAGGTGACCATGATGGTTTATTCATTTGGCAGACGCTTTTATCCAAAGCGACTTACAAGTAGTTTTATACAGTGGCACATTACTGCAGAGCAATCAGGGGTAAGGTGTCTTGCTTAAGGGCCCTTCAGTCATGACCTGCTGGCACTGAGATTAGAACCGGCAACCTTCTGATCACAAGCCCAACACTCTAACCATTAGGCCACAGCTGACCCCTGATGGTACAGACTGACTGTTCATATGTGACACTGTTACCATCTTTCAGCAGAGAAACACTTGTGGCCGAACATGGCAAATGCACACCAGAAGAACTGTCAACGTGGACAGAGTATGGGGCCCTGTGTGCACCAGATGGTCTGTGGCAGGCCCCAGATGGCAGACCAGCATTGCCCATGAGCCTGTCACGCTCTATCATGAACCAAGCACACACTATGTCGCACGTGAGTTCAAAACAGATGATGAAAACATTGCAATATTGGTGGCATCCTTTTTTGACGGCTATGGTGTCTAACTTTGTACTTTCATGCAACATTTGTCAAAAACATAACATCAAACCAACTTTAAAACAGTTAAAGGGCACATTTTTGCCATTGCGAGGCCCAGGAGAGGAAATCGTGATTGACTTTACAGACATGGTAGAGAGGGTGCAAGGGAAACGGTATTTGTTGGTGATAGTTGACCAATTCACAGGTTGGCCTGAGGCTTTTCCTTGTGGGAAAGAAGACAGCACTGCAGTCATTAAGTGTCTCATTAATTTGTACATTCCGCATTACGGTTTCCCCCGGCATATCCGGTCAGATAACGGCTCGCACTTCAAAAATGAGCATTTAAAATCGTAGAGAAATCGCTGGGTCTAACGCATGCGTTTGGGGCCGTCTATCATCCCGAATCGCAAGGTAAGGTCGAACGGATGAACCTAACACTGAAACTTAAATTGGCTAAAATCTGTGTGCAGACCAAATTATCATGGCTATCAGCTCTTCCGTTGGCTCTAATGTCTGTACGTTCCTCTGTTAACAGAATCACTGGCTTCACACCTTTTGAATTGCTTACAGGTAGATCTTTTCCAGGACCGTCGACGCCGCTGAAGCCGGACACCTGTGTGCCACTTTCACATTGTGTATACTTTGACAAACTGACTGCTATGATTCAACATTTCTCTCAGCAGACTCCCTCTGACATTGCTGGAGAACCTGTCGAGCCCGGTTCGCAGTGGGTTCGCCTGAAGAAGTTTCGAAGGAAGTGGAATGAGCCACGCTGGACGGAGCCTCTGAAAGTGACGGCGAGGACATCACACTGTGTCCGTCTATCTGGCAAGGGTGACACCTGGTATCACTTGTCTTCTTGTGTTAACTGTGATCCACCAAACAGGTCACTGTCGGAGACTGCTGTGGACCTGAGGGCTCAGGTCCATGAGGGGGAGGGTATCTCTGCAGAAAGTGACATACAGGAGGGTATCTCTGGAGCAGAAAGTGGAGCAGAAAGTGACATACAAGCATCAACAACAGGGGCATTAAAAATTAAAATCCAGTGCAAAAAAGGTGACATTTTTTCAAGCAGTGACATTTAAAAACAGGTACGGAGTGGAGAACGTGAGACGACAAAATAAAAGAACAGGTGATTGTGCAGTGACTCATGAGGAAGACAGTAGAACTATCTTCCATTTAGTCACAAAAGCAAGGTGCACGGACTATCCAACTTATGATGATTTCACCCAGAGCTTAAAACAAATAAGAAACTGGTGTGTAGACTATATACTCATTATAATCAAGGGTTATCAACATTTTCGTATTTACCTTTATCATAATCTTTATATATTAAATTTCTTTCTAATTCTTTATAATCAATATATATTGTTGTTATTGTGATCCTTCAATTTTAATATTCGCATTTTCCATAATTTAATATTCACATTTTCCATATTTACTATTTTTCATATTTTTATATTCACAGTTTTCATATTTCATATTCAGTATTTTCCATATTTTCTATATTTTTATATTGCTATTGTGATTTTATATTGTCATATTCATTAACGTATAACCATTTATTCCTTACATTTCTATTTTGTGGGATTTTAACCATATATTTTTTCTGAATTTCATATTCCCATTAAGTGTACTGTGTGTTTAACCATTTAAATTTCCAAGAGTGTGTTTATTGTTCCTTTAAAGTCCAAGAGAGGGTAACGAGATGAAGCTGTGGGAAAACTGTAAGCTGTCAGGGATCCTATTAATAATTTCAGGGGTTATAGTAGGAATAATTTTTAGCATAACTGAGGGTCAGGAAAGCAACAACAACATATCGAAACCGAGTTACAAAAGAGCCATAGCCGATACGAGGTTACCATGTGAACAACTCGTAATTAACTATGTTTGGGGTAAGACCACCTCATTTACTTTCGACCTATGCGCTGTCATAAATTGTGGGGGAAAAAATAGCTCATGGAGGGGGTACGAGGTATATGTATGTATGGACTGGAATACGGACAGTGTTTGTAAGGCATACCAGTCTAGGCGAACCCATAGGGGTGAATGGTGTCCATCATGGAACAACGTGATAGCATATACCGGTGCTTGGACTCCGAAAGAACCTAGTCTTTGGACCCGTACCTCGGCAAAATTTGATTTTAAAATGCAAAGAGATTATAGTGCAAGTCAAAATCCACTCACCCTTTCAATATCCACTAGAACGGGATCAGCCAATTATACAGGGGAGTTTTTCCTTATAATGGGGGTTCACAGCCCAGGAACAGATAAAAAAGCAGTAATAAAATTTGTTGTGGACAGTTCACCTGAGGAGGAAAGAAATGGGACAGTAGCTGAGCCATTATCGGTAGGACAAAAGAATGGGGTGGTAGAAATAGATTACACCATGTTAAAACCAGAAGATATGATAGAAAGAGCCACAGGATATGGGGAAAATAATTTGTGGCTTAAATTGGATAATTACCACAGCCAGAGAACAGAGCTTAGACGATTGTGTTGGATGTGCTAATGCAAGACCCCATTTATATATTGAACCAGCCCCGTTGTACCAAAACGATACCTGGGGTTATGAGTGTATGCTGGCATTGACACGGATGGCCAGTCCAAAAAATTGTACCACATTGGCAGCAATATTCCCACCAATAACCAACCTTTCACGGGCAGGTCCATTTACACCAAAGAAAGCAAATTATACCTGTTTTGATATTAAACGTCTATCACCAACCAGCAACCTGGGGGAGATAAATAAGGAGTGGTGTGATCAGATCATAGTAGATAATGGGACTGAAATAGGTACGTGGGCTAGAGCAGGTTTGTATTATTATTGTGGAGATCGAAGATTGTTTACTAGGATACCTGAGAAGGCAAAGGGAGTGTGTGCCATGGTGAGACTGGGAGCCCCAATAACCCTGATAGGAGATAGAGCAGTCAGAACGGAAACCGTGAATTCAGCAACATTGACTAGAAGACGTAGGAGACACATCATTACAAAGAGAGCAATAGGATCAAGTGTAGATTTATCATTATAAAGATTTATAAATAGTCCGACATACATTGACGCGATCGGGATTCCCAGAGGTGTTCCAGATGAATATAAGCTAGCGAACCAAGTGGCAGCAGGTTTTGAGAATATACCCATAATAGCTGCTCTTTTTCCAGTCACCCCAAACAAGAATGTAGATAGGATTAATTATGTACATTATAATGTGATGAGGTTAGCGAATATGACAAGGGATGCAGTAGATGGTTTAGCAGAACAGCTAGCGCCAACTTCACTTATGGCTATACAGAACCGTATGGCTCTGGACATGTTGTTGGCAGAAAAGGGAGGAGTATGTGTTATGTTTGGTGATCTTTGCTGTACTTACATTCCTAATAATACAGCACCAGATGGATCAGTCACTAGGGCATTGGAAGGTTTGAAAACTTTGTCTATCGAAATGAAGGAACATTCAGGAGTGAATAATCCTATTGGAGATTGGCTAGACAAGGCACTAGGCAAATGGAAATCCGTTTTAATGTCGATTGTGTTATCAATAGCTGTATTTGCAGGTATTTTGGTCTCATGTGGATGCTGTTGCATTCCCTGTATCAGATCACTGTGAATAGAAAAGACAGACCTAACCCCTCCGAGATATACCATGCCTCTATTGTCTGGCGATCATTTCCTAGATGAGGATGAGAATGATGATTGTGATGTTTTATGACCATTTTTAATGGTCAAGAGAGGGATTGTGGGAATTTAGATCCGTATATGGATCGATATAAAAATGGATGATTGATGTTGTTTAAATCAGATGTATTTTCCTGCTTGAAGCTGAGAGTTCTACAGTTGCTAGATGTTGCCAGAGATCGGAATGTGGTCAGTGAGTGGGGGTAGGATGTTCTGCTTGTGTGTGTGTAACAACAACCACACAACTTCTTTTTGGGAAGAAATGGGTACACTGAAGGATCTTATTGTGGTTTAAACGTGCCTTTACATTTAATATGATTTCATTATTGATTACTAACTATGCATAATATGTTGAAAATATAACCAG